>NC_048231.1:80486761-80493166 GCF_002007445.2 Ailuropoda melanoleuca
TGTAGGTGAAGCTTGGCTTGTTAGACTTGTGGTCCTAAGTTGATTTCTGGACCTGGTTTCACCAGGAACCAGGGGGCCTTGATGGGGGCCGCCTTCCCCAGGCCTGTCTACGGGACTGAGGCTCCTCACCCCCTCCAGCAGAGTGCCATCTCTCGTTGCAAAATCTCTCCCGAGGTCCTGTTTCTGTGCTGAGAAGTCTCTTGTTTACAGCCCATTGGCCAAGCTGATAACGGACAGATTTGAGACAAAGGCGTCTGTGTTTAGGGTATACCAGCCACCAAGCTCCCAAGGTTCACCACTCTGCTCTGTTACTTAGGAGTGTGACCCCCCCCCCCAAAGGACAGCAGGTCTTAATAACCTGAAAACACGTAGAGCAAGAAAAGATCTTTCACCAGGGGAAAAGCAGCCCCAATTGTGCTCTCTAACTTAACTTTTCAAAGCACTTCCATGCCCCTGACTTCATACCCCCCCATGATGGCCTCACGAAGTGTGTATGCGACCAGGGAGAGTAACAGAAGAGTGTGTTTGTATCCTTGGAAGAGGCCTGCTGATCGCCACCTTTCAACTCCATCACCACATCTAACATGGCTCAGTTTGGATCGCTGCAAAATGCAAAAATGCTTTCATTTTTAAACGTCCTAAAGCCTCCAACATGTGAAACCATGAAAAATGTAGAAATGTCACACTGGGCTTTACCACGAAATTACTTTGCTGTTTGTATATCGTGATCGCAACATTTGAAGCAGACAATCTTCTTATTACCTGACTCATCCCTGTATCGCAGGGTCCAGCACGAAGCTGGACACGAAGGCAAACCTGTTCTTATGAACTAATCTTTATTGAGAAGGGAAGGGGACAGGAGAGATTTTGATTTTTTTTTTTTAAGGTCACAAAATATAGAATTTCTCCATCCCCTTTAGCTGCTTACAATAGCTTTGTTTGTCCTGTGGCTCAGGTTTCATCTAGAATCTAAGATCGGCCATGCCTTGAGGAAGGCACCCTCTCCCCCACCACAGCCACAGCCCTCAGTCCTCCAGGCCAGGTATTGCTGCCAGCTCACTGCAACGGAGAGATGGGCCATATGCAAGGTGCCAGGGTGCGTGTGTGTGTGTGTGTGTGTGTGTGTGTTGGAAGGGGAGTGACCCTCTGAGCCTGGAAACTCTGTGGGCAGCACTCTGCCTTAGGGAACCAAGTTTCCCTCCTGCCCACACTATGAGCAGCCCTACTGCCTGCACCGACAGCCCTACAGGTAAGCCCTGGCAGGGGCAACTCGGGGAGCCTGTGAGATGCTGGTTTTTCCTTCTCTCAAGCATACACATGCCGGGCGAGCCTTCGGAGCACGCTGGTCTGGTCTGCAGCAAGGCCTGCAGGAGGAATCCTCACGCTCCAAGACAGAGCAAGCAGCCAATACTGGCTTCCCTTGTACCTGTGCCTGTTGCAAGCATTTTTATCATTTTGCCATGCTTCATTGACCGATGGATTTTTTCCAGCTTTGCACTTTTTTTTATTACTATTATTTCTATCTTCATCATTACCTCCGTGCCTCTGATGGCATTTAGATATGAACCGCCTGTGAACCTTCGAGCCCGATTGTGCCATGACAAAAATACTGTCGTTTACATTCTGTGCCAAAGTATTATATAAAAACACATCAACGAAAAGGAAATTCAGGAAGCTGGGAGTAAAGATATATAGTCAGCAAAGTATATAACTTCTGGCGTATTACTGCCTAATCCTAACATAATTATTCTCATCCTTTTATTTGATTAACTTCTAATGGTTCCTCTTGGTGTTAAAGGTCCCACTCTGATCATTTGATTTTAGTGTCTGCTATAATTACCGATAATGTTCTTTGCAAGACAATTTAATGATAACCGCATAATGGCCTATATGAAGAAAGCTGCAGGGTTTCAAAGCTTTTGAGTAATATAAAATACATTAGACTAACACAAGCTATCAACATGACAGGGAATGTTTGATTTACACTCAGGACTAGGTTATAGCATTGTGGAATTTTTTTTCTTTTTCTTTTTTTTTCTTTTTGCAGCCATTTACAATAAATGACAGAACAGTTGGACAATCTGTAACTTGCTGATTGCAAAAAAAAAATGTATCGCAAAGTTTGGAGTGGTACAGAGGCAACCAGGGGAGCTCCTGGAAAGCTGTGTGCTTGGAGCAGAGCTGGGACAAGAGCCGTGGGCCCCGGTTCCCTAGGGGCGGCCACCAAATTCGCCTTCTCCCGGGGAAGATGGGCCAAAAAGGAAGCTCTTTACTCTTCTCTGGTGCCAGGTCTGAACGACCGAGGTTCTCTCTGGCAGTCACATTCACTAGGTAATTGTTAGCTTCTGGCATCTGTTCAGGTGGCCAAAGCCTCAGTCAGCTAACTAGTTTTTTGGATTGAAATACAGATTGTTATATTTTTAGTTATTACACCTCTCCTTTTTCCAAACAGGCAAATGAGCGAGCAAATGAAAAGAAACCGACCTTACACAAAAGAACCACTTTTTCTAAGCCCGAATGGCCAGCGAAGTTGACATCATCTTCCTCCGGGCCTGCCCCCTCGGCGGGGTTCAGTGTTTGGGAGCCTGGCATATTGGGAGCCTTGTTCCTTTGAAACAAAGTAATCACTCACCACTCTGGCCAAATGCAGCATAATTGATGGTGTGAGTGGATGGAGAAAATTTCCTGTCAGGAAAAAAAGGTTAACCGTGGACATATTACACCAGGGTCTCTGATTCCGGGATAATGGCATTTGGACAAAAGTAGGGCCCCGTCCTTTTTATAGCACTTTATGCCCCATTAGTATTACTGCAAGTCCCAGGACCTGCCTGTTCGGGCACTTAATCAAAAGCAATGGGTTGAAAATCATGTTCCAGCTCTCCTCATATTTGATTCATTCCTCCCAGATAGGAAGAAGTAAAAAACACATTACTAGCATCAAAACAGCACATGCATTATGTGCTAAGCAGTTGAGAAGGCTATCATTGGGTTTTATCCCTTTGGGTACTTGGATGGACAAGTACTTTCCTATTCATCCATTCAGTGGACTGAGGCAGCCATATTTCATTTTTTTTTCTTCCCCTGACAGACAATCCGTTAGTTTTCCACAGATCTCTCTTTTAAAGACACATTCATGTCACTTATTTTAATTGTAGGCTTCAGGCAGCAAAGCCCAGGATGTGTGTTCGCGTGCACACACACGCGCGGGCGCGCGCACACATACACACACACACACACACACACACACACACACACACACACACAGTTGGAAACCCACTACTTGGATATAGCTCCTCTGAGAGCCAAATCTAATAATAGGAGAAGAGCATTTCTTAGGGGAGGAATTAATTTATACACTTAATTACTCGGGATCCACTTCAAGCTCTCCGCCTTCACACTCTTTCTTTTGGAGAGAGGTTTTAACTAAATGCCTAGTGTTTTGACAGACCCCGAGGAGAGCCTACCTCACGTCGATGGAGGGGGCTGACCCAGCACCACGGTCCACTTGCCCACCCTCCCGGAAGAGACGTGGGCGTCAGCCATGGACCTGAGCCCCTGCTCCTGCTAATATTGATGGGGGTCTGAAGGAGAGGGACTTTGGCCCAGTGAGCCGCTTTCCCTCCGCTCTTACGCTCTCTGGGGCTTCCAAGTGGATTTTCTGCTAGATGGCTCTGCCCTAGCATAACCATGAAAAATGAAACTATTTCTTCTGTCTGTTCAAAACAGGGCCACAGCCAGACCCCTCTTCATTTAGAAGGCTTCCGTCTGAGGAATGGCCTTTGTCCTTTTAGAGAACTCATTCCATTTACCAGTATCTTGACAAAAAGTAGAAGGAGGATGTAATCAATTATGGAGTTGCATGGTATTGGGAGAAGGATTACCTCTGCTGGCCTAATGAGGGAAGAGTTATCATCTGCTTCTGACATCATCAGAAACATGGATTGGGCAAAGGGAGCCGGACAGGCCAGGGAGGCTGCCCATGGCTTATCTAACCGACTTGGAATCCTAGATGCAGAGTTCCCAAAGAGAGTTCTGGCTAGGTGTAGAGGGAGAGCGTTCCTGATCCCCGAGAAGAGCTAATGGAGGCCTGCAATTATCCAAATTGCAGAGGGGTAGGAGGGGGGTTCTGGAAATGTGGGCAAACAGAGCAGAGACAGGGAGAGGAGGAGCAGCCCGTGACCCATGGCCCCATCTTCTGAATGGGGCCATATCTAGCCTCCTAGTGTATAACCACCCCATCAGCCTGCCAAGAGACCCATACATCCCTCCAGTGTGAACATATGGGGTGCAGCCATTATTTACTGATGAGTTCTCTTAAAATATACACCTGATGGATCTGGGATGGGCGAAACAACACATAAAAGTAACATGTCATCACATCAAGATGAATTTAGGTTCAATCCTGTAGTGACTTCATAGAATATTTTACTTATATTAAGATATGCTGGAAAATACCTCTTTTTAAGGGTCTTATATCCCATTAAATACTGGTATAACTCTATACTACAGAGGTGATTATTTTTAAACCTTGAGAAAATCTAGAAGAAAATTAAATTGACCATTTATCAAGCCTCAGGAGAGAGGGACGAAAATGATTTAAGCTTAGAAGCAATATAGAAACCCCCAGAGGAAAAGAGTGACAGATTTGACTATATAGAAGAAGAAAATATTTCTGTATGTTGAAAAAAAGAAGCAAACAAGAGATTGGGAAAATATAACTATGACACAGGGTTAATATCTTTATTATTTAAAATGATCGTATTAATTGATAAGAAAACACCAAGTCCCAAGAATAAGCTAAGAGCCTAAGCACAATTCATAGAATAGAAAACACAGCTAGTAAGCAAGAATATGGAAAAGCGTTCAGTTTCACTAGAAGGCAAATACATGTACGTTTTTTAAAAAGAACCTTTTTTTAAAAGAAAATACCCATTTTTGAAAAAAGTGCCCTGAAACTCTTATACATTCCTGGGGGTCTTATAAATAGGTAAAACCCTTTCAGACAGCAATCCAAAGTTATCAAGACGTTTATGCCCTTTGACCCAGGAATCTCACTTCTGGGTCTCTAACCTGGGAAAGTACTCCAAAAGATGGAAAAAGTAATGTGCAAAGGTCTTTACTGCAGTGTGGCTATCACAGCAAAAACCAAAAAGACCCCAACATCAACCAGACATGCTTTAGTCACATCCAACCAGTGGAATATTAGTTAGTCTTAAACTGGTAGTCATGTGGACAAAGGCTCTCTGTACTATTGGGTGAAAAATAAGTATATAAAATTGGATGTAAACGATTCCAGTATGTAGAAAACATGCACATATCAAAAAAAGAAACCTCAAAACCCACTATACACCTACTAACATGGATAAGATTAAACAAAACAACAACAACAACAACAACAACAAACCTGACCACACCAAGTACGAGCAAGTTGGAACTCCCATATGTTGTTGGTGTGACGGTGGGCCTATTAGGCTCTGCCTCTTGGATTTTTAATGGAGCTCTGCTTTTACCTGATCTGACCTCAGGTCTCAAATCAGGTGACAAATGGTAAAGGAAACTTAGGGGCATTTTGCTTCGAAAATAAAAGCTTAAAAGTGGAATTTATTCCCAGAATGCAAGGCTAGTTCAACATATGGCAATCTATTGATGGGATATATTTACCATATTCATAGAATAAAGGACAAAAACTACACAATCATCTCAACAGACATACAGAAAAAGCATTTGACAAAATCCAGCATCCTTTCATGTTAAAAAATACTCAACAAACTAGGAGTAGAAGAGGGAAATTCTTCAACCTGATAAAAGGCATCTGAAAAAGACCCACAAGCTAATGTCACCTTCGATGGTGAAAGATCAAAAGCTTTCTCCCGAAGATCAGGAACAAGAAGAAAATGCCCACTCTTGCCATTTCTGTTCAACATTGCACTGGAGGTTCTAGCCGGGGCAATTAGGCAAGAAAAAGAAATGCAAGTGATCAGATTGGAAAGGAGGAACGAAAACTATTTCTATTTGCAGATGGCATGGTCTTGTATACAGACAATCTTAATCTACAGAAAAATCAGGACAAATGGGTGATGAAAATGTTCTGGAAGGAGACAGTGGCACGATTTTGTGACTCTGCTAAAAAAGTCAATGAATTCTAGGGTGACTTTTGTGACACGTGAATTATTATCTCAATCAAAACAGAAGGAGCCTCCCTCCGAGATATTTGGGAGAGGAACTGAAGGGGGTCAGCATGCAACGTGTATGTAAATACCAGACAGCCTCTGGGACTAAAGGATCAGCCTCAGCTCCAGGGTTTTCCAGCCATCAGATGTTGTGGGAGGAACAGGAAGGTCACAAGGTGGGCTTCGTCCAGGCCTATCCTAGTTCAGTGGATTTAAGACCACCTTTGGCTCACCT
>NC_048231.1:80493266-80499904 GCF_002007445.2 Ailuropoda melanoleuca
TTCCAGGGTCAGGTACCTCTCTGGGGGTGGGGTAGGGTGGGGAGGGAGGGAGGGCAGGGGAGATGAGCTAGGGGTCTCAGAGCCTCCGGAGTGGGTGGGGACTACAAATTTGGAGGTGTCACCCCTAGAAGCCATTTCACCTCTTTTTAAATAGAAAATGTAAAGGAGCAGCCCATTTAAAAAAAATTTAAAATTTTGAATTTAAAATTTCTCCCATAATCTCACAGCCATAATGCTAAAACCACTTTGGAGTTTGCCCAAGCCTTTAGTGACCAGGGGATTATTTTGTAAGTGGTCATCCTGACTGAAAAGGGACCCAGGCAACTTCAGAACTGAAGGGGCATGAGGAAGTGCTACCAGCCCATTTCGCAGATGGCAGGAGCAAAGAAAAAGCCCCGGCCTCTGGACAGCTGGGCCCATGCTGGCCCTTGCAGCTGGGGTCAAGGTTATGCTAGAATGAGAGGATTAACCAGCCATGGTCCACCGAGGTCCGTGAAGGTTTAGGCACAGGTATGGCTCTGCAGGGAATATCTCCTGGCCTCCTGGGGTGGGGTTGGGGGAGAATAGATGCAAAAATCAGAAAAGGGCAGTGAAGATGACCCTGGAGGCCTCTACTGTGTGGGCCAGACCAGTCAGAGGTTGGGAGGTGCAGATTTAGATTTTCTGGGGGTGGTAAACCGTGGGGCGCGGCGTTGTGGGCAGGGCCTATTTCTGCCCAGCAGGGGGCGCTACAACGGGCCTCTGCCGCTGGTGTGCGGCTTTACGTGGGTCGCAGTTGGCATGGGCTACAGCCAACACCTGGCAAGCTTGTCTTTAGGGAGTTACCATCCTCTGAGAAATGTAAGGCTGAGTCCCCAAACTGTAGGATGAAGTAGAAAGTTTGGGGGGCCACAACAGAGGGACAGGGAATGGGCCACGGAAGGGGTAGAGATTACTTCCGGCTGGTGGCGACACGGCAGGTTTGGGGGGAAGGCCTCTGAGCTGGTTTGGATGGAGGAAATGGGCCCTCGGGAAGGGAGAGGGGTCCCCACATTTGCGGAGAAGTCGGGGCAGGGCAGAGCCGAGGCGAGGCAGGCGTGTAGAGCAGACCGGTGTCTGGGGAAAGGTCTGCGGGGCAGGTCCCCAGGGGATGGGGCGCAGCGACATGGGGTGGGCCAGAGCACCGCTTGGCCCTGTGGTCCTCAACGGGGGGCCGAGGAGTGCCAAGGAAAGGCAGATGAGAATGGGCCGAAAGAAGGCTGGGGATGCCTTTGGTCACCCAGCTTTACCAGGAGCCTGAAAGGAAAATGCCTTTGCACACTGACAGTGCGTTTTTCCCCTGCTTAGGAATCTTCGTGGCTGATAAGCCAATGTGTTTAAAAGCATTGTCACTTTCTTAGTGGGTTTGATCAATCTGAATTTTCTCAGCAAATGGATGCCGCTCTCAACTGGAGTTTTTCGAATGATTTTACATTGAAAGGTCCTTCCACTGGACAAAGCCCGAAGAGTGTCCTCTGAGCCCTGCCGGCACAGGGGAGGCATGGCAAGGTCCCCTCCTGGGTGGGCCCTGTCCTCCGGATGTTTACACCTGCAGCAGACGGGACTCATAGACGCCAACAACAGAAAATGTCACGAGACAAATATGACCAGGTGCCAAACCCCGTATAATATATACACAACCTGGGGCCCGAATGCGCACTACCGTAGACGGTGCTGTGGAAATTCGGAGGAGAAATCTCTGGGTAGGGAAGCAGGATGGGGTTTCTGGGCAATACAGGATTTGATTAATCCTTAAAGGGTGTGTGGTAATTGGATAGGTAGACGAGTGAACAGCATATGTGCTTCTAGTTAATTATTTATTTGTATCATCTGCTTATTTATTTTTTATTTTCAGAAATTTAAAAAAAATTACAGAGACGTACAGAGACTAATATCATAGAGACAGGTGTGCCCACCACCCAGAATTGATGGTTATTAATATTACGTCCCATTTGCTTTGTTTTGTTGAGTTAAAAAAAAAAAGAAAAGAAAAAAACAATAGTTGGAGTCGAATTGACGTCCTTTTTGCCTCTCCCCACTTCATCTCCTGCCAACTCCCTCCCTATCTGTGTCCCCCAACCCAGCCACTGCCGTCACGAATTCGGTGTGTGTCTTTCCAGTTTATTTTAAATACTTTCCCAAACACCTTTATAGCTGCGAACAAATAATAGTAGTATTTTGTAGTTTTTAAAAATGATCTAAAAGGTATATTGAAAGCAAGTTTGCTTTTGTTTGTTTCCTGAGTTCTGTGTCAGTCGAACAGCGTTCTTTTTACCTCAATGTGGCATTCTGGCACATGAATACAGCAAAACTTAATACTGTCACAGTGAGCACGCTCTTAAACTACTCTTTACATGTATGCATGAGACTCTAAGCAGAAGTACTGGGTTCTAGGGAATGCCGAGTTTTATGTTTATACTAATTCATATTATTAATTGCAGTTAGTTTTAATTAGACCATTTTGCAAAAAATCTGGTGAGTATGAAATAGATTATATCTGTGTTTCTGTATCACTTCCGTTTACAAGCATGTTACATTAAAACATCCTACTCTTAGCCAGAGGTGCAGACACACGGCGCTTTTTGCCGAGGTGGCTCTAGGATGAAAAATACAAACATAGGGGTGCCTGGGTGGCTCAGTTGGTTAAGCGTCTGCCTTCGGCTCCGGTCACGATCCCAGATGGGATCAAGCCCCGCATCGGGCTCCCTGCTCTGCTGGAAGCCTGCTTCTTCCTCTCCCACTCCCCCTGCTTGTGTTCCCTCTCTCCCTGGCTGTCTCTCTCTCTGTCAAATAAATAAATAAAATCTTAAAAAAAAATACAAACACATTTTCAGTTGCTAATGTTTATAAGAAGAATAATTTTTAATCGTTGTTGACTTCGGAGAAGGACGATAAATAAAAGGATGATTTTTTAAAATAGGAGCGCTGTCCTGCTGAGCTATGCATAGAAACTGTCAATTGGACTTGGGTTATTGTAAATGTATGCATACTTTAGTTTATGACTTTGGGCCTTGGTAGATAGATGATTGTTGATAGATAGATAGATGATAGATAGATAGATAGATAGATAGATAGATAGATAGATAGATAGTTGATAGATGGGTAGATATTCGGTAGATAGATAGATAGATAAGAATATTATATATAGTTACTATGGGCGCATTACATGCAGAGAATAGTTACAAGGCCAGCTTTATGCTCTCCTGAGTTTGGTGATTTGTGGGTGCTATTCTCTGATCTGCCTACTGTCACATTAAAATTCCACTATTGAAATCCTTCATATGCATTGGAACTTTCATAATCAGAGATGGGGTAAGATATTAAACTGTAACCTTCCTTCTGTCCAAGTATACATTTGCTTGCCATTTCCCTGCAGAGAAGATAGTTTCCATAGAATGGAACATAAGTAATTTTCTAAGTGGGGACAGTGGGCAGAGGAGGAAAGACGAGAAGTAGTCCTACAGCCGGGTGGCCGGGAGCTGGGCAGGCATGGATGTTTCTGGAGGTCTAGAGGTCAGAAAGCGCACGTGGAGGACGGGGTATCACTTGGTGGCTGGGAGCAAAGGGGCAGGTAGAGGAGTGGTCGGTACTCAGAGGCAAAGGCGATGCTGAACGCCATCTCCTGCCCTCCCACTGCCCCGCCGCCCCCCCACCCCACTCCAAACCTAGAGGGTGTGCCCCTCAAGGCGCAAGTGCAGACCATCGCTGCATGGTCTACTGCTTACTGGAAGTGAAGGAGAAAACTTCTCAGGCGTGGTTTCGATCTGCACTTTCCACAGCTCTGTGCTGCACACGTCATTTTAACACAACCCAGCTGCGTGGGCATCCGAACAGCCGTAGACGGCACGGAAGCGGTGAGATGGCTCAGGTTTGCCAGCCCGTGTGCTGTCAGCGGGACGTCCTGCCTGAGCTCGTCGTCCCTGGCATTGGCAGCACGTGCCTTCCTTCCTCTCACAGTATTTCCACATCCATTATCTTGGCCGATCCTTGCAATAACCCGGTGAGCTGAGTTGGAAAGATATCGAGGCCCCATTTGGCAGAGGTTAAGTGGCTTTGCTGAGGTCATGGATTTTAGCAGCGGGGCCAGCCTGGAGCCCGGGCCTCTGGACCAGGACATCTGGGATGCCACTGCCACACACACTCGTGTGTACATACACAATGTGGATCTTGTATCATTCTTCACAAGAGGGCAAGGCCTGTGTCTTGCACCTTTCTGAATCCTTAAAAAAATTTTTTTGGGGTTACTTTCCAAGCTGAGCCATTTTTTCCATTCCAGGGTAGCCAGGGCTCTTGTGTACCTTGAAGCCTCTTCTGTCCCAGGGGATGGACATTTTAGAATAAAAAAAATTATACAAAGCCAAGCCTCCTCATCACCACCCATCGGCCCACTGCAGACGCCCCGATTGTCTTGAATGCTGTGTGTGCTGATAGAAATAGAAGGTTACTGCTGCCAGTTTTCACGCAGGTCACTCTGCGGGGTGAGCTGCCGGGGAGAGTCACAAGCAGACACAGCACGGCCTCCTGGGAGTGTTGCCATCCCGGCATGGCCAACAGTTGTCCACAAGTGACTGACCGCTCTGCTGGCGTCCCCACCCCTCGCCTTCTTCTGCACCAGCCCCCCAAGTTCCCGTCTGTGTTTCTCATGCCCTCCTGCTTCCTTAGCCCTCCTGCCCTCCACCTTCTGCTGGTACTGGAACCTGCCGATGTCTATTTTGGGTAGCAGAAATGAACAGCTTAGAAAGCAGTGGTCATACAGGCAGCAAAACTCAGAACCAGGGGCTGACACAAGTGGCCAGAGAAACAGACAAACCTCCAGAACCATCAGGAGAGGGTGCGCAGTATTCTGGATTGAACGATGTTGGCACTGAACGCCCAGAGAAGGCAAGGTCAGGGGGACTTCATGGAGGAGGTGGCCTGGAGGATGGGGGATTCCTATAGAAAGAAAGGGGAGGAGGGGCGCATAGCCTGCCTGTCCCCATTTTTCCTCTCTGCTTCCAACCGTGGACGGTCAATGCCAGCGGTTGCTCTGAGCCTGGGGGCCAGAAGCAGACCCTCGCCCCGCCCCCGGCTGCCATCACCTAGGTGACTTGCCTCCACCCGCACCCTGCAGAAATGAGAAATTTCCCAGCCAGCGCTCTGTTTCCCTTTTCTCTCCCTTTCCCTTCAGAAGCCAGAAAGAGAAGGGAGATGGAGGAGGGGCGGGGGTCGGGGTCGGCGGGGGATGGGCAGGAGGTGGCAGCAAACGGGCTTCCTGCAAAGCCGGGGCTGACTGCCGCCCAGAAGGATAAATGACTCCGATCGCCGGCTGCCGGTGTTACACAACTTGTCTGTGTTGGCTTGAGACCTCAGTGATCCCCGTCTAATTGAAATCACTTTCCCCTGACCACCTCCGTAAGCCGGGAGCTTGCCGCGCTCTGCCAACAAAGGGGCGCGGAGGTCGGAGGAAACCCTGGCGGGGCAGCGGAGCCGCGCGCCGCACCATCTTCCCGGCCGCCCGCGCCCTGGCCTGCGGGGCACCTGCTCCGGGGAAGGCTGTGCCCGCCTGCGTCGCGAGCTGGCGGGGAGGCTCGCCGCGGGGCCGGGACTGCCCCCTAGAGGGCACTGGGGGCATTTTGCGGGGGGCCTGTTGATTGGCATTACGATTGGAGGCGCTCCGCGTTTGGTGGGCAAGAGGTCCGGACGCTGGACATCGTGCCGTGTGCGGGGACAAGCCCACATTTGCCTCGCAGGACCCGCCAGTCTACAGAGATGAAAAATCCGTTTATGATGCTCTGAGCCTAGACTCTGTTTCACACATAAATCAAAGTATTTTTGCACCGTTATAATGGACTCTGGTGTTCCCAAGAAAGCAACTACCTCGTAAATCAAGGAAAAGGGAACTCTTTCCACTTCATCTCGTTAAGAGTCGTTTACCATTTAGGCACCTTGCGATACTTGAACAATGGCGGTATAACACATCTGTATCCAAATCTCTATTTCTTCCTCTCTCTCTCTCTCTCTGTGTGTATATAATGGATTATTTATAATGGATTATATGTCATGGATTATATATATATGCATATATATACATGTATAGGTACACACACACACCCCAAATATACTTTTATGCCATTATTTCAAAATGTCAAATATAAAGAAGTTCCCCAATAGCTTTCAGTTGAATGCCATCTAGTCGTACATGCAAACCTGTGATGCGTAGGTGCCAGACTCACTGTCTTCTGGGGCAGATATGCCTGAATTTACATACAGAAATGCACATGATTTGATCAGAACTGACTTTCATTTTACTTCTCTTTATAATTATACTAGAACAATTGCGTTGACCTTTAGAAAGGGATTTCAAGCCCTTTAGAGTTGAGAACCATTGTTGTTAGCTAGCTCTATGAGTCTNCTTTAGAGTTGAGAACCATTGTTGTTAGCTAGCTCTATGAGTCTTAGTTTCCTCTTCCTCGTCAGAAGAAAAATGGGGACAGTAAGATGTTAAAAACCGCACAAATGCCATAGAAAATCACATGCATGGAGCACTGAGCCCAGGATACTGCTGCCAAGAGAAATACTGCTGATTAAGGTCCCTAAGAGGGCCAAATTCCAAATGTGGAGGGGGGTGGGTGGGGGAGTGG
>NC_048231.1:80500004-80514466 GCF_002007445.2 Ailuropoda melanoleuca
GTCCAGAGCGGGGGTTTCCCACTGAGTCAGGCAGCTCAACCAGGGCTCATGAGAGGGGCCTTCCCTGAGAAAGGGAGGCCCTGCGTCCCTGCACAGAGGAGGGAGTGCCGCTGGTGAGTTTGGGGGGCAGTGCATAGGTGGACCTGCCTGGTCGTGACCTGTGTCTACACGGGGTGACAGAGACGGTGAATACGAGATTTGGACCCTGAGCTAAGGAGTCTAGACACCTTTCGGCAACCAGCTTTCCTTTCCCCACTTAACCACAAACCCCACACGACTCCTTGCCTTAGCCAGACGCAGTAATAAGGGAAGCAACCATTTCTACAGTGCTCTGTCTGTGCCAGGCCCCGCTCAACGCCCTCCACGTGCACTAATGAATTTAATCCTCACTACAGCCTTTTCAGGAAGGTTCTATTACTATTACCATTTTGCAGATATGGAGACTGAGGCCCCGTGAGGCCCGTTCTGGTATGTGTGTGGCCCCTGTTAGCCCTTTGCTACTTGCGTACCTGCATTACAGTACATAGATGCTATTTTTGTTCATGCTCCCTGTGCCTTCTTCAAAGAAAGTTCCAGAAGGGTTGGGAAACACACCTTTTCATCTTTGTACCCTCAAAACACCACGTCCAGCACATTTTCATGGAGTGGACGAAGTAAAGCTTTCTAGGCAGGGAAATGATGTGGTGAACAGGAGTTTGGAGGGTCTGCCCACTGGCAAAGTGGATTGAAGAGGAGAAGCTGGAAACGGAACCCACGTGGTCCTGAGCTGTGTCCGATGGCCGTGGCCAGCACAGCGATCTGCCCAGAGAACCCACAGCCATCTGGGGCTCACCTCCGACTTCCAGGTTGTACCTCAAATTCTTGGTCCCAAGTTTTCCAGTCTTTTCCTGTTTCCCAGCTTTGTGCAACCATATTTCCCACCTAAAAGGGTCCTTCTGTGGAATTCATGAGACACTCAGTTCTCCATAGACCGTGAGGCTTTGTGAACTTTGTTTTCAATCCTAACATTTGGTTCATTTAATTAAGGACTCTAAACATAATGAACACCTCTCAACTATCAAAGGATGTTAGGAGCAACTCACAAACACAATTAACCTTGGTCCCAAAGATACAAAGGAAGCCGGCACAATATGGCATTTCGCTGTTTATAATCCTCAGTTAACAATGTAAGCAATTAAGGCAAACACTGAAGGAGCAACACGAACCCGGCGCCGGGGTTGCCTGCCCTCACCTGGCCTCTGCAGGTGGCTGCACAGGGCTCTAGACCAGCGGCTGTCCAGGGGGAGGGCCGCCTTGGAATGTCTAGGGGTGTGTGATTTGACAGCAAAGGCATCATAGTGTAATATAATTTCATTTGAGGGTTACTCTTAAACCTAATTTTTTAAAAATGTAAACTACAAAAGTTGTCCTTCTCCTCCCGGGACCTGATGATAATTTCCGAGGAAGCAGAGATGGGGCCTTGCCCATAGGGGTTATCATGGGAGCCTCTATAGAAGAAATAATATTTCATTAGAACATTTTTCCTTCCTTCCTTCCTTCCTTCCTTCCTTCCTTCCTTCCTTCCTTCCTTCCTTCCTTCTTTCCTTCCTTCCTTCCATCCCACTTATACATTTATACCCCCACCCCATTCCAAAGAGGACATGAGATGGATAAATCATTTTGGATAATTTCTAAGAGGCACTAGGTTGCAGTTCAGGCCATCACTTCCTGACAGTGTCCAGGGAAGCCTCGGGGGCCATCTCTGTCTGCAGGTGCCTGTGTTTATCAGTGACGGAACCGTCCTCAGAAGTCCCTAGGCATGGCTCATGGCCTGATGAGGGGATCCTACACTCGTGCCCAACCCAGCTTCTAACCAAAGGGAATGTAATTCCTAGAACTAGCTTAGACCAGTCAAGGTGTGCCCTGAGTCACACGGCGGTAGAAGAAGCCGCTTGCCGGGAGAAGGCAGAGGGTAGGAAGGAACCCGGGAAGGTAAGCAGAGCAACTTCTCCATGCCCCCACAGAACAGGAGCACAGAATTCTCCTGCCGGGCACGACAGAGGGAGGTTATCTGATCTGACCTTGGGAACGACAGCGTGGTCTGGCCTTATTGTTTTTAATGAGACTTCCATAGTCGTTAGCTATTATTATTGCTAATGGCTGGGAAGGGACTAAAGCGGCATCATGGAGATTCTAATAAGGGAACAAATGGTGGGTTTCATTGTGTGTGTTTCCTCCACAAACGGCAGCTGACAGTTGCCTCCGACTAGAAGGGAAGGGGCTGGGGCAGAATGTCCACCGCTCCCAACTCTCTGAAAATTAGCCCACCTGTTGTCTCCGGCTCAATTGCCAAACATCATTCACAAACCTTCCTTTTACCTACAAAGTTGCGTCCACGCCCTACAGATCTATGTACTCGTAGTAATTGGTGATGCTCACTGGTCTGAGGGATTGAAGCTATGACCCCTACATTAAACACTTACCACAAGGGAATGAAGACCTGTTCACCAAGAGTAAGGTAAGACAATTGCGAATTTCCACCCAACCCGAGAAAGGCTTCCGTTCTCTTTCTTCCCTACCCTTTCAGATCCTCTCCCTTCTACAGGCACCACAACAGTCCCTAATGCCTGCTTGCAAAGTTGGATCTGGGTAAGGTTATCAGTATTTGAGGTCCTTGTGCAATCAGCATACCCAGATGACGGGATAGGAAGCACACAGTTGAAGGAAACTGACAACTAGATGCAATGTGGAAGCTTATCCATGGATCTCTTTTTCCGTAATTTTAAATTAGGAAAAATTTCAAACACACGAAACATTGAAAGAATAGGACAATGAATACCTCTCTGTCCTGCATCCTGATTCAATGACAGTTAGCAAGTTGCTGTATTTATTTTCCCTCCCTCTCTCTCAGATCATTTGAAAGCAAGTCCCCGACATGTTGACACATTATCTCTAAATACCTTAGACTGTTTCTCCGAAGAACGAGGACACTCTCCTGCTTAATTACGATACCATGATCATACTGAAGAAAATTAACAAGAATTCCCTCTATCATGTAAACCAGGCCTTCTCCAAGTTTCTTTGTTTGAGGAACCATAATCCAATTAAAGTTCTGTTAGTATGGTTTTTCAGACACATGGAAGTGTGTGTGTGTGCGTGCACGCGCATGTGTAATTAAGCTCATGAAGTGTGTGGGTCTGGGTGGTGTGGGTAAACACGAATGCACGAGTGTATATGTGTATGTGTGCACGTGTGAGCATGCGTGTTGGGTACTCACATTTGTGGTGGGCACCTCGTGTGTGTGTGTCAAAGCGGGGGGATGCCGGGGATCATCTTTGAGCAAAACGAATCAAGATGTGCGAGAAAGAATACACTTCGGTTTTTCTTTCCTCAAATGCATTTGAAGAAATGGGAGTGAAGCGCCTGAAACTGTTGAGTGGAGCCAATCTTGGCTAAGGAGGCTGAAGATACTAATGGTTTTGTTCCCCTTGATGGATTGATTCAGGTGTCCCTCTCTCCCTTCATCTTGGGAGACCTCTCTCTGAAAGGGAACAGGCACAAAAGTCCTTTCTCTTCTCAAAACGGTCAGCATTATCTTCGGTTTGGCTCGCCAGGCCTGCAGCTGGTGCACAAAGGAAGGTGTAATTACAACGTGACGTGTGTGGATGGCGGGGCCTGGAAATTCTCCACCGCTCACTCCGCTCAGAATACATTTCAATTTGGTGCCGTGAATTTTACATTGAAATGAGTTTTTTCTTTAAAACCCTGGAGAAAACAGCCCCTGCACAGGAGCATTAACAAATTGCTTTGCAAATCTAGGCTACAGTGAACATTCAATTTGAGGAGGTCAAATCAAGCTTGGGCCCCAAAGCCCAAAGCCTGGGCCCAGCCAGCCCGAGTTGGCTCTGGGGCAGATGTGGCCATGGATTTGGGCTTGCTTTAGCCGGTGTCACCCCTCCTGGGCCTCTTTTTGGGCTGACTCCCGCAGGGCCCTTCCAGATGCCCACATGTCTCTGCCCCAGGGTGGGAGGTATAGGGCCAGTGAGCTGCTGTGAGACTGGGAGCCTGGCTCGGCTGTGCGGTCCCTCGGGGGAGAAGGACGAGACAGGTGCAGGCCAGCGGGGACTGTGAAACCTGACAGAGCAGGATGCAGAGACCAGGGCTCAAGAGCTTCCTTAAGGCCCCCTACTGGTCATTGTCGTCATCGAAATAGTAACATGCCTTGAGTGTCAAGGGTCTGCCAAGCATCATGCTGAGGGCTTTAGATTTGCCTGGCTAGCCACGATGATAAGACAAGTTTTTTACAAACCAGTTTCTCATTTCTATAGAAAAAGAAACGGAAGCAAAGAGTGGTGAAGTCACCTGAAGTCATGCAGCTGGGATTTGCACTTGGACGTGTCCACCTGAGATTCTTCTTTGGTGAGCAACAGTCTATGCTGTTGGACCTCACTGCCTGCCCACCTGGCCCGGTGCCTGCCTTTGAGGTGTCCTGGCCCCAGCCTCCCCCAGCCTTGCCTTTCCTCTGCCACAGAGCCAGCTTCCTCCTAACCTGCCAGCCTGCAGACGCTCCTGCCTTTGCATCCGGGCTCCAGGCAGAGGGAAACTTCCAGAACAGTCCTCTACTAGGGGAAGGGCTGATGCTTAACCTTGGCGAAGTTGAGTTCTGGCCCCAGACCTGATGTCTTTTAGACCTGTCCTCTTTTCTTTGAGCTGAGAGCAAAGGAGATTCACGTTGTCCTGCTTGTCTTGTGTTTACTGTGTTTCTCAGCTTTCAGCGGCTCTGTGCCCTCACCCTCCCTGCCACCACTCACCCCTGCTCATGCTCCAAGGGAAGGCTGGGGGCACCCAGAGGCTGTGGGCTCCATCATGACCTGCTGCTCACACATAGGAGGCAAGGCTAAGCCCCAGCGGGTCCCAAGGACTGCGTGCAATGAGCCCAGGGCTCCCGCCAGCCTTGCCTCTGCCTTAGAGTCACTTCTCTGGTGGCCAAACATGACCACGTGAGCGGTCCCTCGGGATGTCCTAGCTGGAGGGGCCCCGGCACTGGGGTGAGGGGGAGCCTTATCAGGCCTCTTCTGCCACCCTGAACACAGCGTCTGTCCAGCCTTGGATACCAATCGGCCCCAAATAAGCATCCGGAGCTGCCGTAAACCCAGTCCCCAGGGCCCTTGCCACGAAGCCTGGGGCAGCTTGGGGACCTGGATTAAAACGATACGTTTTCAATTTGGCCTTAAACGAATTCACCAAATCGGCATCTTTGATGTCAAGTGGAAGTGAATTCCACAAATCTCAATTTATTTTATGGGGAAGAGTTATTGATTTTTTTTTTTATCGTCTGCTTCTTCTTCTGCCCTCCCAGCTGCCAACTCTCTTCCACCTGGATTGAATTGTTTGATTTAAGAGCGGCCGTTCAGAAAGAGGAAGAGACGCCTCCCGCTTCATTCCACACCTCCCCCACCATGCCGTGCCCAGGCACAGCCCTTCAGCAGCAGGGCCCCACGGCAGGTGCAGCCGGGCAGGGGCAGGCCCCGGGCAGGACTTCCCTGGCTGGGCAGGAGCGGCCACGCGTGTCCTCGTGGGCCCCCTGCCACATCTTCTCTGTGTGCGCCCACATTCGGCCCTGTTGGTGCCTGTTTAAGGGCTTTTATATGTCACGTGTTCCCATGTCCTTTCCCTGTGTTGTGACATTCACCCTCCTGAGGCCCTGTGATGGCTGCCCCTCATCCCTGCAGCAGGTCCACCACCCAGAGCCTGGCACGAAAGGCCCTGTGAATCAGAACCCAACCTGTCTGTCCGGCCACTTCTCCAGCTGCCTTCCCTTCCCTTCTGGAACATCTTTTACTTATGAAGGTATTTGTACTTCTGGTGCCTGGAGACGGTGAGGGGGACAATACTTATCTGTCACACCCAGGAAGCATGTGCCATGACTCACATGAGCCTGCTCTCGGCCCAGCCTCTGCTTATGCCCTCCACCCCGGGCTGTGGCGTGAGGCCATCCCAACCACGCCCGCCCGTGCGGACTCCCATGACTCCTGTTGTACCAGCTCCAAACGCAGTACATCTCGAAGGGAACTGTTGATCCCCCCACCCTGCTCCTTCCAGGGGCTTGCTGTCTCGAGCAATGGCTCCACCACTCATTCAGGTCTCTGCTGAGAAGTCCAGAAGCCACCGGGAGTTCATTTCTTTCCCTCATACCCGAGTCAAGTCCATCAGGGAATCCTAGTGGTTCCACCTCATGGTACACAGAATACTGGGCCCCAAAGATGCCTGCACTCTACTCCCCGGAGTCTGCAAATACGTTACCTTACAGGCAAAAGGGACTCCATTATTACGATTAAGGCTGAGGACCTTGGGATGGGGAGATTACCCTGGATGATCTGGGTGGACCCAATGCAGTCATGTGAGTCCTTAAAAGGGAGGACCTTTCCAGGCTGTGGTCAGAGCGAGAGGTGACTGTATGGAAAGGATCCGAGGCCCTGTTGTTGGTTCTGTAATGTAGGGAACTACGTGCAAGGTCTGGATAGCAGCCTCCGGAAGCCCGAAAAGGCAAGGAAATGGATTCTCCCCAGGACCTCTGCAGAGGAATGCAGCCCTGCCAACATCTTGATTTTAGCCCTGGGAGAACTATTTCTAACCTACAGAACTTGAAGATGATACATTTTTTTAAAAAGATTGTATTTATTTATTTATTTACAGAGAGAGAGAGAGAGAGAGCAGGGGGAGGGAGAGAGAGAACCTCAAACAGACTCTGCTCTGAGCACAGAGCCCAACTTGGGGCTCGATCTCATGACTCTGAGCTGAAATCAAGAGTCAGACGCTTAACTGAGCCACCCAGGCGCCCCTACGATGGTAAATATATATTGTTTATCACCAAGTTTGTGGTTGCCAGTCACGGCAGCGATACAAAACGAACACAGGCCCCAATCAACACGTCCTGAGTGGCCTGTCTTCCCCTCTTCACTGGCCTCCTTTCTTACCCCTGGCACCAGCTTCCCTCACTGCCACCCCTACAGCCAACTGTCCACCAGGAACCAGAGAAGTCTCACTACTGCCTCACTGTCCTTGAGCCCTTTCTAAGAAGCTAACTGCTTAATGGATGTGTATCTTCTCTTAAGGGCAGGGAGCATGGTTTCTTGGCCTTCTCAATCTTTGCCTCTCGAGGCCGGGCACGTGGCAGGGCCTCAGGACTGTTGGGGAATTTTCTTTGCAAGTGTGAGCTTCTCTATGCGGAGGACCTGGACCTCTCCCCTGCTACACCGTCGCTCACACCTAGCTTCAAGTGGTCCCCGTGATGCAGGCCCGCGGTCATCCTACCTCCTCTCTCCCACCCTGCACTTTTCTTTGCAATCTTTCTAAGTGCTGTTAACTTTCTGCTACTGTCGGTTCTCCTAAGCCCTGTGGTGGGATGATAAGCACAGTCCCATTTGATGGACGATGGAACTGAAGGGAAGACAGGTTCTGTGGCTCGCCCAAGGTCGCACAGGTAATTAATGGCTGGACGGATCCCCTGATCCCTAGCCCGTGTCTTTTCCTGCAGACCACAGAGCAGCGAGCCCTCTCCCCTCCCCTCGGGGACTGAGGAGCCCCAACCTGATATTACAGGCACAAAGCTTTTAGCGGAGGTGGGAGGGCAGGAAGCGCTGTGGTTAGGTGAGCTCTGGGTGTGTGTGTGTGTCTAATGGCTCTTCCTCTTCTCTCCTCCCATTCATGGTCATTCATTCATCAGCCAGACCTTCATTCAAGACTCATTCCTGGAGGGCCTCCCCTGCGTCGGGCTTCCTGCTTAGCATCGAGGCCGCTGGGGAAGGAAGCAGGGGCCTGCTCACCAGAGCCCGTTCTCCCCCGGGAGGCTGGGTTGGAGACGGCATGCTCGGCAGGTAAGAGATCAGTTCCCTCGAGATAACTTGATAAACTCAGCACAAAGTTACGCACAGCCACAAATAATCAACGAATCCTTGCAAAACACTCAAATTGGAATTGACTTCCCCGGGGCTACCTGCTCCCTCCGCCCTTCCAATGAGGGGCCTACGATCCAGGCTGAGCTAATCACAGAACCCTAGTGACTCGTCCAAGGGAAGGGCTGGTGACCCAACCTGGACATCAGGGGCCTTTCTCAGCATTTAAAAACTGTATGCGAGACCGAGAAACTCTTTTTGGGGGGTGAGGGAGGGTGAGCCCATAGTCACATGTCTGCCACTGTGTAGGGCCACAGGAAGGAGGTCAACGGGCAGAGCCAAGGGATGGAGGGAGAGAGTCACAGTGGTGACTAAGTCCCCGGATCAGGTATCCCTGAAGATTTCGGTCATCATTAACCCAGCAGTCCTGAACTCATGCTCTCGCAGAGCTCCGCTGAATGGTCAGTGATACCCAGCCAGCTCCCTTTGTCTGCCTGGCCCTGAAGACCACGAGGCCACCTCATAGGTCCTCAAGCAGCGAAGGCCCTTCTTTCCACGGGGGCTCTAGGGCGAGGGCGGGGCCCCCTGGCCTGAAGTCAGGGGCTGCTTGGGGAGAAGCTGTCTTCCCTTCTGCTTAACCCAAAACAAGGTTCTGAGCAGGGTGAGTACCCGCAATGTGTACGTGCTACCTGCTGTATGACATGAGCCAGGGCGCGGGGGACTGCCGCTCCGCGGGGCATCAGCATGTGACGGCTTACTTTCTCTACCCTTGGCTTCCAAGCCACTGTGCTTCTTCTCCCACCTCCCTTCCTCAATGACAACTTTGATTCAATACACTTCTGATCACTTGCAGTGATGAAAACTGTCCAGTTTAAAGTGAAAGTTCAGGCTGAGTTTGGATTGCATCTCTGCCTCTCCCCAGGGCAGTCTGACTGGATCCCCGACCCCCCTGCGTATTATTTGGAGCACTGACGATGGGTGGGTGGGGGAGGGGAGGCTGTCCAGGCTCTAGTAGGCGACACAGGCCCCTTCCCTCTTCAGGGACCAGCTCCTGGGGGGAGGGGTCACTAGGGCAGGGACAGGTGTCCTTTTACCCAACAGATACTGGGGTGCCTGCTTCTCTGTGTGCCCCTGACAGGCTGGCATCGCCAGGGGAACAGGCATGTGAACGCTGCTGTCTCACAGGCCCTCCTGTGAGCTCTCTGTGAGCCAGTTCCCTGACCTGGGGGTTTGAGCCCCGCTCTGGGCTTCGTGCCTTCTAGACCCTCCAGCTCTTTACTCCAGGGAGCAGGGGACCCACCTGACAGCTGGAGAGTGCCCATATGCTCCCACGAAATGAAATGAGTCTCTCTCTCTCTCACCTCCCCGCCTTTACTCTGTCCGGCTGACTCAATCAGATTCCCGCCGATGTGGTCCCGAATGTTTTGCTGGCCTGGTCTCTGGGACCACGGGGTCCTTCAGCTTACTTATCTGTTTGAATATTCAAGAAGGACAGGGCGTTCTACCCTGGAGGGGCTTGGAGCTTAAGTGGGAGGTACGACTAGCACAGCGCCGTCAGAGAGCCAGCAAGGGGACTCCACATCGCCGGCTTCGTTGCACGTGGGCGGAGACAGACAGAGCTCAAAGGGGGTTCAGAGAGGGGCTGTCGAGCCAGACCATCTAGGTTTACCACTTGTTTGCTGCGCAGCTTGGGTGGTTTAGCTCTCCTCTCCGGGCCTCAGCCTCCTCCAACAGCACATACCCTAAGGACGGTAATAGTACTGCCCTTGCGTGGTATATGGACACTGAGGATAGAGCTCGGCACAAAGCAAGGACTGGATGAGAAGATGATGGCGATGCGCCGGGACGGCCAGTATGGGCAGGGCTGATTCTCTGCAGGGAGCAGGGCGAGACTGTGGGCTGGTGGGCTGCCACCAGACGGGAGGGGATGGAGCCCCTGGATCCTTGTGGAGGACATGCCACCCCCTTCCCAGGGAAGCCGAAGTGCCGCTAGCATCTTTCCCTCCGTGGTCCGATCAGGGAAGTGCCAAGGGGGTAGGAGCAGCAGAGTCACGCGAGGACAGCATCGGGGGCAGCCAGGAGTGGGGATGACGGTGGGGGTGTCACAGCCTGGGCTCCGCTCCCAGATTTGGAAGTGTGGAGGGGCCTGCCACCAGGGCACAGGGGGGTGGCTGTGGCAGACAGGCTGCTGGTGTCCTGGAGAGAGGCCCCCCACCCTGGCAGAGCTCTGTGCCAGAGCCTGGGCCTCCGCAGCGCAGGGGGATTCCGGCCGGACAGCCCCTCCCTGGGAGAGGCGTTCCACGGGACCGTTCTGTACCTTAGATGCGCTTTTTAGCTGATCACCGGACTCTCAGAAACAGGCACCCTGCCTCCCCTGAGGTTGCACGGGGAAGGTGAGGCAGAGCCCGGTCCGGAAGCCGAATCTTCAAATCAANGCGCCGCCCCCCGCCCCCCCCCCAGCCGCAGCTTCCTTCACCCCAGGAGGAGAAGAGCGTTGGATCACAGGAAAACAGGGGCCACGCCCTGCAGGCCGGGCACTGCGCACCGGCCTCCAGCCGTGGCTCCCTGGCTCCGGACGCCCTGTGTGTTTGCAGAGGGCGGCCCGAGGCTCCCCACTGCAGCTCTGCAGAAAGGCCGCCCACAAGGCTTCCCACAGCATCTGCCAAGAATACACCGACATAATAATTTCTTTGACCTCCACCACATGAGTTTCTGAAAAGAACAAAACAGCATCATTCCCTGGCATTTACAGTTTAAACCTTTCCTATTCAAGTTTCTAACAAAAAAGCCACCAACCCATTCTGGCCGTGATTAAAATTCATAGGCTTGCTGCAGAGAACAGATGCAGGAGCAATTTTAGGCCAGTCATATCCCAGGTCTGCAAAATTAATTTGACAGCTTTGCATTAAAGCACTGATCAATACCCACTTTAGAGCGGCAGAGGCTAACTGAGAAAAAATAAGTGACCGGAGTGTTACCAGACGAGAAAAAATGAATCTTGGAGACTTTTTTCCCTCTAAGCTTGCACCTACATCAGAAGTCCTGACCTCAATCCATTGATCGGCTGCAGTTAACATGACAAAAGGCCCAGCTGATAGACCGTCGTGGCCTACCAGGGAACAATCACCCGGATACACTAAACGTTTGACGGAGTGGCTAGACTGTGGAATTAGTCTTGGCTTTCCAGGGCGGCCCCCAGCCCAGCCTTCCTGAGCCCTGTCTCTCCCTCCACCGACAGCCATTTGCAGAGACCAACTTTTCCCAAACTTCCTTCCGTGAATGGCGTGGGGATGTGGCCCCCGGGGAAGCTGGGGGCTGGCTGGAGGCCAGCGGGACCAAACACTTCTTGAGACAGCATTCGACAATAGAGGCATCGGACCTAAGTCAGCTTGGCCCTCCAAAGGGTTTGGTTCAAGGCGGGGGCAAGTCTGAGACACGGAAAGGCCCAGATGGATGGTCAATGAGCTGCCAATTCAAGGCCTCCTCTGAACCTAGGTGGGTCTGTTCCTAGGTCTGGTTGCCTACCTGCCTCTCTCGCATCCTGTGGCCGGGTCACATTTCACCAATAAGTCAATGAATCTAAAATGACATCCACTAAGGATGGGACTGTGCTGGCTCTGCAGACAGAGGAAAGAGCATCTCCCTGANGGAAAGAGCGTCTCCCTGAGCCCCAGATCGGCCCTTGCCTTCTCCCAGAGGCTGTCCTAGGGGACACTCGGTGCGCTCATCTGCGGACGTGCAGCTGGCCAAACACAGCAGTGCCTTCTCACAGAAACACGACGGGAGCCGCAACTACAACTGCAGACACAATTGAACATTTTCTAGTAGCCACATTGCAAGAAATGAAAAAAAGTGACCCGAATTTTGATAGCACATGTAACTCAACATATCTAAAATACTATCATGTCACCATGGAATGAATATGGAAAATTATTAATGAGAGAGTTTGCATACTTTCTGTTTTGGTTCAAAATCTTACAGCACATTTCACTGGGACTGGCCACTTTCAGGGCCCCGATGGCCACAGCGCCTGGGGGCTGCTGTGTCCAGGGAGGCAGAGAAAGAGACTCCCGGGCCCATCTGGGGCTCTTTCCCGAACATCCCCAAGCAGGAACCCTATCCTCCCCTTCCTCGCTCCCAACACTGCCACTTCTAACCCTTGGCATGAACGTTGTTTGGCCCTCATTCATCCCACCAGTTCTTGAACACCCTGCTGATAAAGCAGTTGTCATGGCCAAACTGTGACGTCAACAGTCATTGGAGGTCATGGCCACCCTATTCAGATACACTTGGGCCAGTGGCTCCCCAAGGACATGGTGTGTCCTGCTCCTCCATTTAACCGTGATACCAGGACAGTGTCTGGCCCATAGAGGGTCTGGCACTATGTATGTATGTATGTATTAAAGATGTATTTACTTACTTTAGAGAGAGAGTGCGTGCACGTGATTGGGGAGGAGCAGAGGGAGAGGAAGAGAGAGAATCCCAAGCAGACTCCCCGCTGTGAAGGGAGCCTGATATGGGACTTGATCTCAGGACTCTGAGATCATGAGCTGAGCCAAAATCAAGAGTCAGCCGCCCAACCGACTGAGCCACCCAGGTGCCTCTGGTCTGGACTGTATTTAATAAACATTTATAAACCACTTATTACATACCAGGTACCGTCCTAAGCATTTGGCAAGTATTAATACAATTAACCCTCCCGTCAGTGGTTTACCATGCCGGCTGTTATGAGCTCCCTTTTATAGACAGGGACACAGGACGGTAGGTGACTTGCCTGAGGTCTCACAGCGAGTAGGTGGCAGAGAAGAATTCAAGCCCAGCAGTCGGGCTCAGCCTCCTCACTTCTCATCACCACTCCACTCTGCCTCTGGTTAAGGTTCCTTGATGCTCAGGACACATGGAGGCTCAGGATTGCCCTTCTTGGGCAACCCCAGTGGCGTTCCCTTCTGACCCCCGCGATGGCGCCCAGCTTTCGGCACCTCACAGGTAGGCTCCTGGTCAGTGACCTGCTCGGGCCCTAGTCAGGAGGCCAGCATCCTGCCTGCTGTGGCCTGGCCCTTGGAATGAACCGTCGGCAGGCGGTCGGCCTGGGGTAGCTGGCCTGGAGGCATGAAGCTGAAAGGCCAGACCAGGGCTCTCCTGCAGCTGTTCTGTTCGGAAGGGCTGTGTGCCCAGCAGCAACTCAAGGCTCTTGGGTCTAATCCCAGGTCCCAATCATGTCTCTGCCACCGTCGGGCTTTCTGACCTTGTACTGGTCACTTAACCTCTCCATGCAGGCTTTTAGCAACGATAAACCCCCAAAGAGCACCTGGTTCCACCTGCCACGAGGGGCACTTGGGATCGACTGATGTCACGTCCTCAGAAGAGCCTTAAAAATTATGATGTAGCATGCAGATGTGACGTCTCATTGGTGTTTGTGCGTTGATCGATGGTGGGAACACAAGGGCTTGGGTCGTGATCCCAGGGTCACGGTGTCTATGTCTGGGCATACCCCTCTCTGATCCTCTTCCCCTACCCGAAGGAGCAGAGCTCCTGTCTTTAGAGCTTTTGAGTTCAGGCAACTTTGCAGAATCCTAGACGGTGGTCTGATAAATAAGGAGTGGGTGGTCGGTCACCTGGGTGGATACAGTATAAATACGCATTAAGACCCTTCCAAGATTACCTGCCATTAGGTAACAGGGACTCCACTGCCATTCTGGATTTTAATCTGGACACCAGTAAGCACAGGTACTATTTTACTTTTGCCATGAATCTTTAGGAGGATTGCTCTCGAAATCTGTCTGGCGGCATGGGAACCAGATACTCTGCCAGGAGCTCTGTGATCCAGGCTCATGACTTCCTCTTCCTGGCTCAGCTTCCCCCTGTGTAAAATAAAGGCGTCAGGACCCGGCGCTCTCGGAGGTGTCACTACAAGAGCCCAGAGAAGGGGCTACAGGTGTCATGAGATCGAAAGAACTTGGAAAAATGAAGATGCCAGTAGTGAGGGTGTCAGGTCATCAGCTTCCCAGGGGTGAACGTCAGGTACCCCACTAGGGGTTCAATGTTTAGCTCTCTTACCGGACCTGATCAAGCAGGCACTTTGAGCCCCAAGTAACAGATGAGAGAGCAAGCAATCACACCAAGGACACTCAGTAGCAGGTGGTGGGGCGGGCACTGAAACCAAGTGTGTCTGGCTGCAAAGCCCAGACTCCTTCTTCGAACCCACCGTCCCCAGAGCCCCAGGATGCCAAGGTCAGCACACACACAGACACCTTCGCTCACGATTTCGGCCCCGTCGTTCCTATTCTACTGTAATGCTTCTGACCCTCCTCGGGAGAAAATATCTCACATTTGGTTGCATTTCCCTGAATGGGCGTCTCTTGCAGGCAGAGACGGGCGTACCCCCACTCCACGCCACCACCACCATGCCATCCCCCTCGCCCACAGACAGTGGTACTTAGTTGGCGGGGGGATAGTCTCACACTCTTGGTTGGTTTCCGTTGGCTTTTTCGGTAGCAAAGCAGAGTTTTCATGAAGCATCCTGGCTCTCTGTGTCCACTGTGGTCAAGGATTTCTTTATGTGATGTGTTAGCACGTGCTGCAGAGCAG
>NC_048231.1:80514566-80528894 GCF_002007445.2 Ailuropoda melanoleuca
GCAGAGCCGGTTTCTGCTTTTCCCTGGTACTGCCTCTCCAGAACCCAGAGCACCGTGGGCACGTGTCCAGCCCCCTCTGGTGAGCAGAAGACTTCCTCGGCCTACTGGACTCCCCGGGAGAGCACCAGATGTGTGCCCTAGTTTTTCAATGGATGCACGTGGCTGCCGGTGGGGCTGGACATTGTGTGATCATTGTTTAAAATACTGACGGAGCCACCAACTCAATTATCGGTTGTATTTTCTAAGTGTAGTCACATGTCCCTCAGCCATTCAACAGAGATGTGACTCTCATGGGGCTTAAAGAGAATCAGAACGTGGGGGCTTCAGTAACAGGGTCAGACCAGGGAGGTGTTTACCTATTAACCTTCCATTGTGGCAACCAAACAGTCATACCCAGCACACAAGGTGGGCCCTGGAACTTGTCACTATTAATATTGTCACCCAGGCAAGGTGGCTATTCCAATGACAATGTCATGATTGCTCACACCATCGAAGCAGCCGATTCAGATGTGGAGAGCAAGGATGTGTTACGATGAGGAAGTGGGGAGCAGAGGAGAGACAGGCTCCAATCAGAGCACATGCAGAGGAAAGAATCTGGACAAAGTGGAGTGAGGGAAATGGCCCAGGGAAAGAGCTTCTCGCATTTAAGCCATGCATTCATTCAGGCACACATCATTCATTCCTTCAGCAAGTATTTATTTGGCTCTCTTCGGAGATTCTACTGAGATTCTAGGGGTTGAACAGGGATATGAGATCAACCCTATAGCTCCATCTGCAATTCTAACTGGGTGAGAGCCCAGAGTGTTGTAACACCAGCGTAAAAGCGGGATGCACAGCACATAGAGAGGGCTCAGAGGACAGAAAAGTTGCTTCGGCAAGAACAAACCACGGAGGTCTTTGTGGAGGAGGAATCTTGTGAAGAGGCATTTGTGCAAAAGAGCAACCAAAAGTGCTCTGCAAATAGTATTACACTGCGCCTTCTCTGCCTACAGCAATGCCCATACCACCTTTGTCCTGGAGCCACACTGTCGGCCGTCAGAGAGGACCGGACAACAGGTAACCAGTCAGCTGTGCTCCCTTTTTCAGACAAGCAAACAAAGGCATGGAGAGGCTAAGAAGCTTGCCTGAGATGCTGTGATTCAAACGAGTCTTGCTTGGTTTTCAACTCCTACATCCACCGAAAGATTGGCTGAGGCAGAAATTAGATTTCCAAGCTCCCCTCCCTGAAACACCTGGTCTTCCTCCTGCTTCAGCCGCCGAGGGTCCTCCACATGGTCTGAGCCAGCCCCCATCCACACCTGCGGGCAGGAAAAGCCCCCGTCAGGGGAGGTGAGAGACCTTTCCAGAGGCTTTGTCTCTGCTCGTGTGTGCTGGACACTCGTGCCGGAGAGTGGAGTGATTGAAGGCCAGTCCTCCCCACGGTGGGATAGACAGACCCTAGCAAGTGCCCTGTTGATCAGAAGGACACAGCTGGGTGGGGAGAAGCTCCTCACTGGCCTCCACATCTGCTCCACTAGCCTCACCAAAGGTCCCTGTTTGCCCCTCGGTGGGACGGGGGGGTGGGAGGGCGGCTAGAGGTGAGGACGGTGAGGGGGGGTGATGGGTGAGGGTTCCTGCCAAAATCAGGAGTCAATCGGGTTGCTCTGCCTGAGGTCACTGGTAGGATAGTCTTTGAAAAGAAGGTTCCAGGTCTTGGAATTATGAGTATTATACCTGGAAGGGAACTCAGTTGCCTGTCTTGCCCTGAGTAAGGGACTATCACCCCATTTTATGATGAACCAGCTGAAGTAAGGGGGCCACACCATCCCGACTTCAGGGAGCTGAGGAGAAGGAGTACCTCCAGGGCAGCGTCTGGGCTAGAGGCAAGACCACCGGCCCGAGTCACCCAGAGCGAGCCCTTTTATTCGTTCAGTTGCCTGCATTGGTGTCCCGATAGGATTCAGAGGCATAGTCACTGTAAAATATGAAGGGCTCCGACGCATTATTCTCACTCTTTCTGTAAATAAAAAATAAGTGGCAAATAACCATGTCAGAACCGGTTGTTTGATGGTGTCTCTACCGGTGCTTAATTTTATTTCACGACATAAAGTAAGAGGGGGTGGTTGGGGGTCGAGGGGAAAGGAGCAGACTTCTGTCAAAGGACAGTCTCATCGGTTAACACCTGAGGGGAACATGACTGAAAAGAACTTAATTCAAAAAATCCTTTAGGCACACAGGAGCCTCTTTCCACCAGTAAGAGTCAAACAGCTATGGAAAGAGAGACATCAATAAATAATCAGCTGGCTTAGACTTTTAAACGGGAATCCCAGCATCACCACCCAAAGGTAAATTGCATCTTTCCCACCAGCCTCCAGCCTCCACGCAGGGCTGCATGCTTGCGTGGACTGGGGAAATTTGCCTATTGCCTGTTGTGGATGCAGCCTAGCCTTTCTTTCTGATAAGATGTATAGATCCTATCCATACAGACCGCGTATGTTTGTGGAGATATATATATATGTATATATAATTTCCCACATGTCTCATTCTATCTCCTACATATCCTATTTCTCATATATATACATACACACACACACACACACACACACACACACATACACACACATAGATTTGAAAAAAGAGAGGTGTCAATCCTCAGAAATCCCAAGGAACATATTTGTTTTCAGTTTCACTGTGGTTTTGGTGAAAGGCCCAAGTCCCCCGTTGGAACATCACTCCTTGTGAATACCCGGGATGCGATGGGGTGGGCTGGGCTCTCGAGCAGGGCAGACAGGCACTCAGGTCCTATCCCCTGAGCCCAGAGAAGTGCCTCCCTGGGCTCTGAGGAGTCTCAGTCCTCTCCCAGGAGTGATGTCATGTTTCAAATCTGGTGGGGATGTTTTTTTAACTGTGCCTGGGGCCATCATGCTTGGTGCAGCGAGACAGCCCAGCGTTCTCAGCCCCGGCCAGGAAAGGGGGACCAGGCGCAGCCCAGGGGTTTGCCGGCCTGTTGCGCTGGCTAGTCGCAATTGGAATGAACACGCAGTGAGTGTAAAATATATGTTGGATTTCCAAGCCCAGTGCCAACAGCAACAAGAACAAAAGAACGTAAAATATTAAAGTTTTTAAATGTTGATTACATGTTGATATAGCGAAAAATTGGATAAATCAGGTTAAATAAAATACAATATTAAAATAAATTTCACCTGTTTTGTTTTTCTTTTCAAAATGCGGCTACTAGAAAATTTAAAATTACATGTGTGCCTTGCATTATATCTTTACTGGACTGCATAGTATCTTAGGAGCCCTTTTATTATTCACCGGGGGCGTGGGGAGAACTTCAAATTTCTACATTCAAAGCTGACCTTCACTGTTTCTATATTGGCATTCCCAAATAATTTTGATAATGAAATATTGCATTTATAAGGCATAGCACAAGTTAGAGACTAGTGGACCGTGGTGTGCCTGGCATCCAGGTTGAGCAATGGAAATACCTCCACATTCCCCTCTCTTGACCACATTTCCCTCCGTCCCTGATCAGAATCAGTTGCCTGAAGAGGCCCCGGCCCCTATTATATACACTTCCCTTATTAAATGATGATGTCTGTTTTAAGAAGTTACTAAAAACTCGGAAAGTACCAATCATCATCTAACAAACTCGTGCACGACCACCGCACATGGATTACTAATCTGTAATTCCATAGGTTTCTCATTCCATGAAATAAGGGAACCATAGAGATGAAGCTGGAGCAGTCTTTCCACGGCAGGCCACCTCGTTTGGCTCCCGGCTGCCGCGGTGCTATCCCTGCATGAGGTTACTAGCTATCCTTGAATGACAACGGCAAGGTCAGATGCAGCGGGCACCAAGTCTGAGTGGGTATAGAGGGGATTCCAGCAGGGCATAGATATCCAGGGCAGAAATCAGCAGAATCTGCTTGTTTATTGGTAACGAATGTATATATTGAAGGAATACAACATGATGTTTTGATGTACATACACAACACAGTCGAGCTAATTAACACATCCATCCCTTCACAGTTTCTATCTGTCTGTCTGTCTATCTATCTATGGTGAGAGGACCTGAGATCCACTGTCCTAGCAGATTTCCAGTGTACGATGCTGTGGACTGTGGTCACCACGTGTACATTAGCTCTCTACGACCTATTCATCTTACACAACTGCAACTTTGTACCCTTTGGCCAACATCTCCCATTTCCGCACCTCCCTAATCCCGGGAACTACCTTTCTACCCTCTGCTTGCATATACTTGACTTTTGTTGACTCCACATGTAAGTGAGATCATACATATGGTGCTTTTCTTCCCGTGTCTGGCTTATTGCACTCAGCACAATGTCCTCTAGGACATCCACGTTGTCACAGATGGCAGGATCTCGTTTTTTAAAGGCTGAATGCTATTCCATGTATATAAATCCAGTCATTTCTCTGTCCGTTCATCTGCGGCCAGACACTTGAGTTGCTTCCATGTCTTGGCTAAACTGAATAATGCCACGGTGAACACAGAATGCAGTGATTTCTTTGAGGTACAGAAGAAATCAGCAGATTTCAAAAGTTGCTGGGATCTAGCATGACCTTGGTACTTCACAGAATCTTTGACTGTTACCCATGGAGAGGCCGTTAGAAACCAGTTACAGTGGAGGCCAGAGAAGCTGAGGGACAGAGCCAAGGTCACCAGCGGAGCAATGTCAGAGCCTGGACTGGCCCCTGGGTCTCCCATGAAGCACTGGCTTCAAGAGAGGCTCAGCGGTCACTACTCGAATCATCTGAACCATGACCCTCTCCACACTAGACTATCTAGCAGAGGTGAATGGGATTGAGGATTGCATTTTCTAGAAGCTGAAGACAGACGAGAAACCTCTTTCAGGTTGTGGGAAACCGTTCTTGAATATCTGGGTCTACTTTCCGTGGCAGAAAGCACTCTTTACTTGGCATCACACACCTTTCTTAGCTGACAATAGGTTTTTCTGGCCATTTCTCTGAAGACAGGAGTGCTCACTGCCCAAGCCGTAGCTGGAGGTGAAGGAGACAAGGGGCCTGGATGAAATCTGAGCTGAGCTTTGTTTTGTCTTTTTTTTTCTCTTTTTTTCTAGGTATTTGATGACATTATTTTCTTATAATTTGTGTCTAACCTACATTGGAATCATACCCCAAAAAAAATATCTACCTACCAGGAATTTTGTTGAGTTCCAGTTAATAGTGTGTTTTTTTACTATGATGATACTCACTTGGTGGCTGGAGTCAGCCATGAGGGGACACCCTCCCCAGGGACTTTGGAGAAACTGTCACCCTCTTTCCCGGGAGTAGATGATCCATGGGTGGTTTTCATGACCTGAGGACTCAAGTTGAGAGGCTCAGTCTGGCTCACAGCAAGACAGACAGCGACAGATTCCCAGTCCCTCCAAAGTCTTATGCTTCTATGCAGGCAAAGACCAAACGTTTCATGTGTGCAAACGGTTTCCTCAACACAACCATAAGCTCCTGGAGGCGAGAGGGCTGGGTTTCTCGGTAGAGTTCGCCACCTCCACCTCCACCTTCTACACCCAAATGCTTAAAACATTTGTGAAATAAACAATAACAGCAACACAACGAAGGCCTAGTGCACTTGCTATGAAAATGCCGTCCCCAGCAGAGTGGCTGGGTTGCAGTGCGCGCTTTTCTTGCTCTGGATGGAAGGGTGCACCGGAATGCCGAAGGGCCCAAAGCAAACGTCCACGGTCGTCTGCTCTGGGGCAGCGGACGGCGTGGGGAGGGGAAGCCCAGGGAGAGGGGGAACCACAGTGCAGAAACCTCTGAACAATCAAAGCCACAAATGCCTCTTCTTACAAACACACGGCGCGAGGCGGATGTTTACCCAGCACAGTCCAGAGAGAAAAAGCCAGGAAAAGCCAGAGGGATTCACGCTCCGCAAACAAGGGATTTCCTGGGGGAAGGATGGCAGGTAATGGGTTCTGCAAATTTCTCCTCCTGATAACTACATCACAGACCAAGTCCGAAGAGACTTTTCCTTCCTATTGAAACCGTATTTAAATACCGCCACCTATTTCAGGCAGACTCGCTTGGAAGGGACTGGCTAGCTCAGGCTGTTCTCGCAAACCTTTATGAAGCACGCCGGGAAGAAAGAGGCAGCCCGGGTCTCTGTGGCAGCGGGGGACACAATGCACGGGAATTGTCTTCCCGAAATGCTTTCAGAGCTGCCTTTCCCGAGTCTGATTAATGGCCTTCAACCAAGTTAAGTCTGTGGAGAAAACAAGAGTCAGGCCTCTTTAAAAAACAGCAAAAATCTTGAGCATTTGTACCCCGTGGATGCTTTCTAGATCTTTCCTGGTGGAATTAATTCCAAAACAACCATCTCCATGGCACGACTGTCTTGGTAATGAAGTTGTTCTGTGTGGTCCTTCTTTGTTATCATTTTCTCTCCTTAGATTCTTTTCAGGTCAGTCGAAGGGTTCAGGACCACACGTTCCTGTTCCTGTGTGACTCTAGTGAATTAGTTACCCCTTCTGGGCCTTGGTTTACCCCCTCTCTGAAGAGAGAGAGTCTGGCAACGTGATTCCGGACGCCCAGGCCAGCGCTGAAGTGTGGAGTGTGCTCTTTCTCCACGAGAGGGCATGGGTTTCTGTCTGGCTCTTCGTTCTTTGTCTCTGTTTTTTTGTTTTTTCCGGAGGCAGGTCAGGATTTATCATGGGGCCTCAAAATCAAGCCAAGCCAATGGCCGGTTTTCCTCACCCAACACAGTTAGGCATTCCTGAGGCAAATAGGACCGCATGAAACCCGTGACCTCTCTCTAGTTCATGCCTCAGGGCAGGGGCTGCTGACCAGAGCTGGAACCTTCTACTCAGACGGCTGAGGTCAGCTTGCAGGACGGGGCTGTATCCAGGCAGCCAGTATGTCCCTTCCACCGCCTGCTCGTGCTCATTCCCACGTATTAGACTAACATTTTCTTTCTTTCTTTTTTTTCCGACTAGCATTTTCTGAGCAGCTATTACGTGCCAAGCACGGTGCCCAGCCATGGGAATATAGCAGAGAGCAGTACCGGGCCCGGGCCTGAGCCTCGTTGAGCTTATTACAGTCTAGGGGGTGGAGGGAGGGCAGAACAAGACAAGACCCTGAATCGAAAGGTCACCCCAATACAAGGTTACACAATGTGATAAAAAGAAGGGGGTCTAGGGAGGTGACTTGAAGAGCATTGTATGAAAAGCTGGGAGTGTTCACCTTCCACCACCTTTCTCTGAAGGGGAGGTGGTGGGCATAGCTACGGCCTCCAGGAGAGGTCGGGACTCGGCCTTTCTGTGGAGTCGGGCTAACTTTCCTTCCTCACTCCGTGGGGCCTTTTCACTCTCACATCAGACCTGGAAAAGTCAGAGACCCCACCGTGAAAGTGGTAAAGGCCTTGGAGGAAGCAGCGGTAGTCTTGATATTTCTGATGCTTTCCATGTGGCCTGTGGCCAAGTATGGTGTGTGCTCAGGGTGGGAGGACTGGGGACTGTGAGCGGTAGCTCCCGGGGTCCTGCACTGTTTGGGCTCTGGCGTCACCTGCAGGGTGGGGGGAAGGAAGGGGAAGCCACCCCTGCTCCCTGCTCCAGGCTGGGTCATCAGGGCTGAGGAGCAGGAAACAGCCCCAGGGCACAGTCCAATTTATTCACTATCTCCGCTTGTTCCCAGCCAGTCCTCTGCTCAAGCTTGGTAAATCCTCCGGTTCTGTACTCATTTTTATTAGCAATTGCCTTTTTTTTTTCCTTTGAAAATGTGGTTCAACGAAAATGAAATTTCAGATGTGTGTGTCTCAGCATTGATTTTTCTATTTGTAATAACACACCCTGGCATATCTCCTTTGATATCAAGAGGATAAAATGTCCCTAACACCGTGCTCTCCATTCTGGGGTAATGGATAAAGCCTGTTTATGAGATGTCATTTATTCCACAATAGACAGTAAATAAAAGCCATTTCAAGCTTGGGTTAAATCAAAGCTTGTTCAGGATTTCAGCAGATTTGCAAATCACCTCGGGGACTTTCATCCATTGTACTTGCTGTTTTGCTCCTTGCTATTGACTCTCCCTGCTCCCTGCCAAGCCTCCCCCTCTCCCCAGCCACCCTCAGCCCCAGGACTGATTTGGAAAGACAACTGGCCTGGCTAAGGACCTAGCATGGCATTAAAAGTTCCTTGCCTTCAGTTGGGGAATAAAACCCTTGAAAGGCAGCAAGAAATTGAGGTTACACCAACAAAAGCCAGAGCCGCAAAGGGAAGGGGGAAAAAAAAGTTCGCAGGAAAATAAGATGCAAACATGAAATGGGGAAAGGGTATGAAAGGCAGCAGCGGTTCCTTTCCCTCTGGTGCAGACTGTATTCCTTTCATCCCCCAGGAACCCCGTGTCTGGGGGAGGGGCGGTAGGCAAGGGGGTGCACCACCTCAGGGAGCCCTGCCCTAACCCAGGCCTTCGCCCTGCAACCCGCCCTCTCAAACCCCCACCCCAGCTCAGCCCCTATGTACCTCAGTCTTTGGCGGCCTTCAAGATTCAGCTGAGGCCCCAGTGCCTCCAGGAAGCCTTCCGGCCTATTCCTCCTCCTGACCTCTCACAGCATGTTATTTCGTGGTTTTTTTTTTTTTAATTTATTTACCTATTTGAGAGAGAGAGAGAACACTTGTGGAGGGGAGGGGCAGAGGGAGAAAGAGAGAGAAACTCAAGCCAACTCTGAGAGCTGAGCACAGAGCCCAATGTGGGGCTCGATCCCACAACTCGAGATCACGGCCTGAGCTGAAATCAAGAGTCAGACGCTTAGCCGAGTGCACCACCCAGGCGCCCCCACATTATTTTGGGTTAACAAATTTCATCTTATTTATACCTGCTTGTTTAGGAATATGAGTAGTGTATTGGGTCCACAACTGAGATATACACAAACCTTTGAGGTTTGTGACAGGTTTTTAAAGCTGGAAGAATCCATCCTGGGCCTCTAGTCCAATTTTCCGTCCACTGCAGAAATCCCTCTATGGCGTCCGCAAGGACAGTCAGCCCCAGGAAGGACCTTCATAGCCTCATCCTTTTGACAGAGACCCTGGGTCTGGGGACATTTTCTTCTATGAAGCCAAAGTCTTCATCCTGTAGCCCCCCTTTCCTTTAATGCTAACTCCACTTTTCAGAAGGAGGGTGAACAGTCTAGTCCTGCTTGGGGACTGCAGCATTTCCGCAAGGGACCAAGGGCGCGTCTAGCCTGGCTCTACCACGTGCTAGACGGAGGGCTTAGCTGGTTTAAGTTTTCAACTGAACATAAGACTCATTACCCAACATTTGTTGGCTAGTTTAGATTTAAGAACCACGCCGAAATGATGTGCTCAAATATTTCTGTCTTAAGATATTTGGCTCATCATCCCCATTAAATATTTACTGAGCAACAAACAGCTTTTAAAACATTCTATTCTAGGTCTGTGAGAGGTTGCATTGTTGTTGAAAGTCTTCGGTGCCCCTCCCTGACTTACTTGGCGGGATTCTGTATCCCTGTCCCGTGGACCGATGAAGCGTGAGTGGAAGTAGCCAGGCTCAGATGGGCAGCTGACCTTGCCTGGACATTTAATGGGAGTGAGCAAGGGATCTTGGTCATTAGAAAGACACTCAGATCTTTGTAATTTGACTACACTGATGTAACAAGTTCCTCTAGGAAATTTTAAGAAATTGTGGGCATGTTCTGTGCCCACAGAAGGCTTATAGTCCAATTGAGATTAATATTATCTCTATCCTATGCCAAATAAGTGGTAAAAATAGCAAAACTATAGGGGCTCCAAGGAAGGAGAGAGGAGTATGAGTGGGGGATTCGGAGAGCTTTAGAGAAGAATGGGGTTTTATTCCCATCTGGTCAGTGGGCCTGGGGATGAACTCACACTGGACAAGCCTCAGAAAATCCATCCACCTGCTAAAGGACAGGCCTGCTGTGAACTCAGTCCCCACATGGACAAACTAGGAACTCGGGGCATTCTTCTCCTCAGGGTGACAAATGAGAGCCTGTTCGGTCCACCTGGCATCATGCTCAGCCCAGGATGACTTCCACGCAGGTGACTTGCTAACAGTGACATTGATGACGTCAATGGTGATTTTTTTTTAAAGAGAGAGTGAAGGGGGGGCAGAGGGAGAGAGAGAGAGAGAGAGAGAGAGAGAATCTTAAGCAAGCTCCACGCTCAGTGCAGAGCCCAACGCAGGGTTCAGTCTTACGACCCTGAGATCATGATCTGAACCGAAATCAAGAGTCGGACGCTTAACCGACTGCGCCACCCAGGTGCCCCAGTGGTGAATATTTGAGGATAGATGTGCCCCTTTTAGTGTCTCTTAAATCCAGCCATGGGAGTAATTGTCATGGCTGAGCATAAAATCAGTGAGGATGGGGTGCTGGCCCCCCAGAGGTAGTCAGAAAGGTCCTCAAGAACTCACACCTCTGCTGCCCCTTCTTTCCCCCCACCTCCCTAGACTAGCACAGTTAACCTGGCATTAGCGATCTCATTCAACCCTCAACAGCATCACAAGTCAGGTGCTCTTATCCCCATTTTACAGGTATAGGCACCGAGTCTTAGAAAGGTTAAATACCTCGCACAAGGTCAGGCCATCAGGAAGTGGCCAAGCCAGGGCTGGAGCAGTGTCCTGCATGAACGCCACACTTTGCCTTCACCATCTTCTGCTGCATGAGTGCTGAAGGCTTTGTGTGATGGCCCCCCACCCCTGGGTCCCGCGCAGCGAGCCGGGGAGGGGGTCTGCCTAGGGAGCCAACACGGGCCTGCAGCTTGGCCATGAGGCTCTCAGAAGAGCTGCAGAATGGGGCAGTACTTAAGGCTTTTTATAGGAATTATAAAGGAGAAAAGGGGCAAGGGTAAAGAAAGGGGAGGGCTAGGCCAGGCAGGGGAGGCAGCCCCTCGATGCCCCGGACCCCTGAATACTAGCTCTGTGCTGCTCATTTCCCGAAAGTGGTGCCTCAGTGTGCACTCCTAGGGTGTCAGCAGTTTCATTAGAACCCAGATTTTGATTTATAACCCTCCCTGCAAAACTGTGTTCCTGGCTGGATGTTGGCATGGAGGTCTCGTGCCCAGAGAGCCATGGCTAGGGAAGACTTGCACAAAGCACGGTCCAGGAGGGAGGGCCCTCTCTTGAGTTGGCCTTGCAGGCTGAAAAAAAACAAAAACACAAGAAGGGAGTAGGGGACTCTTTTAGAATCCTAAAGACTCAGCTTAGATTTCAGAAGGAGTGGAAGGAGGGCTCCAATGGTCAGTTTCTTCATCATCGACACGCATAGATTTTTGCAAAAATGAGAAAACTGTTCACAGACGTGGTGCTTTGGAGCAGCTCTATCTTTGCAAACATCATCACGAGCAGCAATTAATAGTAAAGATGGAGCTAGGGATGCTGATGCTAATACGCCCTTGTGTGATGATGCTTTATTCTCCTCACACAGCTTCCACACACGGTCTCCCTGAACAGGCAGCCCTGTGATCACCAGGAAGAAAGTATTGTTCCCATTTTGTGAATGACAACACTGAGACTCCAGAGCCCAGATGATCTGCTGGGGGGCGCTGCACCGAGCTCAGCGTCCCACTCCCAGGCCAGGATGCCATCTGAACCAGGACTTGGAGAAGTAAAAAAAGCAAAGTTGGTCAGCATGCCAGCCATTCATTTCGATTTTTTCTCTTTTGTTTTAGAAGAATATGCATCATCAAAAAGAGAGAGAGAGAGAGAGAGAGAGAATACGCATCATTGGAAGTAGGTCCCATTTGAAGCCACATGAGACTTGAGAAAAATAAATGTGAAAATAAAAATGCTATTTAATATAGGCATCATTATTACTATTATTATTGCAAAGAGCCTATTTGGAACTGCCTAAGACCCTAAAAACTGATTAATATTTTTCGAGCATCAGAAGGTAGGGTGTTTTTTTTTTTCGAATATAAATTCCTCTCTCCCAAATGGTTGAATAATCATAATCATTATCGTCATCATCATCCCTTCCTTAATTTCTTGCTCGGTACACAATTTCCCATGAATTAGTGCCTTTGCTGCTCAAATATCCCCATTTAACAGATGGAGAGATGGAGGTGCGAGACCGTTTGGCGAAGTAAAAGGTCTGAAACTCACACGTACTCAGCGTGCTCACCAGGGCACCGGGCTGCAGTCCCGTGGCAAACACTTGCTGGGCCGGTGCTGAAGCCTCGGATGGCACCGGATCAGAAAGGAGAAAATGGATCACCATCAGGGATAGAGTGAATGCAACAGAGCCAGTTGCTGTCAGGACAGACGTTTCAGTGACAGGTCCCTCCTTCTCGCCAACACACGCAGGGTGCTAGGAGTCCGAGGTCCTCCTGCCGGATCCCTGTCCCATGAAGGCCTGCCCCAGGGGCTGGGAGCCGAGCCGGGTGGAGCTCCATCCCCCCCACTGAGCAAGACTTGGGCTGTCACTGTGCTATTATTTATGAGTCCCCCTTTGCCCAATGAGTGGCCTCCGAGGGGCCCAGCCTGGGTCTGCTGTCTGGTCACACTTGTCACACGTCATTAGATGTTTGGTTGCTGCTGACCCTTCTGCCATCTGGCTGAGTGGCCTCGGGGTGAGGGGAGACAGCCAGCAGCTCCTTCCTTACACAGCCAAACCCCCCTCCCCTGTCTTTGTGGTGTTCGGGAAACGGAAGGGTTTCTGAGATGTGCTCAGCCATTGAGGGGAGGGCAGAGAATGGAAAAACGATCTCAGAGAGAGGGGGCCTCGTTTAGGGTTTCCCAGCATGTCACCATTGCCATTTGGGGTCAGATAATTCTTTGTCCTGTGCATGTAAGGTCTTTAGCAGCAACCCTGGCCTCTTCCTTCTAGATGCCTCCTTCCCACACTGTGACAATCAAAAATGACTCCAGACCTGATGGAATTATCCCCTGGGGGCAGAGGCAAAATCCCCCCCTTTGTGATGTCCGTTGGGCGGTGGTGGGTAGTGTAAGCTGTGAGTATGGCAGACCTGCAAGGCCCAAAACAAGCAGCAGGGACAGAGGGCAAGGGGTTTCATGAACAACACATTGCTAAATCCTCAAGACCCTCCCTCCTGTAGCCGGAATTCCTGACCCCGCTTTGCAGAGGAGGAAACTGTTGTGCAGGGCGGGGCAGGGGGAAGTTATTTGCTTGAGGCCACTCAGCTGGGAGGTGACAGAGCTGGGGTTGAAATCAGTTTTATGCCTGGTCCTGTCCGAGGTCTTATAGAGGCTTCGTGGCCTGTTTCCTGTGTATGGGCTTGGCAAATCCAGCATGCTGGCCTCTGAAGATTTTAGAATCGCACACTCGGCCTGGGGCAAGGGGTATTCACAGAAAACCTTCCCACTGTAACCACTGCCCCACGCAGGCCTCTTTATCCCTGTGGCCCACATTCCCCAGGGCTCCCCTGCCCCCCGGGGGGATCCCCTTCACCCCACAACAGCATCTGATTCAGGACCCAGGGTGGTGGGAAGGGCTCGGTACTCCTCCTAGGGATACTGACATCAGGCAAGGATCCTTTGAGGGAGACCCATAGCACTGCCGTTGGGTGTGACATTTCAGTCACTTTAACCAGGTTGGCATAGACCTCTCAGGCAGGGTGCTTTAGCGCCCTGTAAATCACAGTGGATAAGCTAGGGGATTCTGTCACAGTGAGAAGTGAAATATTTATATTTAAAAAATAGGAACTTGGTTAAGTGGGTGGTATTGCCATTTTAATGGTATGTTAGGTCTTTAATTACAAGTCACCTGGAACTCTGTAAGTACGTGGCGACTTTCTGAACATCTTTGGTATTTGTTAGGTAAAACAAACCTGTCCCCAGAGTGCCCATCCCCAGAAGTGTTTAACGGGTTCTGGAGTAAGCGTTAGGTTATATATAAGCCAGTAAAACTATCCAAACTTACATATAAATTGCACGACCCAGAACTCCTCTCGACCCCATCCCTGGCTCACATGTCCTGCTTGCTGGCTGGTGGGCAGGGAGTCCCCTGTGGGTCCTGCACTAGGTGCAACTTGCAGCTAAGAACCTGGTTTGTGAACTTGCCCAGATTCTTCACCTTTTTGCCTTTGGCACAGACAGCTAATCTGAGTGTCAGGTAACTCTTGCTTCTCTGATTTTGATGAACAAATCACCCCCTTTGTCAAATAATTAATTTGTAGACATTTCTCATTTCTGCTTACCTCCCTTCAGGATGTGCAAGCCTCATCGGATGACCCCCTGTGCTGCAGACCGCACGGGCAGGAACGGTCCTACGGTGTACAGGGAGAGCCAAAGAGGGACAGACATTTGCATTGCAGGGATACAAAGACATGCCGGAAGTGGCAGCCTTTGCAGCTTTCCCCAAGCCAGAATAGT
>NC_048231.1:80528994-80531217 GCF_002007445.2 Ailuropoda melanoleuca
TGTGAATTTGGTCTCTTTTCCAGGCAGGAGAGGCAAAAGGCATGGCTTCAGAAAACCGGAGAGTTCTCTCCGCCCCTCCCCCTCCTGCTCCCCTGCTCGCCATGGGACCTCAAGATGCTGCAGGCGCCTGAAGGGCTGCCAGGGTCCACGTAAACGCACGATGTAATTAAGCAGAATTTTGTGATTAGCAAATTGTAATACTTTAAAAACATGGACACCAGCGGCACTGTCTTCTTGTAGTGTGTTTCACACAGCTCAACACACCTCCGTGGACTCGTTTGTTTGGCCCGCAGCATTGTGCAATGGGAGGAGATGTAGGACCGTGTATGGATGCAGAAGGAAGGGGGGGCAGGTCCAGAGAGGTGACACCACCTGTCCAAAACCACAAGGAGAGTCACCTGTGGGTCCCTTGGACCTTGTTCTATGAGCAGAATGCCGGGCTTAGGAGGACAGCCCCGGGCTCTGCTGGGACAGTATCCAGGAAGTTTCAGGCCCTGGCAACTGCTGCCACCTTGGCCTTTAGCCCAGCTCCCCTGCCAAACGAAACCTGTGGGCACCCCAGCACTGGCCCTGGGCTGGGGCAGAGGGCAGGAACGAGGGGTGGTCACTCAGGGCTGGAGCCCCACCAGCAGGAGCAGGCCACATAAAAGGGAGCCGGGGCTGCCAATTTCCATTTTCATTGGAGTGGTGGGTGCTTAGTAATCCAGAAGCTTTATTTAAGGGCTGACCTCCGACCGGGCCTGTCACTCCAGTGGCAGGTGCCTGATAGCCACTGGAAATCAATAGCTGGCATGAAGGTCACTTCCTAGAAAAACTGGGGCTATCAACGTGTCAGTTCCAATGAAAGATTATAACCAACCAGGAGAGAAGTTCATCTGTGGCTGAGAGCTCATCTGACCCGGCCTGTGGGCTGTGCGTGTGCACGTATGAGTATCTGTGTGTGAGGAGGCAAGAATAAAGCTGTGCGTTTATGAAACAAAGCATGTGTGCATGACAGAAAGCATGTCTATGTGCTCTTACATATCTCTCTCAATGGGCATGTGGGTGCATGTGAGCGTGCATCTGTGTGTGCATAGGTGCGTGCGTGTGTTTAAGTGCGCGTAACCATGTGTTGTCAGGGAGTTGCATAGATGCACTCTTGTGCATTTGCATATATGCACGTACCTGTGTACGCGGCACGTGGATATATTACGCATGTGCGTGCATNCCCTCTGCCAGGCTCCAAACCTCGGGGGGGTGGGGTGGGCAAGAGGGGACAACTGACCTCCTTGCGGGGGAACTATCTCCTTGTGGGCCAAGGAAGGAGTCCTGATACCGCCTTGGATTAGCCATGAGGATCACTTTGCTCTGTTAATGTCTTAAGAGGGTTGGCCGTTGAAAGCAGCGTTGCTGGGAGAGACTCCTTTCCCGAACTCAAAGTTTATCTTTGCTTTTGCTACAAAGGGGACCCGTTGCTTTTCTTATAGAAAGCTGAGTCGAGGACTCACAGCAGAGCAAAGAAATTTTCTTCTTTATGGAAAGAACACACGTCCTGCGCAAAGGACACAAGAAACAGGTAAAAGGACAAATGCTAGCACCATGCGTCGTGGCACCGTCCCCAAACCCCACTCGCACGCTCTGTATTTTCTCCCACAGCCCCTCTTGTCTCCATGTTTGCAGATGTAGCCTTACTTTGTTTCTGCCTTTTTTCCTCATGTATAAACATTTTCTATGTTATTATAATCTGTTCATACATTTCCTTCATCTATTCTTTTTTTCCCAACATTTTACTATGAAAAATTTCAAACTTACAACAAAGATGAAAGTAGTTTACAGGCAATGACATATGTCACCTTCCACCCTCGGCTGCTATCACCTCTTCTCTCCATGGGCATTTATCAAGGTCCCAGCGTATGTTAGTCCCTTGTTAAGCCTAGGGACTCAGCGGTGAATAAAACAGAGGACCTGCCTTCAGTACTCAGAACACCTAGTGGAGACACAGCCAGCCAGCCCCACGTACTCTTTAAGGTGAAACTGTACACAGCGTGGTGGGGGGTCTGGGAGAAGGGCCGTCTCGGGCTGACAGGTATTCATGGTGAGGCCCGGACGCCCTTTTGCTGGCAGGTAAGTTTTCGCTCCTCCCTGTTAAGATGACACTATGAAGAGTATCTTCATGATATCTGGTCTTGATTCTTCATTGTTTCTGTAAGTTAGAGTCCCAGAACTGTGTCAAAGGGAATGAAC
>NC_048231.1:80533214-80538558 GCF_002007445.2 Ailuropoda melanoleuca
CTCGGCTGCTATCACCTCTTCTCTCCATGGGCATTTATCAAGGTCCCAGCGTATGTTAGTCCCTTGTTAAGCCTAGGGACTCAGCGGTGAATAAAACAGAGGACCTGCCTTCAGTACTCAGAACACCTAGTGGAGACACAGCCAGCCAGCCCCACGTACTCTTTAAGGTGAAACTGTACACAGCGTGGTGGGGGGTCTGGGAGAAGGGCCGTCTCGGGCTGACAGGTATTCATGGTGAGGCCCGGACGCCCTTTTGCTGGCAGGTAAGTTTTCGCTCCTCCCTGTTAAGATGACACTATGAAGAGTATCTTCATGATATCTGGTCTTGATTCTTCATTGTTTCTGTAAGTTAGAGTCCCAGAACTGTGTCAAAGGGAATGAACTCTCAAAAAGCCCCCACAATCCATACTTTTTGCCAGGATGTTTTCCAGAAAGGTTTGGGCCGAGAGTTGGGTTTTGTCTGCAGGGTGATTGAAGCGGGCCCAAGTCCCCACTTTCGGCTTCCTGCCAGCAGGAGCTCTGTGCTGGAGCCAAGCCGCCCGGGCTGGGATCTGAGTTCACCTGCCTACTAGCTGGTGAGCCTGCAGAAGTGACAGGAGTTTGGAGCCTCAGTTTCCCCATCCATTAAATGGTGATGAAACAGCACTCCTCATAGGGTTGTCTTGAGGATGAGACGAGGTGATGTAGAGCTTAGAACAAAGCCAGGACCAAGCAGGACCCTCTACGGGCTGGCCATTTTCTTCTGTAGTCGGAAGGTTTCAGAGGACAGGGTGTGTGTTCATCAATCCATCCCTCCTTCATGGAGCTGGCTTGGACGACAAACGCCTCAAGAACGGGACACACCGGCCTCCCTGACCCGGCAGAGCTGCTGCCTGTGAAACAGACATTGAGTTTTGTTGATTGAAAGTGAAGAGCCCATGTCACTTGCCCAGCTGTGCACAGAGCTGTCTCTAGGAGGGCACGGGACATGCACGCTACTGGACCGTGCCCGCAGAAGTGGCCTGGGCAGCAGCTTAAGCCCTGTGCTGACCTCATTCCTCCCCGCACTCCCTGCCCCCATCCCAGCCATGGCTGGAAAGACAGAAGGAAGCGGCGGGGGGGGGGGTGGTGGTGGTCAGGGAAGGCAGGCTTACTGAACGTTTCCTCTTTTTTTCTAATGATTTTTTTTATTACATTATGTTAGTCACCATACAGTACATCCTGTTTGCATTGAACGCTTCCTCTGAGCCAGTCTCTTACACATACGTTTTCTGTTATGGAATTCTCTACCGGGGACACTGACTGGCTCAGTCAGAAGAGCACGTGACTCTTGATCTCGGGGTTGTGAGTTAGAGCCTCATGTGGGGTGTAGAAATTACTTAAAAATAAAATCTTAAAAAAAAAAAAAAGAAGAAGAATTCTCTCCCAGATCCTGCGGGTGCTAGTAACAGATGAGGAAAGTGAAGCTCAGGGTCAACCTGTTAGCAAGGTCAGTAAGCGCTCCCCTAGGCAGGCAGCAGAGGAGAGGAAAGAGCACTCGTCCTGCCCTCTGGGGAGAGCTATGCCCACCGCGGGCCCCCCAGAAACCCAAGGGAAGGGCAGGGAGACTGATGGAGGAGAATTCACAGCAGAGGCAGAGCAGAAGGCCAGCAGGCACTGAAGAAGCGGACAGGAGAGGATGTGGCAGCTTCCGCGTCCCTGGACGCCGAAGGCATAGGGGTGAGCGCCAGGGTGAGAGCAGCGAGAGGTGCCCTTGGGGGACCTCGGCACAGAAAACACCGCATCCCCTGGAGCTGCATGTGGGCCGACTGTGGAGACAACGCCTCCACTAAGCCAGATTCGCTGGCAAGGAAAGTACCGGCGTGCTGAGCACCTGCCAGGCAAGGAGAGGCCTTGTCTCCTCCTCCAAACGAGGGTACGCACATGCAGCCGTCAAGCAGGGCTTGACAAACCTTCCTGCACTGAGCCTCAGATGACTATACACATTTCACACTGTGATCTCACACACACACACACACACACACACACACACACACACACAGTTTCCTAAAACCACACTGCACTTTACTATGCATGAAGCAGCCCAGCAATTTCTACTCTGTTTGCTTCCATTTCTCTGCCCTCCTGGTCAAGCCCGCTAGACTGATTTCCCAGCCTGTAGTTTGATGGAGAAAACAGGCGTGGCCAGGGGAGAATCGAGTGCCCTGTGATGTGTTGCAGGTTGTGTGAGCTACACGGAGCTCAGACAACAGAGACCTGAGAGGGTTGCAGTGAACCCGGAAGGTTTCCTGCCGAGGAAGCTACTAGATCTAGAGCTGGAAGCATGGCTGGCTCTGTTCAGTTCAATAAACTTCTACAGATCTGCTACCACGCCAGGCCGAGCACTTGGCCTTGGGGTGCCAGCAGGAGGGGGATGGTGGCGGATGTGCAAACCTGGGGCACAGGAGTGAAGTGTGGGGGTAGGGATGCTGTGGCGTCTGGGGGGCTGAAGGGGTGTCCATCGTGGGGAAGGCAGGCGGTATGGCTACTTTCAACCAACGATCACACCGTGCATGTAATAATAACACCATTTTATTTGCTGGCCCAGGCACCTGCTGACTTGGCCAAAGGCACCCCATGGATACATGGCCGAGTCCGGCCTGGAGGTTACATCTTCTGGCTCCAAGCTTCTGCTCTTTTTAGACATGAGATCTAGACTGCCTGGATTGGAATCCTGCCTCCTCCATATCAAGTTATTTTACTTCCTGGGGCCTCCGTTTCCTCATTTGTAAAATAGGGATACCAATAGTAGCCATCATATAAACATGAGGTTTCATGAGTAATGTTTGTAAACCACTTAGAATAGCACCTGGCACGTAGACAGTGCCATTTAAATGTGAGCTATTGTTATTGGATGTGTATTTATTGGGGGCCAGATACAAACAGACCAGGGGTGGGGGTGGGGAAGGAGAGATATTGAACACATGATTACACACATAATTATACTTGCGGTGAGTAATGAAGAGGAAAAGTACAGGATGCTATGAAATAGAGTAACAAGGGGCCCTAATGTAATCTCACAGATCAGAGAAGGTTTCCTGGAGGCAGTGACATTTAAGCTGCCATCCAAAGGACCTGTAGGAGTGTGTCAGAGCCAAAAGGAGGACATATGCTTTGTGGGCTGAGGAACCAGCACAGTAAAGAGCCTGTTTCAGGAGATTAGCAGCATTCAGAGAACCGTTGATCTTTGTTCTGCTAGAGCAGTCAAAATGCCGGATCTTATCGGATCTTATCTTCCTGTACTCACAGGTCTATACCTGGCCAATGTTCGTTCACACAGTATTCATTGAATCCATCACTTTCCAGACACAGGCAGAGATTCCCTGGAGCTCACATACATCAGTGGTATACCCAGCAACCGACAATAAACACAGGGGCGGATCCAGCAGGCGATCAGAACGGTTGGGTCTGACCGAGTTCATCCCCTCTCAGTAACCTGGGCGGGGTGACCATGCCACCTGGTTTGCAACTGACAGTCCCAGTTTACTCCCATGGCCCCAGCACGATTATTCAGCATGCCTCCTTTCACTTTCCAAAGTATCCCAGTTTGGATGATAAATTATACGTTCATCTTAACTCTGGGACACACAGAAATATCCTGGTAGCATGACAGATGTCCCCAAAAATGCCACCTTGTAGAGTGATACTCTATTGGAAGAGTTCCCAGTTCCTTGGGGGTTTCAGCCTCTCAGTCACTGTCATAAAGCCCTCTCCCTTTCCAGAGTTATTCCTGTCCCTTTTAAGGACAACTTACACGCAGCCCCACCTTGGGACACTTCAGCCTAGCTACAGGACATGGTTCTCCAGAGCCCCTTGGGCAGCTGGGTGGAGCGGGAAGAGACAGAAGGGTGCCACCCGACCCGAGTGACTGTGAGCCCTCGTTCTGCCATACCTACCTCAGTGACCTTAGGCACGTCGCTTGGACTGCCCGGAGCTTCCCTTTGTTGAAGGGGGATAATATACACCTCACTCGTTCCCCTAGTTATGGGGTCTGCTCCATACAGAGGTGAGGAGGAAGCATGGTAGGTCCTGGAGGGGGTCCCCTGGTTATGGTTTGGACATACTGATAACGAAACAGCACCTAATCAGGCTAATAATAGTCATGTTTTAAAACGCCAAGACTGCCCCTGCAAGGATGTGCGTGGAGAGGAGCCTGTGCCTTCCTGCTACCCGGCCGGTGAGTGCCTCCGCCAGGAATAAGCCAAACTGTCAGCAAAGAAGGAGGAAGATAAACCCCTTGCGNGGAAGATAAACCGCTTGCAGGGATGGACAGGGGGGCTGTGTGGGCAGAGGCCATAGAGCGTTACTCCAGCCGCTGCAGAAGGCATCAAGGATTCACAATTCTGGTTGTCTCTGATCATTTTTTTTCTTTTTTGGAAGCTGGAGATCCCCGTGCCAAGCCCTCAAAGCAGCCCGACTTTCCATGCAATAAAGCAGCAGTGAGAAAGGCTCAGAGTAATTAAGTGGCTGACGCACAGAAGAAGCCGTTACAAAGAATTGACTAAATTGCCCATTCATTAGCAGCTCGGCATGGAAGGAGAATTACAAATAGGCGGCGGAGCCCGCAGTAATTCAATCTAACCTTGTACTTACAGAAAACAATGAGATAATGAACAGAAAAATTACCAGGCACATATTGTATTTTGTTAAAGGGGCGGGAGGGGGGTACGGACTGGCACATGCAATGCTAATGGCCTCGCTCAAGCTGAGCAAACGTTTCTCCAACACAATCATAGTTCTCAGTCTAAGGGCCTCTGGGGAGCTGAGATGAGGCAAGATCGCGCACAAAAAAATGTAATTTATAAGGCGTCTGTGGACTGGAATTTATCATCGGATCCGCTCGCCGCCGCTCAATTGATATGTAGTTGATTTCAAACAACACCCCCCGGGCGCCCAGAGGGAACATTTTTTAGATTTTACGCTTGGATATATCTGTTTAACTCGCCATTTACCAAAACAACGGCTGATGACAGCACAAACCAGTCACTCTGGAGAAAACACGCACACGCTCTCATACACACGCGCAGGCACACACACAGGCATCCGAGAGCAGCGGCAGACATAATAACAGCAGACAAACCTGCTCAGCCCGGAGAACACTGCTGTGAATCTGGAAAGGGAGAAGGGAGGAAGAAAAATAGAAATCCAAGAGACCTAGTCTTTTTCTGTGGCTTTGCAGGACTTAGTGCTTGTAGTTGGTGTTTATAGCTCACGCACTGGTTTTCACAGCTGGCACCTACCGCCCCCCGCCCCCACCTTTTAGGTTGAGCAGCTTAGAAAGGCTCAGCTGTGCCAGCTCGCCTCCTCCACCTCTCAGGCACTGCCC
>NC_048231.1:80538596-80544733 GCF_002007445.2 Ailuropoda melanoleuca
TTGGGGGGCGGGGGAGCGCAGGCGGACTGGCACATGCAATGCTAATGGCCTCGCTCAAGCTGAGCAAACGTTTCTCCAACACAATCATAGTTCTCAGTCTAAGGGCCTCTGGGGAGCTGAGATGAGGCAAGATCGCGCACAAAAAAATGTAATTTATAAGGCGTCTGTGGACTGGAATTTATCATCGGATCCGCTCGCCGCCGCTCAATTGATATGTAGTTGATTTCAAACAACACCCCCCGGGCGCCCAGAGGGAACATTTTTTAGATTTTACGCTTGGATATATCTGTTTAACTCGCCATTTACCAAAACAACGGCTGATGACAGCACAAACCAGTCACTCTGGAGAAAACACGCACACGCTCTCATACACACGCGCAGGCACACACACAGGCATCCGAGAGCAGCGGCAGACATAATAACAGCAGACAAACCTGCTCAGCCCGGAGAACACTGCTGTGAATCTGGAAAGGGAGAAGGGAGGAAGAAAAATAGAAATCCAAGAGACCTAGTCTTTTTCTGTGGCTTTGCAGGACTTAGTGCTTGTAGTTGGTGTTTATAGCTCACGCACTGGTTTTCACAGCTGGCACCTACCGCCCCCCGCCCCCACCTTTTAGGTTGAGCAGCTTAGAAAGGCTCAGCTGTGCCAGCTCGCCTCCTCCACCTCTCAGGCACTGCCCATCCCTGTCTGGGATGAGGTCTGGCCTCCCCCGGAATCCATAAGACCCTGGACCTCAGTGGGTTGGAAAGAGTGGGGTCTCCACAGAGGGGTGTGAGAAGGCGATAAATGGGCTGCAGACTGGAGCATTGATGGACTCTTCCTGGGGCTACCAGGGCCTCCAGATGTGGGGGTGTTGGCAAGGAGCAGTTTTAGAAGAAGGTGGATGAGTTACCCGTCACTCCAAGGGATGAGAGTTTGGAGGCTGGGTCAACAAGTCACTCCGTTTTGAGGACAACCACCTGGCATCCAGGTTGGACACAGAAGGAAAAGCCTCAAATATGTTTCTGGTGTTAAAAAAAAAATTCACTGGACACTTGCCAAAAACAACAAGGTAAATTTTATTCAAGACTACTGCAATAGGGGAGAGACTAAATTCAACTCTGAATACAACAGGCACAGGTGGAGATTGATAGCCAGGGGGCAGGGTGAGGAAGAAGAGGGAAAATTACTAAGGAGGAGCTTGCATAGGTGTCAGGGGTGGGGCGAGAGGAGCCTGATTGCATATCAAGGGTGGAGCATTCTAGATAAACCCAGCACAGCGAGTCTCTGCTAAAACTCTGCTAAAACTCTGTGGGCCAAGGAGAGGGCTACTGGCATAGATGGCTCCAAGGAGCCTACTAAAGTTTGATCAATGGACTGCTTGTCAATGGGTCCAGGGAAAGCCGTGTGGATAAAAAGTTAGTCACAGCCTGAGGACTTTGTCCTCCCATAGGGAGCCTGTGCCTTAGACAAAGCACCTGACCCAGTGCTTAGTGAGAGAGGAGGGACAGCTCAGAACAATTTCCACCTGCAGGATCTGATAAACACTGCGGCTGCAGAAGTGGGAACTCACCCCTGGACTGCACACTTTCCATCAAAACAAACAGATGCCGGCAGCAGTTGTCAGAAGATGCTCCCAACACTGAACTCTGAGGGCAGCCTTGCAAATTGTCACCAGCCTGAGCTCCAGGTGGGGGGCTAGTGACCATGACTGGCCAGCCAGCAGGGGGCAGTCCAGCCCAACGGGAAAGACACCAAAATGGACCTCCAGAAAAACCATGGTTTTATTCCCATTTGGCCACTGATTCGCCGTGATGCCCTCAGTACCTCATCACTTCCAGTCTCTGGGCTCCATTCTGCCCATCTATAAAATATCTCGAATACTGCCAGACCTTATGTCCATGTCATGGGGAGGCTGGGAAGTAATCAGGCTAGGAAAAGTCCACATACATATTAAGTGTGACAAAGAATTAGACCAGTAGTTCCAGACCAGTAGTTCTCAATGTATAGTCTGGGAGCAGAAGCAGGAGCAGCGCCTGGGGACTCAGAAATGCAAATCCTTAGGACCCGCCCCAGACCTACTGAATCGGAAGCTCAGAGGACGGACACCAACCATCTGTTTTAACAAGCCCTCTAGATTCTGATGCAAGCTCAAGTTTGAGAACCACAGGCCTAGTAGATGCAGACTGTGTAACTTGCTGCGAGTACAAAGGGCAGCTGAAAAAAATAATCAGGGGAACTGATAAATCTTTTGCAGCCAATTGGATTATAACTCATGCTATTAATCAAATATTAATGTTTGCTTTTGAATAGTGTTGTTTACTACTCAAAGCACTTTTGAATACCCAATTTCATTTGATACTTCAATTTATTCTCCTGGGGAGGCAGCTGGCAGGGCACGTAATATGTCCCAAGAAGCAAAATGATTCAACAAAAGTTACTCCGTAACAGTTGGGGATGCGGTAATGAGGCAGATAAACTCAGGACTTTCTGATACCCCATGATGCCTTTTAATCACAAGATCATAGATCTTTAAATCTAGAAGCCTTACACTCGATACACCTTCATGTAGAAAATTTTCTCTTTTCTTCTTTCTTAAGCACACTCCCATTTTTTACCGTATTTCAGGTCACTATCAAGTTACCTGTGTGATTCCTTGACCCATGTGGGACTCTTGGAGAGCTGGGGAAGGTACGTGGACTTTGTCCTTAACCTCAAAGGAACCATGAACCCAGTGATCTAACAAAAACTGAAGGTTCCATTGTTGTCTGCATTTTAAAGATAAGCAAGTCAAGGATCAGGTGATGAAGACATTTGTTTAAGGTAACATGGCTACTTAAGGCTGAGACTGGAAGTCAGGAATCCTGACTCTTGGGTGAAACCACTACTGGGGAGTAGAAAGCAAGCTGGAAACATACCTTCGACGTTGATTGCTGAATAACAGTTGCCAAGTGTCCAGAGGACTGTGGGTATTGACTCAATCTCCGTTTCTCTCTCGCAGGTACTAGACCACACGCGTGCGTGGGATGAACTACGGGAGTCATAGAGTCTTGGAGATCACGTAGCCAATGGGCAATCCAACTTGGAAAATCTTCCTGGACCTTCCTGGTGGGTCCTTCCACCTCTCCTTCAATGTCTGCTGTGATGGGGATCTCACTGTGGCACAAGGCATCTGGGGTGCTGTACCAAGTCATGATGGGGCTCTCAGCAAAAGCTTCAGGGGTCCTATGTCAATTATTCCCACCCCTCACCTCTGCTCCGCTGTGTTTCCTTCTTCCAGAAGCCCTTTTGAGGTTGTAGAATCCCCAGGAAGTGTCAACTTAAGTCAGCATAGGCTGAGTATCAGCCCACACTCCATGAGGGAACCCAGCAAATTCCATGCGTGGAGCCATTTGGTTAGCAAGAGCCCTGTGTGGAGAGAAGACTTGTCATGGTCAGGGTTAGTGGAACCTTCTCGTGACTTTCACACTGAATATCTTAAGTCAGTAGCTCTCTACATACCTCACAGGAACTCCCACTCACCATCCCTAAAGCTGTCAATGAGGAGAATGTTTTCAGAAGCCTTCAGGAGGCGGTGACGAGATGCAAGGGAAGCACTTGAAATCTTCCCAGGAAAACATAGGTGCCCATCCTGTCTTAATCTTTCAATCAACTTTATAACCCCCACTGGCCAGCCCTCGCATTGGGAGTAACCCAGCCTGTGTAACAGTTTATCCCGGGCAAGGGGCCAGCAGTCAGTGGGCTTGTCAGTGAGCGGGGATGCCTACGATCACTTTGCCTACAAAAAGCCCAGATCAGCCCAGTTCTGACTCAGGAAAGCAGAATTAATTGGGTTGTATCTTTAATGATGCTCTCATCCCATGCTAGGACTAATGAGTCACCCTTGGTAGGGAATTAAAGACATGTTTATATTGAGGGGAGATAAATGATCTACTCTGACCTCCCCATCAGGCAGCTTCTTTGCGCCTCTTCCGTTTCCTTGCGCAAGTCCACGTGAGCTGCAGAGGCCAAGAGATGAGGACGCAGGGAGCTTGCGAGCCCACCCACCCTGTGTGACCTGAGCCCTGAGGAACAGGTGGGTCACAGAAACCCAGTGCCAGGACAACTGTATACACTAGCCAGCATCATTTTCCAGAGTGAAGATGCCCGGACTGTATACGGGGGCAGGTCCTATTCTTACGGCAATGCCTCATGTATTCAGGCTTTCCAAAAATGGAGCAGCCCCATACATGAGTTTGTTAGAAGCCTGGCAGTTCAACTCTGATATGTTTTTTCCATAATCATTGATAAATATCTTTCCAAAATTTATTATATATTTCCTCATCATGCAAATAGCACTTGCCAAGCATAATCTAACCTTTTCTTCCTGCAACGATCACCAGTATGATTATGCATGAATATTCTGGGTCAGAAAAAATGATACTGAGGGTTTGAGGCTGTTTATCCCTGCACTGAGTGGCCCCAGACTACTAAGAGTTTGGTATTTTGGAGTCCGAGCTTAATAATCCTATTTCTTGCTGTCAGAGTTTCACCTGATATTTTTTGCTACGATAAAGAGATGTAGTGACGTGAAAAGGAGGGTACAAAAGGAGTCCTGGGCCAGAAAGACTGTGAGTGAGCTCAAGGAACATCTTTTCTTGCTCGCCCGGTTCTAGTGCTTGTGCGCGTCAGAGCAGATGATCAATGGTTACTTGATGCCTCAGTGAATACGAGGACTTAGTTTCCAGTTCTGGCTTCACTGCTTCCTAGCTGTAGCACCGTGGGCAAACCCTCAGTCTCAGTTTCCAAATCTAAAAAATGGAAATAATGATAATACCTTATTTTCAGGACTCTCACAAAGATCAAACTAGTTCAATAAAAGCGTTGATTCGAAAGTGTGTGCGGACTGTTGGGCGCTAAGCACAGCTCCTGTTTCTGGCTTGGAGCAAGAGTGCAATTAGCATGATGTAGCTCAGGCTTTGGGGGTGTGGTCTGCTCCTCCGGAGGAGCGTCTGGTATCAATGACCTTGGTCCAGCTAGCAGGGCGAATGAGCCAGGCAGCTTCATCCAGGATGCAGTGCGTGTTGTGTCAACCAGCTGTCTCCCAGTTGGCTCACCTGGGCATGTGACATGTGTTCCTGAGACCCACACACTTTCCCTGAGTCTTGACCTCACCTTATCACTCTCCTTGTCCCCAAGCCCCTCATGTGTTCCATCCCTCTGATCTCCCCAGATGTGAGGAAGTCATCTGTGTAAAGGTGGATGGGACTTATTCTGCAGTCCCTTCCCTGGAGATCTGGATCGGGAATGCTTAAACCAGAAGTCTTTAGACCTTCTTCCTATTCAGAATTGACGTGGATTTTGATCAAGGACAGAGCATTTGCTAGCAGCCTCTCAGTATCCTCAATCCCTAAAACAATATTCAAGAGTAAGTAATATGCATTTCAAACAGGGAAAATGAAATGCTTAACCACCTAAAATGAGTAGCTGCCAGTGAGATTTTCAGGAAGCATCAGCAGATAGAGAATATTCAGGCTATGGGTAGGGCCAGACCCAGGAGGCAGGGGTCTTGCCCCTCACTTCCCAAATACCTTAGAGAAAGAGGCTACCTATCTGGCCAGACCTTGCCACAAAGGTCTAAGAACCCTGAGTGGCCCCACACGGAATCACATCCCAAATGCCTGTCTAGTTCACTCAGATGCCAGGACAAGCTCAGATATCCTGACTCTTTTCCAGCTCACAGTGAGTTCCCTGCTCACCCCCGGAAGTCAATGCAGGAGTCCAACGCTAACAGTCTGGGTGCTTTACAAGTAACTACTTCAAAGTCCTTATTGAAGTTGTCCCCAGGGGTCTTCTTCTAAGGAAGATTCAGATATTAGCTACAACTACTACCAGCACCAGCTACGTCCAAACCACGACAATTACCAACATTATTCACCACGAACACCATGACCTTCACTTCCAACACCACCAACACAACCGTCACCACCAACACCTCCAACAACACAATCAACACCACCACTAAATACAGTTGTCACCACCACACCGCCACAATCACCACCCAGCCCCGGGGCTGGATTTGAAAAAGAGTCCAGTCAGTTATTAGCTCTGTGGCCCTTGGAAACTTACTGAAACTCTCTGAGTCTCAGTGTCCTGATAATAACAACTTCGAGAGTTG
>NC_048231.1:80544833-80629242 GCF_002007445.2 Ailuropoda melanoleuca
CGTCCCCTGGGTCTGCAGGGCCATGGCTCTGGCACCCCGCTCTGCTCGACCCCAGCAGGGCTTCCTCAGCGAGGCACTGATTTGTCCGTCCATCTGTCCTGCCTCTGGGCCCCTCCTGGCTCCCCCAGCTTATCGAGTCCAGCCAGAATCCCCAGGGGTCCTCAGAGTGCCTCCTCACAATTTACCCAGACCTGAAACCAAGCACCTACTTCATAAATTAAATTCCACTCCTCACTCAGGAGACATTTACTGAGAACCTACTATGTGCCGAGGAAGCACAGTCTGTCCTCAAGAGGAACACAGTCCTTGGGGCCCACAGACTGGAAAATCAACTCTCGAGACATCAGGTGATCTTTTAAATTCTCGGCTGGGGATGGAGCTGAATCAGAAAAAGAGGTCAGTGTAGGGGAAAGAAGGCTCCAGGCACATACATCTTGAGGATAACGTCTCTTCAGTTATTAATGTGTGCTTTCTGGCCAAGGCCTGGTATCACTTCCTGTGGCAGCGTGAGCACACAGGGAGACAAAAGTGAGCACAGATGAAAAGAAAAAGGGGAAGAAATGTAAATTCTTTTGACTCACCTGCCCTGTGACAGATACCCTGCTGAGAACTTTGCATTTACAATCTCATTTAACTGGCAAGGAATCCCAGGAAGTTGATGCTCAGAAGGACTTTGAATGATATGGAGTGATGGCTACAGGACAGGGCAGGCAGGGCGGCACGCTCATTACTCTCACAATCACGGTCCTGAGCTCCGGTGCGCTCTGGTGCCAGACAGCCTGGATTCCAGTCCTCTTCTGCCCTCTGTTGGCTGTGTGACCATTGGAAAGTGCACTAACCCCTCTGTTCTTCCATTTCCTCGTTTGTTAAACGGGAATAGCAATTGCACAAATCTCTTAGGGTAGGTGTAAGGGTCACATGAGTTACTGTAAGCCCAATGCACAGAACAGAGCCTGGCACAGAGCTCGTGCTCCCTGTTATTACTCTTCTAAGTGCTGAAGGAGTTTGTTTATGCCTCACCGTACCCCTTTGAGATAAATCTACTATATACTCATTTCACAGATGGGAAAATTGAGGGACAGAGAGGTTCGTTAGTCTTTCCAAGGTCACACAGCTGATAAACGGAGGAACTACTATTTGAACGCGGGCACTTCAAAGGCCACCACTAAGTCCTCCTGTAGGCAGGGGCATCTGTGGAGGTACCAAAGGTGCTGCCCAGCCCGTGGGCACCACAGGCCAAGAAGACCCCTGGGTTAATCTTTGTCTTTCTTAAAAAAAAATATGCATTTATTGTAAGAGTTTTGAAAGTGCTCCTGAAAAAGATTTGAAAACAATTGATCTCCGTCTGTCTCACTTTTCAGGGATGAAGGAAGTGACAGGAGTGACAGGAAGTGATCCACTCTGGGTGGCTGACTTAGTGAATGACGCTATCCAGGCCTGGTCTCTCCCCTGGCCGCCTCCACCCCTGATGGCTTCAAGAGCCCTCCGACAGATTAAAAATCTCCGCAGGTGTCCAGGATGACCACAAACATTCGGGCCACGATGGGGAGGGTAGCTGGTGCTGCTAGTTGGGAACTAGGCCTCTCCCAGAGGAGCCAGGAGGAAGGCCAATGGGCCCAGGCTTGGAAGGAGTCTGCAGAGGCTACCAGGAAGGCTGGGCCTCCACCAGCGCATCTATGCAAATTCAGGGGAGCAATTTGCATAGGGAAAATGTAATTACCCAAATTGGAACAGGGCCAGGACCTCAAGGCCTGGACTGGGGAAGTGCTGGAAGAGTCTTCAGAATATAAAAGCCGCTTCCCTTTTCTCTACCGGCCCCCAACCCTCCCTGGGCCAAGTCGGAGCAGCCTTGGAAATGAGAACATTCCTACTGAGACCCCTGCCACAGTCCCTTCTCCCCTTTCCTGTAGCGCTGGGAGTCACTCCTGTAAAGTGAGGGGAGCTTGCACTCCTGTGTCCTCACATTCCCGCCTGGGTTATTTTGACAGGGACAATACTTAAACTCTCAAGTTAACAGGTGTGTTTTGTTTTGAATGTTAATACACCGATGAGGGTCTGCTGTCCTCACGGGGAAGAGTTTCATGCTGACCTGTGAGCAAGAGTCTGCGTAGAGGTTGTGCACCAACCCCTCCCAGTGAAAAAGTCTAGGAGAGGAATCTCCAACCGCCTCGGACACATCCTTTCACCTTGACGTTCCCATTCACAAGCTAAGGGAGTTGAATGTAACAACCCCCATGCTTCAGACCAGCTCTAGAATTCTACTCTTCCACCACCTTCTAATTATTCCCCATGGGACTCATGGCCAGATGGTCTACGTAATGTCCATGTGTTATGGGATGAAGGCCATCTCAGCCACACCTCCTCCAGCAGAAGATGGACTAGACATTCAAGAAGCCTGTGATACCCCAGTCATTCAATGACAACACACGAAAAGGCATCAATCCACCTCTCCATCCGTCTGTCCACTCAGTCATCTGTTCATCCCGTCCCTCAAGTGAGGCAGTCCGTGAGCACACACTTGGCTTACGGGGTACTGGGTGAGGAGGTAGAGGGGCTGTGGTACGAAGGTAATTAAGATTCACCTCTCCTCGGGTGCTCACCTGAGTGGGACCAGGGTGGCTTCCTGCCGCTGCCATTAGCGTGCCATTCCTGCAGCTGCTGTTCTGGGGTAAGCCAGCTCTTAGTTATTCCTTTCCCGGTAAGAGAACGTTTTGTTTAAGGGCTCCTGTTTGATTCCCAAAGCGGGCACGGGCTCTTACAGGAAACAGTGGGGGACTGTTCTATGCATGGAAAGAAGTGTCTTTGCTCAGGGCAAAATCAGCTGCTTGGTGAACTGCTCTGACTTCCCTTCATGTCAGTATGATTTGAGGGAGCCATTAAGCTTTAACAATGCAGAAAATAAATCCCCATTAAAATATATGCACCTTAAAAGGGCCTAGTTTTCAACCCAACCTGCCCTCCCCAGTCCCACCTACCACTAGCTTGACTCTCCTTCAAGGCCAAGTTAGAAAGCTTCTCCTGATCCTTTCCAGCTGCGAGTGATTGCTCAACCACCCACAGACGTTTACTTACCAAACACCTAGACTAGAATTTGATTTGGATCACAACCAGACTGGATGACAATGTGAGCTCGACCAGAATGCTATCAGTGGCTGCAGCTTTGTATTCCCATTTCATATTTTCCTGCCCCATTCCTAGAAGACATAGGAATTGGCTCCTTAAATGCTTGTTGAATGAGTGAAGGAATGCACCGGGCTGTGGGATTAGACACTTTCTCTTGCAGCCTCCACCCTAACTGAAACCCACGGTGTTCAAGATCTCTAGCAATGGCAGCCCCCACGGAGCCCAGCTCCAGTCTGTCCTACCCCCGAGAAGCCTCTCCCTAGACCCTGATCACATGTGGCTGGGACTTCCATTTGACCCTTACATCTGTTTATTGACCTCTAATGTCATTTACTTCCTGCTGGGCCACGTACTTTTCATCTGGTTACAATCTGCCCCTCTGACTGTAGAATGAAGTCACTACAAGCCAGGACTTCATACCACTGTCCCCTTCAGAGACTCGAGTGTGCTGAGTACAGATGGGTGCCCAATACATATTTGTCAATGGCCCCACCGTCTGTCCCATGGCTCAGGATTTGGCTTAAACATCTAAGCAACAGATAGGCAGAGACTAACAGTTTAGAACTGAGACATTTCTCCAGTTTCCCAAAGAAAAAAGGGGTCTGGGATGAGGAAGGCTTTGGGGAGAAATGCAGGGGGATCTGGCAGGAAAGCTGTTTGGTCTACAGAGGACCCCAAGGCCCCTGGTCAGCCTGTCGTGGCAAGACCCAGTGCGGCCCTTTGCTAAGCCACTACCTCACGTGCCCTCTATTCTCGTCTGTCACCCTTTCTTTTCACATCAAGTGCTAGGTCCTTTTGTTTCCTGGGGAAATAAAAATAAATCAGAAACAATCCCAACGCTAATAAACAAGTTTCTAGTTAGTGGGAGAGATAGATATAGAATCAGATATATTATAGAACAGCCTGGTGCTGCAAAGAGATATGCAAAAAATGATTCAAAGGGGTAGCTTTGGGAGACTAGGGCCACTCCCTCTGCCTGTGGGACTTTAAGAAATCTTCCAGAAGAGGTGCTATTAAACTGGGTGAAGCAATTAAAAGAAAGAGCCTTCCAGGCAGAGAGGATGGCCAGTGTGTTGGTTTTCTATTACTGTTGTAACAAATCACTACACATTAGCGGCATACAACAACAGCAAACTTACTATCTCATAGCTCCGAAGGTCGGCAGTCCGATGCGGGTCTCACTGGGCCAAAAACAATACACTGGTGGGGCTGTGTTCCTTTCTGGAGGCTCCATGGGGGGCCCTCTAGAAGCTGCCAGAACCCCTTGGCTCATGGCCTCTTTCTCCACCTTCAACACCAGCCACAGCTGACCGAGTCCTCCTCACATTGCACAGCTCTGATGCTCTTCTGCGTCCCTCTTCCAATTCTGAGGACACTGTGAGGACATTGGACCCACTGGGATAATCCAAAGTAATCACTCTACTGGATGGTCAACTGATTAGCAGTCTTGATGGCTCTTTGCCAGGGAAGAGGTTCATCACAGGTTCCAGGGCCGGCGCACGGGCATCATGGGGAGCCATCACTCTACCTGCCACAGCAAAGCCAAGGGGGCAGAGATGCGCGAGGACCTGTTCTATCTGGGGACAGAGAAAGGTTCAGAGGTCAGTGTGGAGTCATTGATGGGGAGAACCAGATTTATAAAGGTCCTTGCATACCAAGCAGAGTAATGATTCATTCTTTTATCCACTGTGGCTTTTAAGCAGGGAGTGACCTATCTCATTCCTTGTTTTCTTAGCAATCACTCTGGCAGTGGGATGGCAAAGACCTCAGGGAAGGGAGGCAGAGGGGCTGTACAGGAAAATCCTGGTGCCGTCCACGTCCACGTAGGAGGAGACAAGGTCAGAACTAAGGTTGTGGCTCGTGGATGAATAGAAGGGGCTGGGCTTGAAGTCACTTGGGAGGACTACTTGTCAGGAGGCCAGCCATGATTGAAGACTGCAAGGTGTAGACCATCAGGGAGAGGGAGGAGTCACAGCTGACTGAGAGGTTTCCAGCTTAGGGGCCTGGGTGGATGACGGCTCACTTTACTGCAATTGAGACTATAAAACAGGACACCGTGCATGTACATGGGGCATAATGCAGAGTTTTAGGGGCCGGGGGGCACCCAGGTGAAGAGATACCACAGGTGGGTCATGAGCTTAGGGGATGGGGAAACTCGTGCTCACTTCACAAGGACATTGTGAAGACTGATTTAAAAAGTCATTCCTGCCAATGCAAGAACAGCAGTAAACATATTGTCACTCACCGGTTCCTCATAGGCAAGGGCACCCATAGTCTCCCCCTCTGAGGATACCATCGTGTGCTCAACAACAAACATTTCACTGGCCCCTTCTTTGTGAGCGCACTGGCCTAGGTTCTACAGGGAACCAAAGGGATCCCTGAGGAGTTCCTGCCCTTGAGAGGTAGGTGCCGGGTATCACTGGGAAGCCAGGACACGTAAGTCAGGAGAAATGCCCAAAGACTGGGTCGTCAGGCTTGAGCCCCAAACCTGGGTGTGGTGCAGGTGTCTCCTTGCCTCTTACCACTCACATCCAGGGATCATCATCAAGCCCTTTGGATTTTATCTTCTAAACACTTCCCGAGTCTGCTTTCCCTCCTGCTTTAAACTCAAGCCTTCGTTATTCCTCACTTGAATTATTATTAAAAGATTTCGAGCTGGGCCCCTTGCCTCTAGTCTTGCTCCCCTCCCATCTGTTCTTTAAATGACAGCCCAAAAATGAGTTTTCTGGCTTTAATCTGATCTTAACACTACTCAATTTGAAATGATTCCATAAAACATAGGGAGAAAATTTTAAATGTAAGAGTGGGGAAGTCTTTTCTAAACGTGACATAAAACAGGCAATCCATAAAAGAGAAGAATGATAGATTTGAATAAATAAAATTAAAATTTTCTGCTTGGTAAAAAATTGCCATAAACAAAGTTAAAAGACAAACAGCAAATTAAGAAAAAAAATTTGCAATATAAATGACAAAGCACGGATAGCCTAACTATATAAATGGTGCCTACAAATCAATAAGAGAAAAACCTAACAATCCAATGCGAAAATTGGCAAGAGAACATGAACAGAAAATGAAATATAGATGGCTTTTAAACATATGAGAAGAAGCTCAAATTCACCATAAGAAAAATGCCAATTTCCCTACAATCAGACGCCATCAGGTTGGCCCTGTCAGAGAGTTTGAGAATACACTACATTGATAAGTTTGAGGAAACAGCCACTTTCAAATGCTGTTGGTGGAAATGTGCTACCAAATTGGAAAGCTGTTAAGTATCTACTGATTTTTAAAATGCATATATTTTGGGGGGCGCCTGGGTGGCTCAGTTGGTTAAGCATCTGCCTTCGGTTCAGGTCACGATCCCAGGGTCCTCGGATCGAGTCCCACATCGGGCTCCTTGTTCATCAGGGAGTCTGCTTCTTGCTCTGCCTGCTGCTCCCCCTGCTTGTGCTCTCTCTCTCTGTCTCTGGCAAATAAATAAATAAAATATTTTGAAAAAATTATGAGCTCGGGTATAGTTACAGATGTACACAAACACAAACTTATGTATTAGGAGATTCATGAAGAATTTCTGAAATGTCTTCAACAGGAGACTGCTTCAGTAGAGAATCTATCCCGTGTTAGAACAAATGAGGGGGCAGCAAGAGAATGAGGCAGTGCTACGTCCTTCCTTTGGAACCATCTCTAAAATACAATAACAGCAATAGAAGTAATACATGGCACCTACTTTATGTCAGGCATTATTCTAGAAGATTTATATATTTATATATAGTTTTATATTTGTAGGGTTTTTCGTTTTTTTGGTTCTTTGTTTTAGAGAGGGAGACAGAGAGAGAATCTCAAGCAGACTTGTCACAGGGCTCCATCTCACGACCCTGAGATCATGACCTGAGCTGAAATCAAGAGTCAGACTTTAACCGACTGATCCACCCAAGTGCCCGTAAGTATTTATGTATATTTAACTCATTTAGTCCTTACAACACCCCTATAACATAGATATAATCACTATTATTCCCATCTTATAGATGAGGGAAACTGAGGCACATTTGAGTTGAATAATTTGTCCATTATGAAGATATATTTGTATTTCTGTGATTTTTTTTCTCTCTGTGCTTCAGTGTGGATATTTACATCTAATCTATTTTCTAGTTCAATAATTTTTTTCCTCAGTATGTGTAATTCATTGAGTTCTCAATGTCAGTTTTGGACTTTCTACTCGGTTCTTTGGTTTTCTACTTAAATTATCACTGTTTTCCTTAAATTCTTTGAACGTATTATTCATTGTGATTTTTTTTAAGTTTATTATTTTTTTTTAGTAATCTCTACCCCAACGTGGGGCTTGAACTCATGACCCCAAGATCAAGAGTCATGTGCTCTTCCAACTGAGCTATCTGGGCACCCCTCAGAGTGATTTTCAAGTCCAAGTCTGATTACTGTACCCCTTGGGGCTACTGTCGATCTTGGTTTCTCAGTCATGTCTTCTTGTCTTACACAGCTGGTTATGTTAATGAGTGTCCAACTTGTATATGAATAATTACAGAGATAATTCAGCCTTCTAGATGATCTTATCTACTTCCAGAGAGGATTTACTTTTGCAGGGCAGTTGGGCAAGAAGCTAGTCAAGCCGATTCCAATCAGGAAGTTGGATGACTCAAAAGCTGGCCTTCGATCTCTCTGAGAACTGACCTATTTGTGATTCATCCTTTGTCCAAAGGTCCCACCCCAAAGCCTGGGTATGTGGCAGACGCCACCTCCTTGATGGGCTCTGAGCTTCCACGTTGACTTCATAGTCCTCTGAGTCTACTGAAAGCTCTGCTCAGCTTCTTGGCCTCTTAGACGCTACTTTTGGAAGCACCATTACCCTTGAGGGAGAAACTGTCTTTACTTGTCGGCCTTGTCTCTCTGGTCTTTCTCCCACTTGTAAATTTTGGCCTTGGAAATCCTCAAGACCTCAGAAACATTTCAATACCTTCCAAGAGGTTTTCTGTCTTTGTTTTTGTTATTATTATTTTCTTTAATATCTTGATTGATCTTTCTAGTTGTTCTCAAAGAGAGGGTTGGCTGAAAACAACTCAGTGCCCATCCACCAGATAGACTTTTAAGAAGGGGGATAAAAAAGCACAGGGAAAATCTAGTCAGGAAAGCTTCCCAGGCCAGACAATTTTATAGAGGACAGGTAATATAGGGAAGTCGTTGGAATGTGTTGAATGAGCTGAAGGGCAAACGGGGGACAAGGAAGCGATGTGGAGATTAGGAACATCAGTGCCTGAGGAAGAGACTAAGAGAGAAGGAGGTTATCAGAGCTCCGGAGCCAGGGCTGCCTGTCCGGAGCCAGGGACAATGACTTGCCTGGAAGCTGGGACCATAGAGCCACAGAGCGCCAGTCATGCAGCTCAAGGTCAGGAGGGAGAGGGGAGTCAGAGTCCCCGATTATGCCTGCCTCCTGCCCTGCTGTTGCCTTCTATTGCTTCCTATTGACCACACTTCACAACAGGCAGTGGTCAAAGCAGCCTGGGGACCGCAGAGGAAGGCAGGGGGCAAATCCCAGACCAAGCAGGCAAATGACTGGGCACAAGGCACACTTGGAAAGACGCCTAAGAGACTAGGAGCAATGGTTGCTTCTGGGGTGGGAGGGGCATGGAGGACTGGTGGATGGGGAACGAGGGTTGAGACTCACCGTGTGCATGAAGTACATGTTAACCATGAACACGTACCGTGAAAAGTCAGATTACACCCTTTGTTGGCTCTTGTCCTCCAGAGCCACATTGCTCAAACTGCAGGATGATTAAAATTATCCATTATACTGGAGAGAATGCAAACTCTACAGTCAGCGGGTCTGAGGTGTATCTCAGGAATCTGCATTTAACAACGTAATTCTGGTGGGCGGTCCAAGGGAAACACTGCTGAGCCACAGCCGCCAATGGGGCAGAATTCGAGCTCCTTCAGAATGACCAGAAGTTCTTTTGCAGGGTCCATGACCAGTTCCTCTATGAACCCTCCCCTGTCACTAAGGCCTTGCTCGTCTCCTGCCTCTGATCCACGTGCACAACGTCATCCAAATTCTCCCCGCACTTGGTCCTAGTAATTCGTTTGTGTGTCTGCTTTCCTCATTCGCACCTGAGGGCAGAGGACTCTGCTTACTGATATTAAATCCCAGAAATGCCCAGCCTTGTACTTGGCACAAACAAGGCACCCAATAAAGGTTGGTTAAATTGACTGACTGGTGATTTTCAGCAAAGAGAGGAATCAGAGCCTGCCGAAGTGCCCAGATAGGGTTTCCCAAAGGAGGCGTTGCCTTAGAGTAGAAGAGAAATGCATTCCAGGCCGGGGAAAGGGAATTCACCGAGGTACCAAAGGCAGGCGGGCTCATTTCTATTAGTGAGCAACCCTGGCGGTGAATATAAAGTGCTTTGGTGGTGTTTTTTTTTTTTTTAAGGCAAATTCCCTAAAACCATACTCGGTAGGTCGCATATCCCCCCTATCTGGGGCCATAACTTCCCCAGATGTTAATGAGTACTTCCAGCATTGATGGAGAGGAGAGAGACCCCTATGGGTTTATAAAACATGCAGATGACTGGTTTTTAACGAATGCAAAACGTCAAACAAAAGCAGCATCACAGGCTGGTTACTCATGCATAGTAAAGTTCCCAGGGAAAAGGGAGCAAATAAATAGGGAAAAATACCTTGGCTGGAACCATTCCTAATAGGCAATGGACAATTGGGAACAGCAGGGGTATACAGGGACACGGGAGCAAATAGCAAATACATTTGGAAGATATCAGCGAGAGTGGGATCAAGGCGGCACCAAATGGCCTTCTGGCTTTTGTTTCTACGAGGATGTGGGGCCTGTGTTCAGCCCTCCCCGACATAAATGTACAAGGAGGAGCTTTTGTTTGTTCGGGGGGGGGGGTTGGGAGTGGGGGACATGATGGAGGAGGAAGAGCCGGACGTATGTACAGCAAGAAGAAAGCAGTTCTAGAAACAGGGGTGTTTAAATGGGACTTTTATATGTTCCGTTTTGAGCTAGAAGCCACTGACTTTAAACTTTGCCCTCCTTCTTAGGGATAGGACTTAGCTGGACCCAGACACTGTGTTCTCACACAAACTAGTTGAGCTTTTCACAGTACTTCCAAATGTGGCCACATGTATACAAACTCACTATATTCATGTACGTATATATGTGTTTTGAAATAAATAATTTGGGGGCCCCTGGGTGGCTCAGGTGGTTAAGCGCCCGACTCTTGATTTCGGCTCAGGTCATGATCTCAGGGTCGTGAGATTGAGCCCTGCCTTAGTTTCTGGGCTAAGCACTCAGCGGGGAGTCAGCTTGGGATTCTCTCTCTCCCTCTGCCCCTCCCTCCACTCACGCTCTATAAATAAACAAGCAAATAAATAAATAACATCTTTAAGAAAAAATAAAGGGAATAATTTGTTCCGTGTCAACGGTTTTGTAGCCTTTTAGCATGCCTTCATGTTTTCGTATGCCCAGACCTTCCAACCCTGCATGTAGTCTGGGCCCCCTTCACCCCTCGTCTGCTAGGCCGGCTTTCTGCTTGGGTGGTGTGGATGGCGAGCTCTTGGATTGGGAGGGTGTGCGACACCCTTTACCCCCCTACGACCCTGACACACCTGCTTAATGAGGCTTGGAACCCCTTTGTTGGGAAGTACTCTTTCTTTCCATACTGGGGAATAGCCTTAAGTTGCAAACTCTCCAGGGAGGGGAGCCCCAGGAGGGCACCTGTGCTTGGAGGTGTCAGTGGGGGTCTCCAAGCCCTTCTGTGGAGCAGGTTTTCTTCAGGCAGCCCTCGTCACGTGCTTCAGCCGAGTGCCTCTGTGTCTGCAGCAGGGAGGGGTGAGTCTCTTCAGCCACCTGCAGGCTTCCACAGAGAGGCTAGCTGAGGTAGCAGGTGTCTATCAAGTCTCATGCTGTATCTTAAAATTTCGTGCAAATGTTGGAGTCTACCTCAGCGTGTACCCAGATTTGTTTTAATGTGAAATGGTGTTTGCAGCGGCCCCTTGATGCTTCCTTCACATTCTCTTTCCAGGACAGACACATTCACTGTCAGGGATGTCAGCGGCCGGTGACTCGCAGCCACGTTGCCCACTGGGCATTGACCTAGGCCACAGGGAATCGCCATGCCCAGCGTTCTGCCCCATCTCGGGCGCTGGCCCGTGGCTGGCGGATGGCTAACTGGAAATACAAAAGCCAGCCCCCTGGCCTCAACCTGAGACAGCTCTAAAGGGCCATCTTGGTGGGGTCAGCAGAGACCCGGCTTCACTGTCACATTATAGGTCAGCCCTTCCTTCTGTCGGATCCTGCCTTCCTTCCCTACAGGAATGCTTTCTGAGAGCGTTCTCCCAACAAACTCTTTTTCAGAGTTTGTTCTCAGGGAACCAAGACAATATTGGAAACACTTACTTAAATTACTTTAGCGCACTCTCCCCCTGCCCCCCACTTTTCTCTTGCCACTGTCTCTGTCAGTAAATAGAGGCGATATTTAGCTGGGATTTTGAGCACAATTTAATGAAAAGCCTTTTTACGTACGGCCAGAGTGAAATCAATCACCAAGAGACTAGCGATATCCAGAAAGCAGGACCGCCTTCAGGTCTGCAGGGACAAGGGGTAGAAATGGTTTAACGGAAGCCTAGGGAGGTGGGGGCTGCTGTGAATGGGGGCACTTCCCATAAGGCCATAGTTGTGGAGGCGGGGAGCCACTGCCAAACTATGACCCTGGGGAGCGTAAGGAGCAGCGGAGGAAATCCCCACCCTCTCCCCCCACCCTTGATTTCCCACTGATGCCTCCCATCACGCAAATCCAACTGGGAACAGGGCAACACTCTTGGTGAAGGACAGCCCACCAGGACAGAAGAATAGAAAATGCATGGGGGCTTTGGGGATGGCGGCAAAAGGAAAACGCTAGTACAAACTCCAAGGAGATACAGCATGTTTGTCAGCATGTCATACTGCCCCATCCCTCCAAAGAGCACCCCAGTGTGGTTATAGGGGAAGGACCCTGCGCATCTTTAGGCCACGCATGTGTACGAGTTGGGGGGTGGGCGGCCCTGTGGCTGAGGCATGAGGAAGGAGCTGGGTGGGGTGACCAAAACAACATTCTCCCGAGTAGAGGAAATGCTCCTGCACAAATGCTTCCACGATTTCTCCTCCTTCTTCTGTTAGGCCAATGGGGACACAACAGCCAGAAGGGCTGAGGCAGACCAGCTACCTGGGAGGAAAGCAGGGTATGGCGTGAGGCTGTTTGTCTTGGAGCAGCTGGATGAACAGGAGGAGACAGGGATGAGGTCAGCGCTCAGGTAATTAGAGAACGCATGGCAGCATTGAAGGCTTTTGACGGCAAACCAGGAGCAAGGCAGGTACTCCCCAGCGGCATTTCCCGCTCAGATTCGTTACAACCAGGTCCTAGCCTGTAGCGCGGTTTCGGGTTTGGACCTCACCATGTAGCTATTAGAAGCTCTGGATGCCCGAGACGTCCATCAGCCCAGCAGGGGTTTCAAGTGCTCTGCACAGTACTAAGAACTTTGCTGCCCTTATACAAGTACTTGCCATTCCAGGGGGCTCTGCTTTGCTGTGCAAGGGAGGCCAGCCCTCCTCTGGGACATTCCTTCCACACCAGGGAACTGGTTAGGGCAATGAACACAAGGTAGGGTAATGAACACAAGAGGAAAACTGGCCCAAGCGTCCAGCCCTGGCAGCCTGTCAGGTCTCACCAGAAGGTGCGGGGGTGGCCCCAGGCTCTCCCGGCCACATTTCACCACATATCACCCTGCTGCCTCCAGGGAGCCTGTTCCCCATCTTTGTCAATCAACCACAAACATTTCTTAGCAACAGAAAAGCTCCAGATGCAACTGGCAGGCAGCAGCTGAGTGGTCTATGGTCTACGGTCTACTTGAGGGAGAAGCGGGGAGTGGGGCCAGGCCCTGGCGCTTACCAGCGTTCATATTCTCCTGGTCATCCTGGGCCTGGGCCATGTTTGTTGGTCTCTAGTTCAGTAGGGATGGCCATGCAACTGGTCCTGCCCCATGGAGGGTGGCAGAAGGCATAAACTGCCACTCACAGGACTGGCCCCTCAGAACCCCTGACGTGATTCACATTCTAGTTCCTCTTTTGGCCACAGACGAGAGGACACTGATGACCTGGAGGGGTAAGGAGCCACCAGATAGAGGGAGAAGAGTCCCAGAAGGACTGTGCAGGGCAGAGAAATGTCCCCTCCCGACACTACCACTTGCTGACCCCCTGCAACCTGAACAACCAAATAAACTTTTATCGTCTTGAGCCACCAACTTTTGTACTCATGAGAGCAGTGAGCCAGTCCTAACAAAGCATAAAGCCACAGAAGAAAGAAGGTGAGGCCTGTGTGTTTAAGAGGCCTGCTGAAATAGATGATAAAGGAATTTGGTATTTTCCTATTAAAAAAACCGGCCATGGAGGTTTTAGAGCAGGGGAGGAACCTAGTGTCCCACCCAAACTGTGCCCTGGCCTGTGGGGGGCGCCAGAGAGGGCAAGGCTGGAGGCAGGCAGTGTTGGAGGAGACAGAGTGGCTCCAGTCGTGCAGGGGGTACAGACTGAGACCTGGGCTGAGGCCAGGGCAGGAGAAATGGGTTTGGGGGGCAAGACAGCCAAGAGGCTGAGCAGGAAGGATCTGCAAAACTGGGTATCCGGCGGGATGTGGGGGGCCAGGGGAAGCGTGGAGGGCCATGGGGAGAACTAGGGACCTGGGGGGTGGGGAGCCGGTTTGGGAAAAAGGCATGTTTCCTGTTTGACATGTGGGCTTGAGCTGCCCAGCACTATGGAAGGAGAGGTCCAGCCACTGCTGGGAAAGCCCCGTGGAGGGAGGAGAGGGCCAGAGCCAGAAGTGACACTGGCTCTCACAACACATAGGCCTCACCTTCTTCCTTCTCTGGTTTTAGGTTTTGTTAGGACAGGTTCCCTGCTCTCGTGAGTCTGTCTAGAACTGGCCATCCCAGAGGAGAGGAGATATACCAGAGTACGCTGATCCTAGACCCTGGCCGGCACTCCAGCGTAAATCCAACTTGTTCATTGTCAACAGACATATTGAGAGATAGAAATGGACCAGAAGAGAGTCAGTATTACCCTGACGATGTTTGATGGGGACAGAAGAGGTGGTTCTCATCAGATACCGGACCGAACCTGCTTTCTGTTGAACACTTTCTGTTGAACACTTTCAAAAAGGAGAAAGGGTGGAGGAGAGACACATTCCGGAATGTGGTTCCTATGTGATGGCAATGGGTAATTCGACAAGAAGAGAGAAATGTGACCTTGGCCCTGAGGAGAAGAACGGCAAATATTCCTCTCCTCTGGCTGAAGTGAGAAATGGAAGAGAAGCCATGTCTAAATGTCATTAGTGCTTTCACGGTGATAAAAAACAAACAAACAAAAAAACTTTTAAAATAAATGAGGTGCTACTAAATAAACGAATCACTTGAAAATGTACATGTGGGATAGCCGAGATAAATGGAAAAACAGATTAAAGTAACATCTGTATATTAACATCGTCATAAAATGGAATGGTAATGGGGGGAGCGTGCAAGGTATTATAAAACAATAATCAGAAACATTATGTCAATTATTGAAAACCACATCTCCAATTGAGAGGTATTACTTAGTCTCTGATGCTTCTGCAGCCATTTGTTCCCCAACTGGTTCTATAAGAAGGGCCTACTCAACTCCAGATACGTATCCTTAAATTCTATCGCAATGTATGTCCAGCTTAGGGACAGGTTTAATTAATTCTTCTCATCACCAGTAGTAACAGGTCACATGACATGACAGCCAACTGCTCTCTCCTCGCCTTGAATGCTTCAATGCCCCCCATCCAACGTGGCCGAAACCATTAGGAGATGACATCCACTTTCTTGTGGTATTAGTAACAAAAGTGGCAATCATCAACTTTGCATCTGTAGACCATTATTTTAAAACTTTTAACCCGCTTTCCCATCTGAGCCTCATGGGACACCTGGGAAGCTGTTTTCTCGTCTGAAGGATGAGGAGACACAGCCAAAGTCACAAGCAGGATGCTGGTAGGTCCTGCACCAGATCCCAGGTCCCTCACTCACCCCCAACCCTGTGCCCCTGTGCTTCTTTCCCTTTGCCCCTCTCAGCCCCTCCCAGTCTCTCCTTCCCCTCTGCCTCCAATTGCCCTTGTGAGTCCAGGCCCCAACCAGCAACTTCACCCCCATCACAAACCTTTTCTGCTGGCCTCAGCTCTTTCCTCATGGCTAGTCAACATTATATTTTTCATGGGTCCTATTAGATGCCCATCCAGGGCCATTTTGTGTTCCCTTGCCCACCAATTCAGCCCCTGCCCCCCACCCTCACTAGAAAATCCCCTCTACTAATGGTAACAGAAAACAGAAGCCAGCAGAGAGCAGTCCCTTGCTTTCACGTCAGGTTTTCTCAGGGTCATTTTCCTATCCTCCCTGCCTGCCCTCCATTCTCAGACAAGTCCCTCCACCCCCCCCTTAAGCCTTCTGCATGTGCCCTCACTGTTTCTGCAAATCTACACCACCCATAACCTTCCTTTCCCCGACCTCTCTCGCCCTTGATGGCTCCTTCTTCCAATCCCGTGAGTCTTCCTTGTCCTACAAAATCATTTCTTTCAGCCCTGCTTATGTCCTTCCTCGGGCTGCTGCTCTATCTCTCTACCACTATTCATGGGCAAACTTCTATAAAGAGAAGGCAATGCTAGAGGTTACATCTCCGTTGTTTGGGGGAGTTTGTTAAGAATACAGATTCCTAGTTCCCGTTTAAGAATTAGGACTTCCTATTATAAAAGAAACTTCTGTACTATGCGGAAAGTCCTCTGCACAGAGAAGGAAATAATCAACAAAACTAAAGAGCAACCTACTGAAAGGGAGAAGATATTTGCAAATAACATATCTGATAAAGGGTTAGTATCCAAAATATATATAGAAATTATAAAACTCAACATCCAAAAAACAAATAATCCAATTTAAAAATGGGCAGAAGACATGAACACATATTTCTCCAAAAAAGACATCCAGATGGTCAACAGACACGTGAAAAGAGGTTCGTCATCACCACCAGGGAAATGCAAATCAAAACTACAATGAGAACGAACTCACACCTGTTAGAATGGCTGAAATCAACAACACAAGAAACAACACGTGTTGGCAAGGATGTAGAGAAAAAGGCACCCTCTTGCACTGTTGGTGGGAATGCAAACTGGTACAGCCATTCTGGAAAACAGGATGGAGTTTCCTCAGAAAGTTAAAAATAGAACTACATTATGATTCAGCAATCATGCTACTGGAGAATACAAAAACATTAATTCAAAGGGATACATGAATCCCTGTGTTTATAACAGCGTTATTTACAATAGCCAAGATACTATGGAAGCAGCCCGGATGAATGGGTAAAGATGTATATATATATATATATACATACACATACATATATATGTATGTATACACACACTGAAATATTACTCAGCCATAAAAAAGAATCAAATCTTGCCATTTGTAACAACATGGATAGAGCTAGAGAGTATAATGCTAAGCAAAATAAGTCGGTCAGAGAAAGAGAAACACCATATGATTTCATTCATATGTGGAATTTAAGAAACAAAACAAATGAGCAAAGGGAAAAAAAAGAGAGAGAGAGGCAAATCAAGAAATCAACTGTTAACTACAGAGAACAAACTGATGGTCACCAGAGGGGAGGTGGTGGGGGATGAGTGAAACAGGTGGTAGGGATTAAGGAGTGCACTTGTCGTGATGAGCACAAGGTGATATAGGGAAGTGTTGAATCACTATGTTGTACACCAGAAACTAATATAACACTGTATGTTAACTAACAGGAATTAAAATAAAAATTTTAAATAAAAAAGATAAAAATAAAAGTATGGGGTAATCTATGCCACGTAAATCTGAATCAAAAGAAAGATGGAGTGGCTGTATTAGTCTCACAAAAAGAAGACATCAGCGTAAGTAAAATCACTGGGGATAAGGAAGACTATTACATAATCACAAGAGGGTCATGTCGAGAAGACCCCACAATCCTAAATGTGTAGGCACCTACCAGCAGGGAAGCGAAGATGGACAGAACTGAAGAGAAGTAGTCAAATCCACATTCACACTTGGAGACTTTAATATTCCTCTCACAGTTTCCCATAGAACAATGAGGTAGAAAATCACCAAGGTTATAGAAGAACCAAAGAACTAACAACCAATTGGCCTGATATTAGTAGAACCCTCCATCACGCATCCTGGATAATGTAATAAGCTTTAACAAATCTAAAAAAATTAGAATCACACAATGTTCTCTGATCATAATGGAATTAGAAATTAGTCATAGATACCTGGAAAATACCCAAATATTTAAAAATTAGGCAACATACTTTGAAAGCAGTTGTGGGAGTTCAAAGAGGGAGTGTCAAGGGAAATTAGAAAATAGGACATTTCAAAATGTGTGGAATGCAGGTAAACAGCGCCTAGAGGAAAACTTATAGCATTAAATGCTAGAGAAGAAGAAGGATCTCAAGGCAATATTCTAAAGCTAGAGGTGGCAAACTATAGCCTGTGGGCCCCGTCTGGCCCACCACCTCTTTTTATAAGAATAGTTTTATTGGAATACAGTCATGCCCATTCATTTACATATTGTCTATGGCTGCTTTCTGTCTCAGAGGCCAGCATTACCCTAATACCAAAATAGTACCAAGCAAAGAAATTACAAGACAAGAAAACTACAGACCAATATCTCTTATGAACATAGATGTCAAAATTCTGTACAAAAGTTTGGCAAATCAAATCTAGCAATATATATATTATAAAACAGATAATCCATCATGAATAAGTAGGGTTTATCTCCGGCATGCAAGGCTAAGTCAACATTTGAAGATCAACTAATGGATTTCATTATATTAACAGATAAAAGAAGAAAAACCATATGACCATCTCAATAGGTACAGAAAAAGCATTTGACAAAATTCAACATCTGCTCATGATAAAAACTCTCAGCAGACTAGGAACAGACCTGGTAAAGGGCACCGGCACAAGATGGCTATTAGGATGGCTAAAGTCAGAGAAACATGCAACACTTAGTGCTTGTGAAGATGTGGAACAACTGGAACTTTCAACCACTGCTGATGAGAATGCAAAATGATACCTCCACTTTGAGAAACCATTTGGCAGTTTTCTATGAAGTTAACCATACACTTACCATATGACCCAACAATCCCACACTTACTTATCCAAGAGAAATGAGAAATTTGATTCACAGAAGACCCCTATGTAAATGTTGGTAGTGGCTTTGTTCGTAACACCCAAATCTGGAAACAAACCCGATGTCCTTCAGGGATTGGAAAAACAAACTGGTGAAACATCCTTATAATGTAATACTACTCGGCAATAAAAGAATAAATTATTGATATAGGAATCGAAATGGATGAATCGCAAATGAATTATGTTGAGGAGGGAAGACAGACTCAAAAGGCTACATTTTCTATGACGTTCTGGAGAAAACAAACCTATAGAGACATAGAAGATCTGTAGTTGCCAGGTAGGGGTAGGGGCAGGTAGGTTGATCCCAAAAGGAATTTCTGGAGGCTTGATGGAGCTGTTCTGTATCTTGACTGTGCTTACCTAACTCTAGGCATTGGTAGAAACTCACAGAACTATACACCAAAGAGAGCAAATTTTACTTTATGTAAAAGTAAATACAATTTAGAATAACACACAAATAGAACAACATTTAACATTATGGAAACATATAAAATTAAAAAACAAAAACAAAACAAAAAATTGACTGCATGGGAAGTTGGTGTTTAAATGTAAATGGGTATTTGAAAGAGCTATATTTTAATTTGTTTACAGCCATTAATTCCTTAGTTCATGACTAATTAGTCATATTATTAGAAAGAAGGGCAGTCCTTTAGGCACAGGGACATCATATAGATGAGGTTCCACGCCGACAGAGTGAAGGCAAAGCAGTCTGGTGTAAGGTGTACTTCTGGTTAGAGCCGACCCTGGATATTTTCAGGGCTTCTAAGGACTTACTATTTCACTTATTATTCCCTTCTAGATCCTGGGTTCATTATTTCTCTTTTTAAGGGTTAGTCAAAAACAAAGGGACCCCAGGGCGCCTGGGTGGTACAGTCAGTAAAGTGGCTGACTCTTGATTTCAGCTCAGATCGCAATCTCAGGGTCATGGGATTGAGCCCCACATGGGGCTCCATGCTCACTGGGGCATCTGCTGGAGGATTCTCTCTCCTTTTCCCTCTGTCCCCCCCTTGCTCTCTCTCTCTCTCTCTCTCTAAAATAAATAAATCGTTAAAAACAAACAAACAAAAACACAAAAGGACCCCAACTGCACATTTGTTGTTGGTTCAAACAACATGCCTACAAGGTAGGTATTATTATTCTCATTTCAGAGATAGGGAAACTAAGGCCAGAAAGACTAAGTGACATAGTCCAGGCCTCCAAGCTAATAAAGGCTAAGCTTTGATAACCCTAGTCTGCCAATGCCAAAGTGTGTGCATTCAGAAGCAATGGAGCAGTCTAAAGCAATTCCAACAGTCAGGAAGAGTTCTGTTCGCTTGCTTGCTTGTTGATCAGGAGAGCTACATGGACAGAGTGAAACTTCCAGATTCATCAAGGTGGTGGGCATAGATTATAAGAGGAGAAACTGGAGACAGAGAGGCCATTTTGGCTTTCCCAGCGTTGTTGTAAAGAATCCTTCTGCCTCAGGCAGGCAGAGGTGAGGAATGCAGAAGGATCCAGAAGAAACACAAGGTGCAGCTTCCCCGTACCACTCTACTGTTCCCTTCTTCCCCCTTCCTAGAGCCCTTCCTTCCCACTGAGGTGCAGATGAGGACGAATGAAAATAGTGGAATTTTAGCCTCTGTGATTGACTAGTGTAGATGTCCTACGGCATGTCTAAAATAAACCATACCAGAACACAGGTATTCGGTCTCCACAGGCCCCAATGAACTACATCTGACAAGCCTCTCAAGACCTTCACTCATTCACTCATTAATTCAGTATTTTAGTTGACCCACCAGCAAATGTAGCATGTGCCTACTATATGCTGGGTGCAGCCCAGCTGACGGCAGAAGCCAGCCCTCGCTGTTGCCGTGGAAGGGGACTCACCGGCAGTGACTTGGGTGGGGGGGGGCGAGGGGAAAGCCAGTACCTTAACAGTTCATCATCTGCCTCCTTGGTTATTAATAAACTGAGTATTTCTTGAGAAGGAATTCTAATTTTTACCTACCTCACAGAGATGCCAGAGGATCAATTAGCTGATGTTCATCTGAGACAGAACAAAGAGAAAATTGGAAAATGAGAAGCCCTATAAATGAGCCTCTCTCTGTTATTACTGCCATCATCATCATCATCATCAACATTATTTCTGCTGAGTGACTGCTTCATCAAACTGTTCCTACACTTCCAATCAGGGGAGAATAAGGCTGAACGGAGCCTGGAAATTAAGAATTAGGAGAGATACTCATCTAAGTGTGGGGAGAGAGCTTTTCTTTGTTCACCGTCACCTCACCTTCCAAACTTCACATGCCTGCCACTGAGTGTGCCAAGGAGAGAGCACTAGTCAAAGTGAACTTCAAGGTAAATAGAAGCCCCCACCCCCACCCCGAATCCCCAAGCACCTACACTTCTCTGCGTCATTCCAGTCATTCATGGAATTTCCCACCCAAGTACCATCTCCAGAGGCTGCAGCTGAAATGGTCAAGGCTACAGGTGAGAGTTAGTGCGGGCCTCTGCCCTGTTGGCCCAAGTGTCGGAGGGCATCAAAGCCTGGGTGAGGAACATGCTGGGGGAGAGAGGTGGCCCAGAGGACAGTGAGGACAATGAGGTCAGGTAAGAACTGGGACAGCAGTCCAAGTCACCGGGAATGGTCCAGCTGGAAGGCGTGCTGGGTGCTGATGCCTGGGAAGAAGCCTGGAGGATGGGAGCCCCCAGGAAGAACAGTCTGCCTCATTCCCCTTTTGCCTGGGACAGTGGCATCCCGTGACTTTCTCAGTCACGATGCGTCAGGACATCAGACTTAGACAGCAGAGTCCATCCCGATGTTAGAGGGTTAAATGGAGAAGCTGGTCGTCCCCCAGGGACACGCAGGCTGGGACTCCAAGGGTGTTCCCAAACCCCACCTCTTCCAAGAAGCCCCTCTTGACCTGATTTCTCCCTCCTCTTCACACGTGTAACTACTTATTCTGGGCCTATCTTTCCCCCAAGTTGGTAGGCTCCACAAAGCCAGGCATGCTGTCTGTTATTCTGCATTTAAGCCTTGTGCCCGAGGTAAGGGGTGACTGTGTGTGTATATGTGTGGGAGTGTGTGCATGTGTGTGAATGGGTGATAATATGGTACCTGTACTCTCAGCTGCGTGTACTCCTGGGTGATCTCCTCTTCTGTAAAATGCAGAGCCCATCTTCTACCTCTCCCCCCCCCACTGTCCTCAGCAGATATTTTGTTCAGAGTGAGCATTGCCTCTATATTTGAAGACAGTTTGTTGATTCCAAACGAATGTATTAGAGTGGTGACAGTCATACCTACATTGGTCTAACTCTAATTTTAAGTGCCTTTGCAAGAGTGAAAAGTAGTTGTTCATTTTTAGCACATTACCCATTTCAAAGCTCTTTTAATTGCACATTAGTTAGCACATAAGTTAACTTGGTAGGCATTTTTGTCTCTTGTAGGGAAATGGAAAGATGATGCGCTTAGTAGAGAGGGTTTTTTGTTTGTTTGTTTTTGGTCAGGTTGAGTTTGAAGAGGGCCATCCCTCCTCCTTCTAATGGAGTAAAGAGAAAGACAGAGTTGAGATGAAATTCAGGCTCTGTCACCTGCTGGCTGGCTCCCTGAACAAGTCTCAAAATTTTTCTCAGTCTCAGATTCCTCATCCCTAAAAGCAGTATAATAGGACCTCATTCCTAGGGCTAGTGATGAGAATCAAGATAATCCGGACCATGTCTAGCACATGGAAGCATACCATAAAAGTTAGTTCTCTTCCCTTCTTCTCTCTTTTCAGTTGGGGAAGGCTTCCTGGAAGAGCCAAGATTTAAAAACTCATCTGGGGGCGCCTGAGTGGCTTAGTCGGTTAAGCATCTGACCCTTGATTTCAGATCAGATCATGATCTCAGGGTCATGAGATTCAGCCCTGCGTTGGCTACGTGCTGGGCATGGCGCCTGCTTAAAATTCTCTCTCCTTTGGCCCCTCCCCTGCCTCTCTAAAACAAAACAAAACAAAACAACACACAACAAAACACCTCAACTGGATAATGAGCGAGGACACAGACTTTGGCCTAGTGCAATTCCCCTGGTTTCCCTCACCTTCTACCCTTGGAAAAGTGAAAAACCACCAAGGCCACCAGCGCAGTCTCATTTCCCCTCTGCCTCGTCCCATTTCTCCCATTTGAAACTCTCAAGAAAGAATCACTCCATCTGTCTCTATTTATGTTTGTTTTTCCCAAACACTTCTTGCTAAATGCAAAGTTTTAATAACAGGGAACTGATCATTTGGCGGATTACGGAGCAGTAAAAGCGAGGTGGGAAGCTGCACAGACACCAAAATATGGGGCGCATTTGGTGCTTACAGCGAGGAAATGAAATATTTAATAAGCCCAAAAATGAGGAAATGTGAAGCAGACTTCCCTTCCCCTCCTTCTCCAGCAGAAATTAAACAACTTTTACACACCACGTAGTCTTCAGTAGAGGATGCTAATGACGTCCCCGATGTCCTCTTCATCTGATCAAACTTTATTGTCTGTGTCAGGCTGCCAATTAAGGCAAGTTTCTCCTATTGCACACACTTCCCAAGCCACCGTAAAGGTTAATTGAATCATGTACAGGCGATGCTCTGGTGGAGAGGAGGCTTTAGGATTCTTTTCAGACGATCAGTGAGGAGAACGAATGAAAAATCATGCGATTGTTGTACAGCCAAGTGGAGACTCCTGGTAGGGAAGAAGCCCCTCTTCCTGCCTCAGTCCTTCTTCCCCTGTGTTCAGCATTTTGGTGTTACCTCTTTCATGTTCTCAGGAGCCTCCTCCATTTTTGCTCCTCTCTATGCAATGCCATTTGCTGAGAAAGACAGAGTTGTCTAAGGTGGGCCCATCCTGGGTACTGGGTCTGCCCCAGATGGTCGGCCATAGCCTGGCCCCTCTCACAAGACTTTGACACAAGACCTGCCACGTGCAAAGTGCTTTTTTGACATGAATGATGTCATACTGCTCAGAGGATCGTCTTTATGAAAATAGGTTTATGTGATTCTGGGTCTTTCTCAAGCTAGAAATTAGGACTCAGATGAAGAATAAACTATAGTTTTCAAGATTTGCTGAATGAGTTACTAGATCATAGAACTGTGGACTTCTGGAGTCATCAAGGTCCTTAGATATCCTTTCAGTTGGTTTTCTTGGACTGCAGATGAGGACACTGGGGTCAGAGAGGAAACATGGCTTTCCCAAGGGCACTGGGACATGGGGTAGAAGAAACTGGTAGAATCCTAGTCTTCTGAACTAAGAAAATCCACAGACAGGACTGGCGTTGTCTGAGCCTGTTGGTAAATACACTCTATACCCACCTAGCTCAGGGACATTCATCTGTATACAAGCAGTGAATGTGCTACAAAGAACTTTATGAATTCATTAAATCAGATTCCCAGGGGCCTCCTCTCAGTGGCATCCTTAGTCCCAGGTAATGTCTTTAAAATCCGTATGTTTCTCTGATTTGGTTCAGACTGCTGTTCCCCACAATTCACCCAAGTGAGTGAAGCCCATTGGTTAACAGAACTAACTTCTTTTATTTCAGATGTTCTTAAATTATGGCTGCTTTCAAGAAGATAGCCCCTAGTAGACTGCAAAGGAGCCTGGATCCAGGATTCACCCATGGCCAGTAACATCAAACTGGCACTCTCAAGCAAGAATAAAGTTCTACTGTGCTGAATATCTTGAAGCAGGTACTGCTGTCTCCCAACCCTAAAATATGCGGCATTGGCCTAGAGGTCAGATGATGAGCAGCAGAGAAAGAAACACTAGAAGGAAGGAAGAAGGAGCTCAATGTGAAGCAGTTGCCAAACACATGATAGAATTGTCACATGCAGTAACTCGGAAGCCAGACTAAGACGTTTATAGAACTTGTAACTCTAAGGGAAGACTTTGAAAAAGATCCAGAAAGATAGGCTTCAAAAGAAAGATGTGAGTTCTGGTGTTTAAGAGTAGGGATGGAAGGGAATAGAAAGAGCCCAGAAATTTGAGAGTTCACATAGGTGGAAAAGTCAACTGCTCCTGCCCTGGAAATAGCAGGACATAGGCTTCTGCTGCCCAACTCAAGCCTGTTGCTTCAGATGTCCTGAGGATACCCTTCATTAACTTGGGAAAAAGAGACATGAAAACAAGTCTAAAAACTATGCCCAGCACAGAAGTTGGGTTGTGATTTCTACTATGTGGAATTGACCAGAAGTAAGTAAACCAAAACTTTTTGAGGGAATTTTACTGTTAAAAAGGACGTTAACTGTAGGAATCCTCTAAGCCCAGGTCTTCAAACTTCCAAGCAGAAAGAAGGCTATGAAAGTTGCCTACCCCAGGGAATGCATGCACATCCACACCCACTTTGGCTGTGGCCTTGGAGGATAATGGACAGAGAGGAACGTCTTAGAAAGTGAAGTCAGGAACCATGGAGAACAATGGACAAGGGGGAAACCTGATGCTTGGCACATGGTAAATCCTCAATAAAAGATAGTTTTCATTGTACTTCTTCAGCAATTTTTTTTCTCTTTCCCATTCATACTTTCTGTACCATTTTGCTCTAACAATTCTGAACCTTCTGGCTTTTTCCAGTCCAAGCGTTAAATTTGAGCAGGAATCCTGCAGTAATTCAATCCAGTACATTAGATACTCTGAACCCACAGCATGGAGGGATGACTGAAACTTCCACCACACAGAGATAGGGTAGGAAGAGCACTGGGGAAAAAGGGAAGGGCGATTGCTTGCTGGTTCTAAGGACTTGAAAACCAAAATGAAACTTACGTGAACTGAGTAGATTGAATATTTATAATGTGTAGGGTAACAATATGATATATCCTCCAAATCAGGACAATTATGAGATTGAAAGATGGCCTAATAAAACAGCAGGTGTTAACAAAGATTGTCCTAGATAAACCAGAATATGTAATCTAAAAATGTGCCAGGCGCTGTGCTAGGTTCTTAAAATTTTTTATTTAATTACTGAACTGACCATATTCAGGTAAGAGTAAATATCATTATTCTTATTTTGCACCTGGGAAAATTAGGTTCATGAGAGGTTAATTAACTTACCCCTCAAACCACACCATGGTTAGTGAGCAGAAGAGCTGGGATTCAGATAAGGTCTCTGATTGTGAGGCTCCTGCCCGTGCCATTGACCTTCCTGCTGTCAAGCCCTCAGGACTCCCTCCCTTGCCAATCTCCTTTGCTTCACTGCTTGTCTCTCTTTTTAAGAAAGTGTTAATGAAAATTCTCAGGCATATACAAAACGTTATCAAGAATTTGAAGACCCATATACCACGACCCTGCTTGAAAAGTAAAACATGACAAGTCCATTTGTAGTTCTCCATGCATCGCTTCCAAATCCTGTTTGCCTCTTTCCCCCAGAGAAGCAGAAACTATCCTGAACTTGGCTTTATAATCTTCGTGTAAATTTTTATATTATTAATGCATGTGGATGGGCCCACAAAGGGCACACAGTCCAGTTTTGCAGGTTTTTAAATTTGTGTAAATGGTGATGCGCTGTGCCTAGTCTCCTGCACCTCCCGTCCTCATTCAACAGTGGCGAAGCACTACCTTGCCTGTGTTCAGCACTGTGCAGTATTCCACTCCACGAATACACAACAGTTTATTAATTCACTCCCCTTTTGACGAATAATTAGAGTAGCTCTGATCGTTCACTATTGCAAAGAGTGTTCCTAGGAAACTTCCTGTCCCTTTGCCTCATGCATACTCTGCAAAAGGTTCTGCAGAGTGTGGACCTAGAAGTGGGGTTGTTGGGTGTAAGTGTTTGTGTACCTCCAACTTTCTTAGATATTGCCAGATTGTTTTCCAGACTGCTTTGGCAATTGGCCCTCTCACTAGTCAGGATTGCTTCATATCCTCACCAAATATTGGTGTGATCAGACTTCTTTCTTTTTGTAATAGTATCTTGGATAATATTTTGAACCTGTCATGTGGGTTTAATTTTTATTGCCCTGCATGTCTTGGATTACTCTGATTACTGGGGACACCAACCTTCTTTTCATAGGTTTACTAGCTGTTTAATTCTCCTCTTCTGTGTAAGACCAGCTTCCCCTTTCATCTTGCTGCTCTTCTGTGTCCCTGAGCTGGTCTTCCCTTAAGAAGGCTGCCTTTGCAAGAGAAAGTCATTCTTTCTCACAGCTCTGCTGCAAGAGCCAAGTCTCCTCGTGGCTTAATGGTTATACTGCCAATTGCTCCAGAGAAAGTGTCAGGAGATGATATAAATAACAAACAGGAGGATGTTATGAATGTCCCACAATCTTACAAAATTCTTACTTTCAAAATCTACACTTCTGGAGAAGGTTTTCCACCCTGAGGTCGTTGGACCAGGACTGTGGAAATATTCTCGTAAGGTTTTAAAGTTCTCTACAAGAAAAATTTTAATTCATGTTTTCATTGTGGACGTAACTTTAAAATTACATTACTATAAACATTTTTTTTTGAGTTATTTTTTTTTAAATTTTATTTTATTATATTGTGTTAATCACCATACAGTACATCCCCAGATTCCGATGTAAAGTTTGATGCTTCATTAGTTGCGTATAACACCCAGTGCACCATGCAATACGTGCCCTCCCTACTACCCATCACCAGGCTATCCCCTTCCCCCACCCCCTCCCCTCTGAAGTCCTCAGTTTGCCTCTCACAGTCCATAGTCTCTCATGTTTCATTCCCCCCTCTGATTACCCCCCTTTTCTTTATCCCTTTCTTCCCCTACCGATCCTCCTAGTTCTTATGTTCCATAGATGAGAGAAATCATATGATAATTGTCTTTCTCTGCTTGACTTATTTCACTTAGCATTATCTCCTCCAGTGCCGTCCATGTTGCAGCAAATGTTGAGAATTCGTTCTTTCTGATAGCTGAGTAATATTCCATTGTATATATGGACCACAGCTTCTTAATCCAGTCATCTGTTGAAGGGCATCTCGGCTCCTTCCATGATTTGGCTATTGTGGACAATGCAGCTATGAACATTGGGGTGCATATGGCCCTTCTCTTTACTACGTCTGTATCTTTGGGGTAAACACCCAGTAGTGCAATGGCTGGGTCATAGGGTAGTTCAATTTTTAACTTTTTAAGGGACCTCCACACTGTTTTCCAGAGTGGCTGTACCAACTTGCATTCCCACCAACAATGTAGGAGGGATCCCCTTTCTCCACATCCTCTCCAACAATTGTTGTTTCTTGCCTTGTCTATCTTTGCCATTCTAACTGGCGTAAGGTGGTATCTCAGTGTGGTTTTGATTTGAATTTCCCTGATGGCTAATGATTTTGAACATTTTTTCATGTGTCTGTTAGCCATTTGTATGTCTTCATTGGAAAAGTGTCTGTTCATATCTTCTGCCCATTTTATGATTTGTTTATTTGTTTCTCGTGTATTGAGTTTGAGAAGTTCTTTGTAGATCTTGGATACCAGTCCTTTATCTGTGGTGTCCTTTGCAAATATATTCTCCCATTCCGTGGGCTGTCTCTTAGTTTTTTTGACTGTTTCCTTGGCTGTGCAGAAGCTCTTTATCCTGATAAAGTCCCATAAGTTCATTTTATCTTTTATTTCTCTTGCCTTTGGAGATGTGTCGTGAAAAAGGTTGCTCTGGCCGATGTCATAGAAGTTGTTGCCTATGTTCTCCTCTAGAATTTTGATGGATTCCTGTCTCACATTGAGGTCTTTCATCCATTTGGAGTTTATTTTTGTGTATGGTGTGAGAGAGTGGTCAAGTTTCATTCTTTTGCATGTAGCTGTCCAATTTTCCCAGCACCATTTATTGAAGAGACTGTCTTTTTTCCACCGGATGTTTTTTCCTGCTTTATCAAAGATTAGTTGCCCAAAGAGCCGAGGGTCCATTTCTGGGTTCTCTATTCTGTTCCATTGGTCCATGTGTCTGTTTTTGTGCCAGTACCATGCTGTCTTTGTGATCACAGCTTTGTAGTACAGCTCGAAATCCGGCATTGTGATGCCCCCAGCTTTGTTTTTCCTTTTCAACAATTCCTTAAGGACTATTTGTTCCAGTTCTTTGAAAAATGTCCTCGGTATTTTGATTGGGAGCATTGAAAGTGTAGATTGCTCTGGGTAGTATGGACAATACCTTAGTGAAGGTCTTTTTTGTTTGTTAGAGGTGGGTAAACGTCTCTTCCTTTAAACTGTCCTTTTGTAAAGGTGGGTATTCTACTATAAGAGCTTCAGCATCTTAACTGATGGATTTATTAGGCCCACCTCTATTTACTGGTCTCACCTGGCACCAAGATATTTATAATCAGAAATGTAACATTTCTAATCACACAGAAGTACTAAAAAACAAAATGGCTCAGAAAATCTAAAGAGGGGCGCCTGGGTGGCACAGTCGTTGAGCACCTGCCTTTGGCTCAGGGCGTGATACCAGGGAGCTGGGATCAAGCCCCACGTCAGGCTTCTCTGCTGGGAGCCTGCTTCTTCCTCTCCCACTCCCCCTGCCTGTGTTCCCTCTCTCGCTGGCTGTCTCTCTCTGTCAAATAAATAAATAAATAAATAAAATCTTAAAAAAAAAAGAAAATCTAAAGAGTCCTATATCTATTAAAAAGATTGAATTACTACTACTAATAATAATAATAATAAAAACTTTCCAAGAAGTTTTACAAATAAATACCAGGAAGAAATAATACCAATCTTCCATAAATTCTTACAGAAAATAAAGAAGAAAGAATACTTCCCAAATCATTTTATGAGAATTATGAGCATTACCCTGACACCAAAACCAAAGACATTACAGGAAAAGAAATTACAGGCTCATTAATATATTCATAAAAATCCTTAATGAATTATTAGTAAATTGCATACAGCAACATATTAAAAAAGGGTGATACACCATGATCAAATAGGATTTATACCAGAAATGTAAGATGGGTTTAGCATTTAAAAATCAATGTAATTCATTGTATTAACAGAATAAAGAAGGAATACTATATGCTTATTTAAACAGATGCAGAAAGTGTATTTGACAAAACTCAAGACCCCTTCATGGTTAAAAAAAAAAAAAAACAACTAGAAATGAAAGGGAAATTCCTTAACCTAATAAAGGTTATTTGTGATAAATTTATAGTTAACGGTATAGTTAATAGTGAAATACTAAATTCTTTTCTCCTACTATTGGAAACATCAAAAATGCATCATTCCCATCATTCCTATTTAACAGTGTATTAGAGGTCCCACCTAGTGCGGTAAGGCAAGAAAAAGAAATAAAAGTCTTACGAATTAGAAAGAAATAAGTAAAAGTGTCTTTATTTACTAAAATAGGTATGCAGAAAATCCTAAAATATCTATGAACAAGTTACATGTGTTCATACAAAAACTTGTTAAAAAGTGTTCATAATAACTATTTTCATAATTGCAAAAACCTGGGAAAAATGCAAATGTCCATCCATATATAGATGAATGGATAAACAAATATTCAACAATAAAAAGAAACAACCAACTGATAAATGCACAAATATGGATAAAATTTTTTAAACATTATGCTGATTTTTAAAAAGCCAAATAAAAAAGAGTATATAGTGACTTCACTTTTGCAAAAATAAGGAAGTAATCTAATCAATGATGGAGAAAGCAGATCAGTGTTTGTCTGGGAATGGAGTGAGAATTGATTGGGTAGGGGCATAAGGAAATCTTTTGAAGTCATGGAAATGTGCCATGTCTGGAACATGGCAGTAGTTCTATGGATGTATACATTTGTCAAGACTCATTACACATAGAGTTCAAATGTGCACATTTAATTGTTTGCAAATTATACCTCAGTAAAGTCTATTTTAAAAAAATCTTCTATCCTCATCATTTACAGAGTGGCCTAGACCAGTTAATTTATCTTTCAGAGTCTCAATTTCATAAAATGGAAATAATATTTACTCTGCATATTTGCTGTGATGGTCTAAGTAAGTGTTACAGTGATCTAAATAGAGTACTTGGGACAGAATGAGTGAGCACTTGATAAAAACTAACTTGTCATCAGAAAATTATACCTGAATCCACCAAGACATGAATCCTTGATGGCAAAGTTTAAGATACAACAAGAAACATAGGAGATACTTTAAGTCAGGTCTTGCTGCGCCTCAAAATGGTCACTTTTCCTAATTCTTCCAAGCTAACACCAGGTCTGGAACTTAAATGATACAATCTTATGGGCTAAAGCACTTTTATTTCATTTGACTCCTAAAGCCATCATTAGAAGTAGATGGATCATAAAATATAAAAAATAAAATACACAAATGATCTAGACTGTGAAGAAGACGACGACGACTCATGAACATATGACTTTACAGAGTGCAGAGAAGGAAAGGGACTTGCCCAAGGTCATGCAGCTCGATCAAGTCTAGTACACAATGATCTGAAGTAGCCTAATATGTCATCCAGAGACAGGTGGGGAGGAGGATGGAGAGGGAAGTTCTGCTTTTGGGAGAGCATCAGAACAATCACTCTGGTTGAAGCATTCTACTTCAGAGATGAGGTGTCCTGCCCGAAGTCACAAGGAAAATTAGTGGCAGAATGAGGCGTCTCCCCAACCTCAGCCTGGGGTGCTCTTCCTGCATCCCCTGCTTCCCTCCCCCTCTCGGCAATGGTGATGGACCTGGTACATGCTTTTGACCTTCAACAGGGCTTAGCAGCACAAGATGCACTCCTCCACGTGTTTTCCTTGTCTTTCTGGCAGTGTGGTCCTCTGTCTTCCCTACATCTTCCTGGCGGGACAGACAGCTGGGGATGATGAAGGTCAGTGGCCTGCCAGCCCGGCTGTTCTGGCCAGGGAGGATGCCCCACTCCTGGCTGCCAGGGAGCAGAAGGGGTGGAGTAATTAATTTCTATGCATATCATTGCCAGGATCACTTACTGATCTGAGGAGGGAGATTGGAGATGTCACCCTGTAAATTGAGTCAGAGCCTTCACCTCAGTGCTTGGCTGGCAATTTCGCACGGTGCCTCACACGGTAACAGATGCAGGGTACAAAAAGGCAGCAACTCCCCTGGGTGATGGACGGGGGGAATTGGCCCAATAAATTGTTCCCTGTAAAAAGCCATGTTTCCCTCATTAAAAGGCAGTGAATTCTCTATTGCTTTTCATGAGCTCTGGCCTTGCTAGACACGAGGTGTAATTGACAGTGTGGTTACAGGAGGTGGGCCCCGAGGTGAGGGAGACAAAGAAGCTGAAAAGAGATTCTTATTTATTAAGGTAGAGGTGACAGGCGGCTGCTTAATACGTTTTTGGCGTGGGGGCCAGGAGATGGGAGAGTGGTGAGGTCCTCTGAGGGTTGCTCCAAGGGCATTGCACCCAGGAGAGTAAAGAGCTGGCCAGACCCAGGACAGAGGCACACCCCGAGCAGAGGGGGTGGAGGTTGCTCATGGTCATCACTTGCCTCCTGCCTGGGAGAGGACCGGGGTCCAAAGACCTGGGGGTCTGGTCTCGGAGTTGTCACTGACTGGCCACTCAGCCATCTTGAGAAAGTGACCACGTCTCTCGCTGAAAATGGGAAGAATGGGAACGAGGGAGCTCCTGTCAATGAAAGCACCCAGATGGGGAGGTCGGGGCGGGGGTTAAAACGCCACAGACACACTTCTGATTTCTATAACCATTTCTTTTCTTAGTATAAGCATGCACCGAAGAATTCTTTTCTTCTTCCATAAGGTGTAACGTGACCCTCACTATTCATTGTGGTTGCTCACATTATCCCGGGTTTGGCCCCCGGGAGCCTTCAAGCTGGCTCCTGGGTCTCCTGATGTCCCCTCTGTTCTTGGAGCCCTTCCTTCGCTTCCGGCACAAGCAGGTGCTCCAGGCTCATCTTATACATCTACTTTCATGCCCGAGCCCAGTTTCCTTTTAGTGAGTCAAAAAGTGAAACAAATCGAATAGGAGCTATGCCCCCACACTTAAGACTGAGGGGGAGATCACCTGGGTAGTACACAGCCTCACACACGTCAAGGGTGTAAGAAGGCTGAAGTCAAAGTGGGAGAGGGTTTTTCTGGAGAGTGTGAGCTTTGGGCATGTCCCCTGAGTCCTACATCTCACGGGAGAGGCGGGAGGTGTGCCTCCCCTTCACCTCAGGTCTAGTGAGAGGGGCTTCAAGGAGACCCTTGGAGAGTGTATTGTACCTCCAGGAGTCCGAGGACACTAGGCTGGTGTTTGACACATGCCTGGGGGATCAGGAGGTGAGAAGGCCACCTGACTGCATCTGAGCCCCTTGGGCAAGGCGAGCCCTGCGGGGAGCTGGACTGCAGGAACCTAGAGCCATGGGAAAGGTGTACGTGGCCCGCCTCACCGCCCGAGCGAAAGCATCAGCCGTCACGGGAATCGCTACGCAGCCAACTGGGACAACCCAAGAAGCTGGGCCAAAGGCATTTCCCCGTAGTAAAGACTATGGTTCTCTACACCAACATTCCTCCCAGGAGGTTAAAATTCTCCTCCTTTCCCTCTTCTCCCTCCTCTTCAGGGATGCCCAAGGACCATCCCAAATGCCTGGTACTCCACGCCTAGTTGTCCTCAGAAGAAATACTGGCAAAACGGGAGACTTAAAATTAAATAGCATGGAGTGTCCAATAATTAATTTGATTTTATACCCATTGTTTAATACAACTTTAAAACTACATTAAGAAGGCAGAACTGTGCAGTGTAGCATGAAAATGAGCTGGAAGCTTTCCAAGCGGAGGCCAGGAATTAGCAAATTGGTCAGATGTACAGGATGGCTCTAACTAAGATGTAATCAAGAAGCCACACTTGCAATGTTTCATCAGCAAAAGATACTGTCTGAAAGCCCTCGGTTTCCTGATCCCCAGGCTGTGGAGTGGCCCGGGGCTGCCTGATCAGCCAGAGTGGAGGCAATCTCAGCCACAGATCTACGAGGAGACTGTGCTGGGCATCCCTGAGTCCCAGGCAGGGAGGTGGGATCTATGCGACTGCCCCTCGTGATGGTTAATTTTATGTGTCAACTTGGCTGGGCCAGGGTCACCCAGATATCTGCTTAAACGTTATTCTGGGTGTGTCTGTGAAAGCGTTTCCAGAGGAGGTCAGCATGTGAACCCACAGACTGATTAAAGTAGACTGTCTTCCCCAGGGTGGGTGGGCCTCATCCAATTCGCTGAAGACCTGACTAGAACACAAAGCAGAGGAAGGAAGGATTCACTCTGGCTCTCTCTGATGGAGCTGAGACAACGGTCTCCTGCTCTCAGCACTCCTGCTTCTCAGGCCTTCAGACTCAGACTGGAATCAAAACCATTAGCTCTCTGACACTCAGGCCTTTGAACTACACCTCTGGCTTTCCTGGGTCTCCAGCTCGCAGATAACCCAACGTAGGACTTCTCACCTCCACGACTGCATGGGCTAATTCCTTATAATAAATGTATTTGGAGAACCCTGACAAACACACCCTATCCAGATGTCATTTGCTCCAGATTGCTTGCTGCTATCGGGAGGAAGACCTGACAAAGACCCTCTGGGCCTGATCTCTGCCCCTTTAAAGCTAACTTGGGAGCTTTGGGTCTGAGGCAGTCACCTGAGTTAGCAAGGGCTGGGTGCCTGTATCCTGGGGCCTGTACCCAGACACTGTCTTGCTCTCTTGCCCTTTTGGTTTCTTTGACTTCCCTGGATTTGAACATTTTATGAGCTTCATGACCACCTCCCGTGCACCCTAAATACAGATTCTGCCTACCTCTCCCTTGCCTCCAGGACTTCCTGGGAACCTCACCACAGACCCAGGTCTTAACCTCATCCTACCCAGTCCCCTTCTGATGTCCAATCATCATGACCTTGGCCCTTGATGCCCAGTTTACCTTCTGGTACCTTGAACATGTGACCTATGGTAGGCTTTAGTACCCGGCAGGACTGCCTGGAATCTGACTCACCACTCACTCATCCAGCTCACAGCTCTCAGCTCCACTCCAACACCAGCCTCCCAGGCTCTCCCCAGGCCCACCTCATCCTACCTTGACCTTGTATTGTGGGTGTCCAGCCTTGCCCCATCTCTTCCTTTCCTGTCTCCTCATCAGCTTTCAAAATGTGCTACTCTTTGACCTGCTATGGTCAGTGTCTGCCCAGAGCATCCATGTCTTCCTCAGTCTTCCAGCTGGGCCATTGGCAACACCCCTCCCTTTCCTGCCACACTCTCTCAACCTCAAGGCAGCCTGTCCTCAGTCAGAAATGTATGAATTAAGGAGTCCAGATGCCCCTGGTGGGTTAACCTGGCTGCCAGTCCCCGTAAGACTTCTAATGCAGAATTGCACCTTCTTCCTGAGGCTGTGTCCCACTTTGTGCCCCAATTTTGGTAACTGGGACCCCTTCTTGTTCTCTTGAGTCTCCGTTCTGATAACTGGCCAAACTTCAGCTTTTCTAGCCCTTGTGCCCCGCCTGGGACCTATCAGCCCCACTCTGACTAAGCATTTAGCGGCCTGCCATTTGCCAGCAGGGCATCCAGCCAATGGCTGCCACCACGCCTCTTGTTTAACTCCTATATGCAAGCCAGATACAATGCCCCCACTCTTCCTGCTGGCTGTCCTGCTGCAGGCTGGCCTAGCACTCCTTGGCATGTGCTCTTGACACCGCTTTTTCCCCAAACACCCAGTCCCTCCCCGGGCAGGTGTGCGCTGCAACGCCCCAGGCTCCACCCCATTGAGAACACCATCTGGGCAGTGATATTTAGTCAAGCAGTCTTATCTAATGACTACTTTCTACACCATCAATTAATATGGCCATAGTGTTGAACTAAATGGATGGAAAATGTAAGCGCGAACATTCGGTCACTTGATTTTTCTACCTGCGTTATAATTAGAGACTAAAAAGCCACAGATTGTCAAAGTCTAGATTGTGTGTTAACGATGCTGATTGCAAAAAAGTTAAAAGGAGGAAGGGTGAAGTCAGCGCAGGTTGGGTCAGATGGATTTACTGTTTTAGAGATCTTTGGAGCTCTCAGCTTCATTTTCTGTGCAGTTAGAGACAAGGAACTTAGTCAATATTCTTTCACACCTGGAATAGGGCTAACATATTGACTCATACGAGAATGTGAAAACTAAAGGAAGTTTCACACAAATTTACATATTAATTTGTCAATCATTCAACATTTATTGAGTACCTTCTATGTCTCAGGCAAGGTACTGGGCACTGGGGATCTACAGGTGAATAAGACACAGTTGCTCAAATAACTTACAATCTAGAGAGGAAGATAAACTTGGTTATTTGTGGTCAGTGCAGTGATAGCGATATGCAAAGTGTACTATGGGAGAAACAGTTGGGGTGTCCAGGGAAGTGGGAGAGTGGGGTGATAAGGATGATGAGGATGATGACCATGGCCCACAGAATAAATGTGGCTTCGTTGGACAAAGGGGATAGAAGAGCTTTCCAGATAGAAGGGGCAGTGTTAACAGAGGTATTTGGTGGAGGAAAATTTGGGGAGTGTGTGTGTGTGTGTGTGTGTGTGTTCAGGGGCATGGGTGAATTTGAAACTAATCAGCGTTCATAGAGCACAAGGTTAAGGGCAGAAAATAACACGAGATCAGCCTGAAGATGTGTAAAGGCCTAAATCCCATATTAAGAAGCTGGGGAATTACCTGCCCGTAAGAAATGGGAAATCACTTGATATGTTAAGCTCAGGATCGACACGGTCAGATTTGGTGTGAGCAAACTCTGGGGGCCGAGCGGGGGGAGGAAGGGAACAGAGGAGGCAAGCCGTGCAGCAGGAAGAGCGGTGCAAGGCATTAGTGAGCAGGGATCTGAATGAGGGCTTGCGAGAACCTGAAGCAGGTGAGGCATGACGGCCTGGCAACAGGTCAGATCACAGCACCGAGCGACAAAAGGATGGGGAGTATAGAGAAGAGCACAGGGGCCATTTGGGACATGGTGACAAAATTAACTTCACTGGAATTGGAGTACTAGAGCAGAGAAAATCTTTAAAGCAGCAAGAGAAAAAAGAGAAATATTATCTTCGAAGAGCAGGAGCAAGACTTATAGCTGATTTCGAGCCAACTTCTCAACCGAAATCTCGGAAGCCAGGAAACAGGGAATAACATCTCCAAAGTCCTAAAGAAAACCACAGCCAGCATCAAATTCCTACAATGAATATATCCTTCAGAAGCAAAGATGGAAAGGTTTTCTGCTTCCTGGTGGGATATAGTAGCTTGAGGCAGACCAGCACTCCTGCCAAGAACAAGCAGACCAGGCCAGAGAAACAGGGAGCTCACTCCATCTTTGCGACGGAGGTCTGCAAAGGAAATGAGCACCGGAAGGGCTGAGATTCTGGGCAGGAAGGAAGTTTAGAGGTGAGCTGACTTCTGCAGTCAGGGAGAATGGGGGTTTGCACCAGTGAAAGGCTGCTGGTGGGGACCGCAGAAACCAGCAGAGCTTTTGGTGGACCTTTGGGGGCTCAATCTCATGGCCTGTTTCTCTCAGGTAAATCCTCATTACCAAAGCTCCCTGCTGCACTGGCTCTGCAGGACGATGGGGTGAGGCCTTGGCTTTCTCATCCTTATCACGATGTGTTTCTAGATCCTGCCAGATGCTGCAGCCCCAGGTAAGGGTGGGGCTGGATTCTGTCCTCTGTCGGGGCTGGCTGTCTCTGGAGCTCAGGCGTTAGTCCTGGAATGCCTTAGAGGTAACAGAGCTGTTTTAGTTGAGTGAGAGAGTGAGGATCAGGGTCAGGACAAGGGAGAAGAGTTGATTTCAGAAATAGGTCACACCTGGGCCAGGTTTTGGAGGCCAGGATGAAGGGAAATCCAGAAATATGAAACCCTATCTTTTGTCCCTAGACTGTACTCCTCATGGCTTCTCTTATGGGCATGAGAATTTGCACTCTGCTTCTTCAACTATTTCTCTGCTCTCTGGGCCTGGAATACCCTTCCAAGCCTCTCCACCCTCTTCTAGCTACCCATTACTTCTCCTATGAGCCCTACCACCACGAGACCATCCATGTCCCACATGGAACCCTCTCTCCTCAACCCTTTCAGACTATTTAATATTGTATGGTTGGTACTCAAGCCCTCCATGGACAGCTCCAGCTACTCTACCAGACTATAAGCTCCTTGAGGGCAGGGGCTCGAGCCCAGGGCTCTTTACAGAATATACGCCTGATACCTAGTGCTTTGATGCTTTCATACTTTGTGTCTTATGGAGGAGAGAGGGGGTCGTCATCAAGGATTGGCTCCTCTCAGGGTGCCTGAAACCACAGCGCATCTCCAAGGAGAGTTCATTCCTAGCCCATTCAGATGCCACATGTGATTTACAAATTCACTGACCGTGTATAATCTTGGACAAGCCACTGGACCTCAGACTGCAAACTGCAACAAGAGAAAATTAATTCGATGGCCAAGACAAAAGGAATTTCTACTTGATTCCATGGATGATGAATTCTAGATCAATGCCACATCCTATGCCCCCTGACAGAGAAATCCCAACACCGAATCTAACACTAATTTCAATGTCAGTTGACTGGGCTCATCCCCTCCCTAGCCTTAGCTTCTTGCCCGGGAGCTGGAAGAACCACTTCCTTCTTGCTACCGACTGTGGCAGGCAGAACCATCGCTCCCCAAAGATAGGTCCTAATCCCCAGAACCTGTGCGTGTTACCTTAGGTGGTTAAATGGACTTTGCAGGTATGATTAAGGGTGATTACATTAAGAATGATTAATATGTGATTACCACAAATCTGGTGGCTTCAAACAGCACAAATATACTACCTTCCAGTTCTGCAGGTCAGAAGCTCAGCACAGATCGCCCTGGGTAAAATGAAAGTGTCTGCAGGACCGAGTTCCTTCTAGAGGTTCTATGGGAGGCTCTGTTTCCTTGCCTTTTATAGCTTCCTTTTCAGCTTCTAAAGGCCACCTGCCTTCCTTGGCTCACAGCCCCATCCTCCAAAGCCAGTAGTGTTGGGCCTCCTTCTCATGCTGCCGTCACTCTGAGTCCCCCTTCCAATTCCCTCTACCACTTTTAAAGATCCTTGTGATTACACTGGGTTCAAAGGGATAATCTTAAGGTCAGCTGATTAGCAATCCTAGTTCTCCTCTGCCATATAACCTGACATATTCACAGGTTCTGGGAATTAGAACATAGACATCGGGGTGGGGTGGGGGTGGGTGGTGGTGGTGGCATCATTCTGCCTGCCACAGAAGGAGGGTAAGGAGAACATTCCAGGTATGATGGAAAAGTATAAGCCAATGTCTGGAAGAAGGAATGCATGATGCAGTTTTGAAGGACAATGAGGGGACTCATAACGAAGAAACTAGGGTTCTAGAAGGACAGTGGTGAGAATAAGATTAAAGAGGAAAATTGGAGCCAGATGATGGGCAGGATGCCAGGATGGGGAAGAGCTCTGTTGTATAAAAAGAGGGAGCAGGGGTATCTTGATGGGCGTGTGGTTTAATAGTTACCACGATGTGGTGAAAGGCAGGACCAGGGAGAGTCTTTGACATTCATTGCTTTGACTTTAGTTCCATCATGGCCCTGGTAAGTGAGGGGAAGAGATGATCCAGGGCATGATACGGGCATCTGCGGGACAGATGTAGGGAGATGACCAAAGCAATAGGCCACGGAATACTGACAGAAGTGGTAGGAGAGGAGGTAGAGAGAGGGTGGAGAGCTGGACAGAGTTTAACCCATTCACCACCTGCTCCCACCTTTTAATTCCCATTGAATAGGCCTGATTCTGTTTTGATAGAAAACATGCCCGGTGCATGGTTCAGAAGGCTATAGAATTGAGAGCTATTAAATACTAAAAAGACAAGGTGAGAAACAATTTGCAAAATCTCCTCTTTTTATAGACTGCAGCGATTGAGAAAAATTGAGCAAATTCCCCAGCTGCCTCAACTGCAGTCTGTTTCAAGATTCCATCAATTTTTTACGGTACAATCAATATTTATGAATCCCCAAAGAAATGTCGCAAAGAGAAACCCAGCGCAACATTTTCTCAGTGGTTTGCAGAGATGTAACAGGGGGACCTAAATAACTTTTAAAATAATCTCAATGACAATCAAAGACTCTTCCATAGCCAATATGGTTTAATGTTGGTGTTTATATTAGCACTGTTCTGCCCAGGGTGGGGGCGGGAAAGGGAAAACGCTTCGTTTAATCTGTCCGAAAGATGACACTTGGCTATAATAAGTACACCGTAATATGGTACTTAAAAATTCAAAGGAAGTGCTATATTAAAAAGTCCCTGGATTTTTTTTTAATGCATTAAAATATCCTCCATTGGTTAAGCAATGGATTTTTTCAGTCAGCTGGAAAAAAAGATTTCTGGGGGAAAAAAAACAGACAAACAAATCCACATTGCTTTAATGGCTACTTTAGGTTTAATATCTAAACTTATTTAAATAACTCTGAGCCCTCCTGCTGAGAAATATTGAAAGTAATGGATTCCTTTGTGCGTAATCTCCCATTTAAATGTAGAGTTTAATTTCCCTTTTGGCTAAACCTGTGTGAAACTAGTCTTGAAATGTCCCTCTAAAAAAAAAGAAAGCCCCATATAGAATATTTAGGGGGTTCCTTTATTTTATTTAAAATTGGTTTTGGGCATTAAAACTAAATAGTCAGCCAACAGTGAGCCCACAGACCCCCTAAGTTTATACCTGGATCCCAAGCTGGGTGCGGGGGGCTGCTGGTACCCAGGGGCTCTGACTGAGCACCTTGGCTTTGTGCAGATCAAGCACCACCTGTGGGGTGTGCTTCCAGGGACCTGGCAGACCTCACTCTCTGCGCCAGCATTGTCCCCAAAAGATAACACTAGAAATCCCACCACTGGAGCTTCGTCTCTGTGCCTTATGGTTCTGACTGGCCTGAGGCAGGGTCATAGAGCTCATATGGATAAGGGCCCCTCTGGGTACATGAAATTCATAAAGTCCTATGATGCCAAAATGGGAACTAAGACCTAGAAATTGATCGTGCTGCCCTTTTATTTGGCGGGTCATGAAACTGAGGCCCAGAGAGGGCTGAGTCACTGCATAGTGTCAGAGGTGGGACAAGAGCCCGGGTGTCCTGGTTCCCAGCCATGATGCTCTCTTTGCCGGGAGTAGATTCCACACCAGCAGTCTCTGAGCTGGGTCTTGCATATCCAGGTATTAATTCATATGCTTTTTCATCCTTGCCACATAACTGAGAATTTAAACAGCACATACGAATACACCTAAGACTGAGTGTAAGGGTCAAAACACAATATATGTCCTATAACCACTCCAAACTGTACAGTATGAGAATATTAGGGTGATCACCAAAAGATTACTTTAGCTGTCTTCTCTCAGTCATGCAGATAAAATTCAGGTTATAAAGATGCAATTTATATATGACCCTTCCCATGACACCTCACCACTTGCCTTGCCATAAGCATCTACACTGGCCAGGGTAATTCCCTGGGCACAGTATGTACTCATGGTTCAAAGCTGAGAGTGAGCACGAGATGAAGCTCTTTAAACACAACATTGCTGTGATGGAGAAGAGCCCTGAAACAGAGGGAGAAGTCCTGGGTTCTGGTCCCATCTCTTCCTCATAACAGCCATGGGAGCTGGGCACGCCCTCTGAGCATCGCCTGCCCCATGTTTAAAATGGAGGTGATGATAATAACGTTAGCAGAGCAAAGGCAGGACCTGGAGCATATGATTTTTGGGGATTCTTCAGGCTATCAGATTTGATTATATGGCATTACAACATGACAGCACGCTGAAGACAAAAATTGAATGTTTAAGGTCCAGTTTTAGCAGGAGTGCACATATGCCCACACATATACACGCACACACATGCACACATGTACACACACCCCCTAGCTCTGAAGTCAAGACCCATTTCACAGACTTGCTTATTATAGGTAACTTATAGAACACAACGGGCAAACATGAACCACAGCCCATGGTGGTCCGCTGGCAAAAAGCTGTATGCCTGTTCTCTCTCTCAGCCTCTACAGCCACCTGTGGGACAGCCTCATATGCCAAATGGCTTGGCAGTGTCATTTGAAGGACACCATGAACTCCATGCTCTAACACTTTTATCCCCAGCAGCCTATTTCAAGGATCACAATGTCGAGTCATTCCAATGGATAAGAACATGGAAAACTTCAGGTCAAATGAATAAGAACCCAGGGGAAACACTGCTGTTATTAGCCATTAACACTTTAGCTAGAATCAATGATTCTGTCACCTAATAAGGCCCTGAAGATCACAGAAAGTTACACTAGAAGAGGAGAGAGCTGTAAGACAGATGTTAGCTGCCATCTAGGAAAGGGAGGGCCAGTCCATACATCTGGTCTTGACTACATTTAAAGAAAAACATGCATTTTATAGATGTCAGTGACTAGCTTACCACTGTTTGTTAATTACTTGCAGTTCAATGAGATTAACTCAGTTTGTGTTTTGTGTAATTATAATACCAAACTCCTCTCTTTCATCTTCTGCCTTTCCAGTCTGCTGGCCACAGAGCCTACAGTCATCACCCAGAACACAAGACATGCAGAGGACACTCAGAGTTAAGGGTGGGTGGCTCATTATCCTTGTCATTCTGGCCCAGAGTTAGAATCCCTGCTGGTGGTATTACTTTCCAATATATGGGGCCTGTGTTCACGCTGTTGGAATGTCTCTTAATTAAGAATCTTTTTTTGTCTTATGCATAAATTAATCAAGGTAATTATTGTAGCATTATTATTATTACATTGTACTTATAGAGCACTTACCTCCAAGGTGCTCAAAGTAGTTTATAGATTTTTTTAATCTAATGAACTCTAGTAGCCTCTAGGCAAGATGGAGAGCAGAGCAGGGATTATAACAGCCACATTGTAGTTGGAGAAAATGGGTCAGGCCAGAAGTAGGGGTGGTTGCGGTTGCTGCAAAATAACTCACTTGGATTTGCTTATCAGCTCACATCTATGTTCTCTGCTGTCTGGGGGTGTCTGGGGGCCAGGTGGAGGGCTGCCTTTGGCAAGCCATAGGGAGTATTCCTTCTGCAGAATCCGAAGGAATTTCAGATTCAGATAGCACCTTCAGACCAGAGACTCCCTCCAGGAAGGTTTGGACTTAGAAAACAGACCAGAAAGATGCATTTCTCCTCTCTTTCCTCCTCTCTTTCTACCTGTCCTTAAGTCCCTGAACCAGCTGCTGCCCGGTGGAGCTGGAAGCGGAGGGAGTAAGGAGGGAGCAGGACCCTTCCTTCCCCAGCACTTGTCAGCAGCACCACTCAATTTCCTCCAACCCTGATGCCAACTGTCGTGATTTCACACATCTCTGATGCTCTAGGGTCCTTGGGAGCAACCGAGCATGGGGACGGCCCGGCGCAGCCACCACAGTGGTCTGGGGGAAATCCAAATGCTGACAGAGATGGGGAGGGGAGGTTCCAGCCCCTGGGAACTTGACTAGTGGGCAGCAGGAGGCAGCGCAGCGTGGAAGAGCCTCATGCTGGAAGTTCCTGTCTTTCCTTCTGGTAATAACAGTAACAACGGTTACATCAAGGTGGCAACTGTATACGTCTATTTCCAGGGACAGATGGTAGACTTCTCCTCTCACGAGACTGCTGGGGTATGTGTGGCCATTGACATCCACGCTGTTGTAACTCAGCACACTCTGGGGTTCATTCATCAGCCTGTAAGCAAATCGTGGTGCTTGCAGGGAAAACATGCGGTAACTGATAGTGAGCAAAGAAAATCCAGTGATATGTTCTGCAGCTACGGGGTCTCTGCCTTCAGAAGACCCTCACTGATTTCATTAAAGAGGCCCAATCCATAGCAATCCACATGTTCCCTCAACACAGAAAACCTCTTCCTTGCCCTCTCTGCCTCTGCCTACTTTCGTCTGGCTCATCCTTTAAGAGTCAGCTCTGACATCATTTCATTCAGTTTGCAGTTATTTCTTATAATAGCGCCTTTAGTTTAAGGATCAGGCACTATTCTGGGCACTGGGGTAGAGCCGTAACAAAACAGATTTTTGAAAATCCTTGCCCTTGCAGGATGGGTAAGGGGGGCAGTCAGGTAGTATAGAAATAGCAAATTATCTTATAAGTTAGAAAGCCCTAAGGAAAAACATTAAAGCGGGGGAAAGTTGACAGGGCGCTCTGGTAATGGAGGTGAAATTTTAATAGTGAAGACCGTTGAGCAAAGACTTAAAGGAGATGGGGGAGTGAACCATGCAGATTGGTGGGAGAAGAATTTTCCAAGGAAAAGGAACAGAAAGTGCTGGGCACCAAGACCAGAAATGATTGACTCCTTCAAGGAAAAACAAGCAGCAGAATGGCTGTCCAAAAAGCAAAAGATAGCAAGCATTGGCAAGGATGTGAAGAAATCAGGAATCTTGTGCATCGTAGATGGGATCGTGCAATGGTGCACCTGCTATAGAAGACTGTTTGGCCGTTCCTCAAAAAGTTAGACATAAAATTACCATATGACCCACCAATTCCACTGCTAGGTATACAGCCAAAGGAAAGCAGGGACTTAAACAGATAGATGTATGCTGATGTTTACAGTAGCATCATTCCCTCCAAAAGTGGAAACAATCCAAGCACCCATCAATAACAACATGTGGCACAAACATACAACAGAGTATTATCCAGCGGACCACTGTAAGGACTTTGGCTTGGACTCTGGGAGGGGAGTCATGTGGGAGAAGGCGTGGAGTTGGGGAGTGACATGATCTGACTTTAATAGGCCTGGACATCAAGAGTCAATAAAGAAACGCACAAGCATGGAAGCACAGACCAACGACAAGGAGGCCACTGCAATACTCTGGGCAAGGGATGGCAATGGCTTGTCATTGGCTTGGTGGTGGCAGAGGAGGTGATAAGAAGAGCTCATGTTCTAGATGTTATTTTCAGGCAAAGATAAATGAATTTGCTCAGGAATGTGGGGTATGAAAGAAAGAGAAGAATTCAGGATAAATCAAAAAGTTTTTGACCCGAGCAACCGGGAGGATGGTGTTAGTTACAAAAAAGGACAGGTTTAGGGATTAGGAGATCAATGCCTCAGGATGGGACACGGAAAGCCTGAAATGCTTACTAAACGTCTAAGTAGAGGTGTCTGGAGGGTAGTTGAATATATGAATCTTCAATTGAGAGGAGTTCAGACTAGACTTAAAATTTTTAGAGTCTTCAGCATACACTTGAGACTGGAGGGGACCACCGGAGGGATACAAGGAGACAGAGAAGGAGAGCTCTGGGAACTGAGCCCTGAAAGATCCAGCTCCAGTGGTCAGGGGCATGAGGAAGCTGAGAAGTGACAGCCAGTATAGCAGGACAAACAGGAGTGTCTATAGCCTGGAAAGCCAAGGGAAGAAAGTGTTTTAAGAGAAAGAGTGATCTGGGGAGCCTGGGTGGCTCAGTCAGATAAGTGGCTGCCTTCAGCTCAGGTCATGATCTCAGGGTCCTGGGATGGAGCCCTGAGTCAGGCTCTCTGCTCAGCGGGGAGTCTGCTTCTCCCTCTCCTTCTGCCCCCACCTCGTTCTCTCTCTCAAATAAATAAATAAATAAATAAATAAATAAAATCTTCTAAAAAAGAAAGAAAGAGTGATCAACTGTGTTTGCTGCCAAGCATTTGAATAAAAGAGGACTGAGAACTGGTTATTAGATCTGGAAATATTATGACAAGAACACTCTCAGTGGAAAGGAGGGTGTAAAAGCTTAAATGGGGCAAGTTCAAGTGAGAAAGGAAGGAGCAATTGGAGGCAGAAGCAGAGAGAAGCCTTCTGAAGCGTTCTGCTAAGGAGGAACAGAGATGGAGTATAGATGGAGGGGAAGTGAGAGAGGTCGAGGCTAAGAAGGCTCCTTTATCCCTTCCAGCAGGTGAGCTGCCCATCCTCTGGGTTCACAACCCCCCATCTGGGCGGGTACATCCCCAAACAGGCTGTGAGCTCCTGAAGGGCAGCAAGTGCCTCTCCTTCATCCAACTCACTGAGTCCTACAGGAATGAGTTTAACATACAGTGGCTCTCAGGGAATGTTTGCTAACCTGAGCTAAGTATAGATTTGATAGATAGTCACGATGTTTTACAGGAGAGTAAAAATTGGGAGGGAAATTGGAATCTGAATGAACTCTGAATTCAGCCCTGAACTCCAGGACCTGCTTTAGATCTCGGAAGGGAGACTCTGTACCTATAATAAACCATATGTGGCTCTTATATCCATTTCCCTTCATCTGAATCTCATCTCAAGTGTAGACCAGTGTAGCCTGGAAAGCCAGTGCTGCTAGCAGGAATGCACCAGGTATTAACATGACACAACTCTGGAGCCATGCCTGATGTTATCAAAAGCTCAAGTCACTGGCCAAATTCAAGTCAATTGTCTTGAATCTGAATTTGAATTCAAGTGGCTAATGGAGGGTTGCTGATTTGGCTTATTTCTTGACTTTCTATCACTTGTATTGAGATTTTTAGACCATGGTCATTTAGTTTGAGATTAATCTATACTCCTTTTCTACCTGATACTGAGAAGTGAAAAGTTGACCACATCTTGCATGGAAAACTGAACACTGTAACTGTTAACTCTCCTCTTGGCTAAGTGACAGCTTGAACAGCTTGATGGCTAATACTTAAATTAAAGGTTTTAGTCCCCAGGATTTCTGTAATGCTCATTGCTTCTGAGGAGTACATTGAACCTGCTTTTGGACTTTATTCATCTGGCATTAACATCAAGGCATTAACACTTCTTAGCGCTGACACTTCTAATCAAGGTGCACCATATTAGGCCAACGATGTGTGTCCTCCAGAAAAGAATTGCTAACAAGGCCTTGGTCCAGGGGTTTTCTTCCCAGGGTCTTTCAGTATAACCTGCTGAGAGCAAATGTCCCTGAGTTACTGTGGAAGCCAGCCCATTACTTGGAATCAGTTGTCCTCTACTTAAAGCCTGCTGGCTCTCTGACTGCTGTACGGTCACACCCTGATGTCTAAATATATAAATGTGCAAAGACAGTTAACTAGGACTTATTTGTGCCTTGGGAATTAAAAAAAAAGTAATTAACTGGTATTTTTAACGCATTTTCTCTTTACAGGATGATCTAGTTAAATGGTTCAGTTATAAGATCAGGGAATTTGGTACCTTTTGAAATAGCCTATCTTAAGTGGTTCCAAAGTTATCTTAATGGGCTGGTGGCTTGTGCTTTGTCTCCTGGAGAAACTAATGAGAGGGCAGAGCTGATCTGAGGAGCAGGTGGAGAAAGACCCAAGTGCACAAGGCACAAGAGGGTCACAGTCAACATCCACCATGTTCAAGCAAGGAGTAAGCAGTTCACTCCCTGGGCTCAAGAATGTACTTAAAATATTATCAGATTTAGAAAAAAATTTTCCTTCTATCACCAAAGCAATTAAAATATTCACGCTGCAATATTTAAGAAATGGAAATATGTCTAATTTCTTTAGACATCAAACTCCAAATTCTACATGGATCTGTCGGTCAGCCCACGCTGTTAGCTTCAAGGTCAGAAAACTTGAGTCCTGGATAGAGAGTGTTGCCCACTAGCATTTGCTTTGTATAAAGTCTACATGACACTATCACCCTGGCCAAAAAAAAAAAAAAGATAAAGCACGTGTGGTGGCCTGTCTCCAAGATGCTCTCCAATGGTCCTGCCCCCTGGTATTCAAACCTTTGCGTCCTCTCCCCCTATATCGTACCAGGGTTGGCCTATGTAACCTGCAGAGTCTGACAGAAGAGACGGTATGGCCTCTTCAGGACTGCGTTATGAAAAACACTATGGCTTCTGTCTTGCTCTTTCTCTCTCTTCATCTCTCTTTCTTCCCCCTCTCTTTTCATCTCCCTCTCTCAGATCATTTGCTGCAGGGGAAGCCAACTGGCAGGAGAGGCCCACGTGGTGAGGAACTGAAGCCTCCAGCCACGTGAGTGAGCTTCGAGTCGATCTGCCAGCCCACTCAAGCCTTCAGATGATGGCAGCCCCAGCTGACACCCTGGCAGCAGCCTCCAGAGCCTGAGCGACAACCATCCAGCTAAACTGCTTCTAGATTCCTGACCCGCAGCAACTGTGTGCCACGATAAATGCTTGTTATTTAAGCCCCTAAGTTTGGGGGTATGGTCTCACACAGCAATATGGAAGTAATTCAGAATCTGAAGATACATCAAAGTCTGAACTAGAACCCAAATACATGGACATGTGACTAGGTACAACTGGATGGTCATTGTGGGTCATTTCTGCCCTGTCATATCCCAGGGTGATAAACCTCAGACCTCTACTTCCCTCCTCAACCTAGAAACTCTGCGCAGGTCATGGGCTTTCCAGGAAGCTTGTCAGTCTGGTCTCTTTGCTTTTCAGTAGCTATTTATGGGATCCCATCCATTAAGGCTTGTGGGAGCCTAGCCCGTTTGGCAGCTTTGGGCCTGGTGTGTTAGGACATCAGTCCTCTGGACAGGAGAGCCCCTGGGCCCTAGAGGATCTCTCACGTCCTCGCATATGGTGCCCACTGGGCCTTCAACTTTGTGTGCACATCTCTGAGCAATTCCAACTGATACACTAAAGGGGCAACTGTAATGAAGATCCCACCCTTACCCATGGCCATCTCCCATGGTCACATGTGTTGGTTCTGACGTGTACAAGCTGTTAAGATTGAAGGGTAAACACCCCATAGATGGGGAAGGCAGTCCTCTGGAAAGGACAAACATTTTCTAGACTGGATATTGAGAGACAAGTGGTCCAAGACAGAAAGGCAGGCTTTAGCCAAGTGTACTAGAAGATCAGCCAGCCATGTAGGAAACGGAAAGCATTCCATTTTATATTAAGCAGAAAATAACTGAACATGAAACACTGGTACTTATAAAATTAGTGGAAGGTCTGAAAGAGGGTGCTAGAGCCTGGCTCTCCCTGAGCGTGCTGAATTGTCCAGCCCATGGAAGGTGGGTATCGGGAGCCTGAAGAGGACCTACTGAATTTCAGAGCACAGCTCCCCTAGTCTAATCTAAAGGTGAAGAGGCCATGACTGCTCTCACCACAGCTGCCTGTCAACACCCTCAGAGCTAGTATTTGCATCCCCAAAGTCTCCTGCAGAAACCCAAGATGTCCACACCATGCTTGCCTGTGGCATGAGTGACACCCTCAGGAAAACTGCCCTGGCCTCCAAATTTTACACAAGTATATCGAGTGGAAAGAACGGAATTCTCACATGGAACCCTAGCTGCAAAGGAGTCTTAGAAATGTAGGTTTTAGCTTTCCAAGACCTGAGATTCAAAAATATGACAAAGAGGATGGAAAATATGCCAAATGCTGATTCACCATTTCTTTTTTTTTTTTTAAGATTTTTTACTTATTTACTTGAGAAAGAGAGCACGTGAGTGCATGAACAGGGGAGAGAAGTAGAGAGAGAGGGAAAAGCAGACTCCCTGCTGAGCAGAGAGCCTGATGTGGGGCTCGATCCTAGGACCCCGAGATCATAACCTGAGCCAAAGGCAGATACTTAACTGACTGAGCCACCTAGGCACCCCTGATTCACCATTTCTAATGCAGAGAGAGAGCTCCTAATGCTATTTCTAGGTTTCTCTCCCTTCTTGGTGTAAAACCACAGTAATCTAGGCATGTCTGAAGGAGCTCTCAGATGGCAGGGGTTGAAGATGGCCTCTTCACAGGGGGTGGCTAACAGGCAGGGAGGGAAGTGACAGCAGTGATCACAGTGAAGGCTTTTCAGAGGGAAATGAGTATTGTTGAACAAGAGTCAGCTGCATCCAACATGTAGAGATCCTTCCTCTACGCCTGGCTCACAGGACAGAGGCTCAGCTTCACAAAGGAAGCTGGTGGGGCTCCTAACAGTAGAAGACCACAGCATGGACTCTACCTTCTGCCCCCACCCAGCTGTATGAAATTAAGCAGGACTCTAAACATCACTGGGCTCTAGCTACCTCATCTCCAAAGCTCATGGGTTAGACCAAAGTTGATCTGCAGGTCCTCCCATCTGTAAGGTCCATGAGTCCAGGCTTATATTAGTGGAATAACCAGTGGAGGGGGGCACTGATACCTCTGCCACCTACTTTGGAGGTGTGAAAGGGTCAGGGCCAGGACTTGGGCAAGATGAATGAGGCATCCAAGGTACAGATTTAGGGAGAAACTAACTCTCAGGGTCCTACGAATGCTGACTCTGCACTTTTCTTAAATTTTGTATGCTAGGCACCTGACTCACCTCACCTTCACCCTGTGAAGGCAGAATAGGAGACATAGGGCTGCCACTGAGCAGAGGGCACAGTCTTAGGCTCCTTAGGGGAGTTTTGTGGGATGAGAGAAATTTGGGAAGGGGAAGGTACTGCAAAGACCAAAGATGATGACTTAGCAGTTAGGGCCAGCCTTGGAGGCCAGGTCAATGGTCACCTCTCCTCAGGGCAAGTTTCCCAAGGGAAATGTCCCTGTCCAGGAGGAGACAACAGAGGAAGGCAGATCTCACAGTCACTGGGAGAACTCCTGACCCTATACCATGGGCCAGGCCAGTGGCCTCTAGACAGCCATTTTTCAGGGTTGAGTTCACCGTGCCACATTCAATGGAAGTTAAGCTCTCTAGAGGTTAACTCACTCCACTTTCTCTGAGCTCTATCTCAGGGACTCACTCAGTCCTCTGCACTCCAAGCATGAGAGAGCCTACCCCAGCATCCTGCCCTCCCTGTCTATAAACACATCCGCTGATGTATAATATCAAGTTAAGACAGAAGGGAGAAGGGGAGAAAAGTTAATTTAAGGGGAAAATTATCTCTGTTCTCTGGTAACAGAACCTGTAAATTAGGGCATTTAATTACCAAAGACAATTTGTTCATTTTGGATGCTAATATTTACATTAGCAACTGCTTTGAAAGCATGAAATCTGATGAATTGGCAAAACACTTTTACTCCTTTTCCCCAAATTAATCAAACGAGCTGTGATCAGGCTATTTATAAGTCTAGTTAAGTATATCTCCCTAGTGAGGGATTTTTTTCCTCCCACCTCCTTCACATTTTGTGAGCTCTCACAGATACTCAGCTTTTCACCTAGATACTTGGTACCAGAGGATCTCAGTGGGAAGGTGTTTGATCTATTTCTATATTTAATGACACATTTCATCACAGCAGAACAGAGCATTGTGCCATCTTTGTTGAAATTATATTTCAATGATAATCCCTTACATTTGTACAACCCCTGGTGACTTCCGAGGGGCTCTTAAGGAGATGAGCTCACCTCCAACGCCCACTGGTGAAAGCCACAGCTTCAGACTCTGATGCCGACGGCTGATAGATTTATGTGCCCCCACCCCGAAGAAAGCCTGGATGAGTAAGACAGCATTAACCTGGGAGGGGAAGGGGCCAATGGATGGACCCAGCATGGACATCAGAGACCATCTTCAGAGCAAGACCTCCTCTGATGCTGGTCATCCTGGTCTCAGATGAGCCTCTTGTCCTGGCTATTGACCTTGATGCTAACCTATACCCATTCTGGCTGTTGACCTTGATGCTAACCTCCCTCTAACCTCCCTCTTCTGACGGCCACTCTTGTTCAGTCAATCCTCATGGGACCTCCTCTCCTCAGCCCAGTGGCATCAAAGGAGATGGCAGGGATATCAGACCCACTGTCCTCTCCCTTCACTAGTTCCTCCACCGCTATAAACAGCAAGCCTGGACTTACAGATCATAGAACTGGGAGGAACCTGGAGAGATCGTCTGGTCCAGCCCAGTGATGTCTAAGGATGAGGAAATGGGCCCAAGATGGTAAGGCTGGATATAGACCTGGGTGAGGTGTCATGGAGAGACACTGAGAGAACTTAAGGATGGGCTTAGCTGTTGGACTCTTTGACTTTTATTATTCTATTTTTATTCTTATTTTTTTCTCATAGGTTCCTTCTCACCCTCAATCTTTGACCTTTAATATCCCCCCCAGCCCTGACAAAGCCTGCTCTGAGGTGAAAGTACCCACTGTGCTTCCAAGTCCCCAGCACAGAGATGACAGTTTTAAGAGGAGACTGGAAGTTAAGAAGAGTGAGAAGAGATGGAGACAATGTCACCAGAGTCCCTGGCCTGGCCACACGGGGTCTCAGTAAAATGTTCTCTCTGATTAAAAATAAATACACTATATGTTAACTAAATTGAATTTAAACAAAAATTTACAAATCAATCAATTAATCAATAAATGATAAAAAAAAAAAACTCAATACGTATTCCTGTGCTAGGAAAATACTATGTGCCCAGACTGTTCTAGGTACAAGTTAAGGGTGTAGGGGCCACAGACAGATGTAGGACACACAGCTTGCCCTCAAGGCATTGACAGTCTCACTAGGGAGTAAGAGAGAAGTGTGACAAGTTAGCTAACCAGTCCAGACATGCCAGGAGGTATAGACAGTAACAGCATGGTGAGGGGGCCAGTGGTGAGAACAGACTACTTGCGGATGCATAAGCAGGTGTATCAGCCAGAATAAGCTGAGGTACGGAGGGGTAACAAATGCCCGGAATGATCCGTGGCTCACAGCAGCAACGGTTTGCAGCTGATTTATGTCTAACTTGCTCTACGTGGACCAGCTGCATTCTGCTGCATGCCCTCTTCATTCTGGAACCGAGGCTGACACGATAGCCTCTCTGTAGGACATTTCTATTCGTCATGGTAGCCAGAAAAGAGAGAACTGGCTGGGAGTGCTTCTGCTTAGATGTGCCACTTGTGATTTCTGCTCACATTTCACTGAGTGAGTTCCACATCGAGTGTCATTCTGGGTTATGACCAAAACAAGCAATGTGGTCAAGGCCACTGTCAATGGAATAGGGAGATACAGAACTTATTTGTGAGTGACAATATAATCTCCTACAGCAAGGAAAGCTTCCTGGGGAAGACACAATGTGATGTGGGCCTTAAAAGATACATGCAATTTAAAGAAGAAAAGAAAGACAACATTCATTCAGAGAGGCAGCATATTCTAGAAATTAGATGAGTGGGCTCTGGAGGCAGGCTGCCCTGGATTGAGTTCTCTGAACCTCAGTCCCCTCATCTGCTACATGGGAACACTAATACAACATATTTGATACAACACTAATAAGACATACTTGAGACTTGTGAAACTAAATGAATTCATACAAATAACAATTTTTTTTGGAGTGGTGCCTAGAACATAGTAAATAGATACCAATAAAAATATACTAAATAAATACTAGTTCTTATTATTATTTCAGGTTTCATGTACGCCCAAAGGAATGAAGACTCAAGGTGTGTTTGGAGGAAAATGTAGTGGAAAACATTTGTACAGAAGTAAAGGAATTACGGTAGACAAGACTAGCCTGAAAAACAGGTAGAATGAAGCCCGAATATGAGGGACCATGAATGCCCAGCTGGGAGGCTCAGACTTGATTCTGACCCATGAGTGTACATGGTCACACGGAGGAGATGTGATGGTTCCTATTAAGGCCAGACTAGCCCTTCCGCTGCCACAGGGAAATGGCAGTCCCACGTCACCAAGGTTCAGCATGGTGCTCTGTTATGTCCCAGCAATCTCTCAGCCTGGACCAGTGACCCTGGACGAGTTCCTTGACCTCTCTGCATCCTGAATCTCCTCATCTGTGAGAGGAGAGGTGGCCTTGAGGGTCTGTAGGGGGTCCTTGTGGCTTAGCCATCCCTATCATTGCTATCCTCCACTCTCTCCCAATCCACATGGGGCCTGGAGTTTTCAACTGCTCCCTGACATCCCCTCCCACCAACCTTTACCCACTCCCTCCCACCCCTGTTCCCAACAACTCAGGCTTCTTGTTTCCCAGGAAACCCCGTTTTGCCAACGGCGTCCAGAGCACAAAAAATGCAACCCAAGCAGTCCAAGTGAGCCACAGCCCCCCTCTCCACCCAGCGGAGCACAGAGGAGCAGGCCGGTATTTAATTAGTTTGCAACATTACATATCTTTTAAATCTTTTAATCCATTTAATAAAAAAAAAGTTAAAACACATACTCACAACTAACCAACTAACAATGGCCCCAATTTGTGTTTTGTCTGACGGGGAGTAATATTCATGTCTACATGAGGATGGCATGTAATTAACATGTCATAATCAAAATGACTAAGTTTGACACATTATAATCACTGCATGGAGATTATAGCATAGCCAGGGGCGATCCACACAGCCTATCTTAATATCATTTGCATAATGAAAGCATGGTGGCAGTAATAGCTTTTTTCTCTTGTTATCATAATTTCACCCAGGGCTGCAAGGGGCTCCCGCACTGTCAGATGTTGCCTGTTAAAAGTCATTGTGACTTGAAGAAGGCAGCAAAAGTGACCCAGAGCCTTCCCCTTGGAACAATAGCTTGATGGCTGCCCCCTGATGAGCATAGTGGGGCAATACAGGGGCTGAGCCCCGAGAAAACTCTCCTACGAACCCATACCTAGCAGACATTTGGACAATCTGCTCTCTCTGGGCCCCTTGCTTGCAGTGGATGTGAGATTACCTTCTGATCAATGGCACATGCTGACATTCTTAGACCCCAGGCAAACTTGGTCAGATATGCAAATCTCCCAAAGCAGACCCTTTGTAGTTTAACAATTGCTTGAATGGGGTTCCTGGCCATCTAGCACCATAATGCTGACCATGAGGTCAGTCATGGATCTATGAGCCACACAGGCCAAGCAGTCAGCCTCTCTTTCATGGCCACAGACTATACCCCCAGCCTGGACGAGTGCCTCATGGAACCAGTTGGGTGAGAGAAAGAATGGGAGAACACTATTCTCATAGACATCCCCGAATTCGCCATAGGTCCCATTAAAACCTGCCATTCTTACAGCTTCCTGCGTAGTCTGCTCCTTCAGCCCAGCCAGGCACACTCACGCACTCTATGTTGGTCACCCCGCTCCCCTCCCATTCCTTCTCTCCTTCTCCCACGGCCCCAGCCCATTATGGCTTTCCTGAAACCTCAGGGAAAGCCCACCTTTATCCAGCCTGCTGGCACGTCCTTAGACCCACCCGGACCTCCCAAAACACCTTGTAAAATAATTACCTTGCAGTCTCAGAGAATCCTATTCCTTAAGACAGGACGAATTTTTTTTTATTGGGACCTGGATTTGGAAAGCATACTCCAAACAAACTTAAAGCATAAAAAATACTCATACTCACCTCTAAATAAAAGGGGAAAAATAATAATTTTACAATGAAGAAACCTGGCAGATATAACCTTAACCACGTGATTGAGGTTGACATCACCTGTGATAATTCATGTTGACATCATGTACCCCTGATGATATGACGAAAAGGGCACTTCATCTCTCTGGTACTCTCCAGAGTACAAATTCAAAACTCCAGTCTTATCATGAGAAAACATCAGACAAACCCAAACTGAGGGGCACTCTTCAAACTATATGACCAGAACTATTCCAAAGTGTCAAGATCATGGAGAAGAAAAAAAAGGATAGGAATTGTCACAGATCATTAAGGGGACACTAAGGGGACAGGATGACTACATGGATCAGAGAATCGTGGTTGGATCCTAGAACCAGGAAAGATCTCTTGAAAAACTAGGGAAATCCAAATAAAGCCTTAGTTTACTTAATAGCACTGTACGAGTGTTAATTTTTCCCTTTTGATAAACGTACCACAGTTACCTAAGATGTCAGCATCAGGTAAAATTGAATGCAAGGTATGAGGGAATTCTCTTTGTACTCTCTTTGCAACATTTTAGATTATTTAGACTTTATTAAAATAAAAGTTTTAAAAATTTTCGGAAACTGTCACCAAAAAACTCCTGAAACTGTAGAAACCCCATGGGCTTTTAGCAAATTGTCACAGAATCCAGGCTGAGTAGAAGTCATTCTTCTCAACCGCAGTTGCCCGGGTTTGGCAAATTCTGCCCACCTGGCTGAGAAGGTGTGCGTGACTCCGGGCCCTGAGCCCATCTCGGATTGCGCGTGAGAAGGTAGGAAGGAGAGTCAATCTGTGGTCATAAATCAAACCCAGAATGTGGAGGTTCCTCATTCTACGGCAGCCTGTCCACCAAAGAGCAAACGGTCTTGTTCCCCATCTCTTCTGTCACGTCATAAAGACAAGGCTGAAGATGAGTCAATAGTGGTTAAAATGCATAAAAAGAAAGAGCCTTCAAGACGGCACAACAGAGCTGGAAGGGATCTCAGAGCTTCTGGGGCTAACTCTCCACTTCCACAGGAGAAGACAGGCTTAGAGAACTCAGAAATTTGCCTGGTATCTCAAGGCAGGTCAGCACAGAGCTGGAACCCAGCCCCGCTCTTCCAACTCCCAGCCCAGGGGTCAGAGTAAAATCCTAGGAGCTCCTGTGTGGGTGGGGGGGGGGGGGGGTGTGTGCCAGGTGGTGTTCTGGCCATCCACCTGCCTCCTGAAAGACAGGGCACTGGCAATCCACGCATGGAAGGCAGCCAGGACTCCCTTGCCGGTGTCTCTCTTCCTCATGCCCCCCACCCCCTCTGAGCCCCAATCTGCTCTTCCTGCTCCCACTGGCTCCATTGTCCCCAATACCTGCAAGCCGCCCTCTTGCCCACGCCCACAGGTTACACTTTCTGGATGGGCCCAGATGCTATTCACATGGCCCCAGAGCTGTGAGAGCTTTGTTGCCAAGTCAGGGCTGTTTTCCTCCCTGCCAAATCCCCTCCCTTATTTTGGGGGCTTGTCATTCACAGCTGCCTGCCAGTCATCCGGGTCCTGGGAAGGAAATGAGGCCGAGGAACTCAGGCGCAGAGCCCCCCACTGCGAGGGAAATGTTGACTCACAGCCAATGCATTTTAACGCAGGGAAACTCCCAGCAAAGCCAGAGGGCTGTGCCTGGGCTCCCGGGAGCCCCGCTTTCTGTTCTTCTACCGGCCTGGAATTAATGCCATCGTTCCCTCCTGGGCTGGGAAGCTGCAGGAACCTCTCCACCACCACGGGCTGCCCTCCTGCCAATCGGAGGGCCACTGTTCCACTGCTCACATTTCACAAGCATCTCCTTACTGAGTAACGGCCTGAAAGTTGGCAATCTTATTTGAAAAGCAGTGAAAGGCCCCCTCCCCTCAAAAACATCTACCATCCTCTTTCCTGGTGCCTAGACGTCCCCCGTGTGATGTGGATTCCTTTGAATCCAGAAGAGTTTTTATTGCTTAATCTTCCCTCCAGGATTGGTTGCAAGGGGCAGGATGTACTCAAACGCCCCTAAGCGAAATGGGGGTGTGGCAGTAACTTCTGGAGCAGAGTGTCATCAGACCATCAGGACCATTGCACCCTCTGTAACCACTGCTAAACCCCTAGACTAAGCCCGTGCCTCCTGTCTTCTCTCCCAGATCGGTTTAACTCCCCTTCACAAACCTTAGCACAGCTAATAATTATATGCTGATTCTTGGGACCACTTGTTTTCTTTTCTCTCTTCCTGTTAGAATATGGGCTGTGAAAGGTCAGATGTGCTCTGGCTCACCATCGTGCCCTTGCGACTAGCCTGGTGCCCCAAACAGAGAAGAGGCCCAAAGGACAGTACAGAGAGAGGAGTACATGAACAAGAGGTCAGCCTGGCTTTCACGGAGACAACAGCCCAGGGAGGAGGAAGGGGATGAGACCAGGACCTCTCCGTCTCCTCCTGGGACACAAACAGCCCACATTCCACAGGGCTATGCAGCCCAATGTGGCCACTTGCCCCCCTCTCTGGGAGAGGCTCCAGTAGGGCGCCCTATTCCTGGCATGGTGAGATACAAATTGGTGAATTCTTTCATATTAGAATTCTCTTTTCCACCTTAATCATCACAGAGATCAACTTCCCCACAAAGAAGTAATTTCTGACATCTGCAAAGGCTAAACCGATGGTAAGCACGGAAAGCCACGTCTCACCCAAAGAGCCCTGAACTGCTACGGGATGTGTCCAAAGGAAATCAAAGTTTGGATGGTGTGGAGTCAGGTAGTGGGTTTTATTTTTGTGCTGTTCTTCCCCTAGATCTGTTGTACCACCCACGAAAGCAAGAGACGCGGGCTTGAGTTCCCCTGCAAGTAATCTAATATCCATTTTATGGGGCTTAAATATCCGTGTATTTATCTTACGAGAAGCCAAGAGCAGTTGCCTACCTAGCGTATGTGATGACTGCAGTGAATCACATTTTAAAACTTCTCTTCACGACAAAATTATTTTCAGCGCATGTTTCAAATTAGCATATTTTATTACATATTTTTGTAATGAACATTTGTATTCAGCGTGGAAGTTAATTCAGAGAACTCCCAACAACTTCACAGCGGTCTGGATGGTCTTGCTTTGCCTGAGTGCAATCTGTGGCTCCCCGTGTACACACATCCCTGTGTTTAAATGGTAGATTCATGATACGCGATGATAGCACAGTGATGGCAAAGGCGGAGAATGTGCACTCAAGCTACTTCAACTCTGCCATTCTATAGGACCACACAGAGTGTCCAAATTCGTGTTTAAAATTTCATAGAATGAAACAGAATGGCGGGAGCGATCATTTAAAAACGGATCTGTCTCCTTTCCTATCGTTTGCCTTTTCCAGAGTATCATACAATTGGAATCGAACACTTTGAGCCTGGCTCCTCTCACTCACTCTGAGATCCACTGAAGTTGTTACACATACTACCAGTTCCTTCCTGTTTGTGACATTGTATGTCCTACTGTAGGCGCATGCCACGGTTTTCTTCCTGCACCTGTTGAAGGCCATTGGGCTGTTTCCAGTTTAGGGCAATTAGGAGTAACTCTGCTGTAAACATTCACGTACAGATTTTTGCATAAACAAAAGTTTTCATTTCTCTAGGTTAAATGCCAAGGAGTGGGATTGAGGGGCCATATGATTAGAGTATGTTTAACCTAATGCGGAACTGTCCAATTGTTTTCCAGAGAGGTTGTGCCATTTTGCATTCCCACCAGCAGTGCGTGAGAATCCAAATGCTCTGTTATCTTCACCACCGCTGGGCATGGTCAGTGTTTGGTTTTTGTTCTTGTTTTTATACGTTAGCATTCTGATAGATGTGTAGGGTATTCTCATTGTGGTTTTAATTTGTCCTTCAGGATATTTTCATGTGCTTATTTGCCATCTACATACCTTCTTTGGTAAGAGTCTGTTCAAGACTTTTGCTTCTTTTTAATTGGGATCTCTTCTGATTGTTGAATTTTGTGTGTGCTGATAAGTTATTTGCAAATATTATCTCTCAATCTGTTGCTTAAATTTTCATCCTCTTAGGGGCACCTGGGTGGTTCGGTTGGTTAAACGACCGACTCTTGATTTCGGCCTAGGTCATAATCTCAGGATCCTGGGATCGAACACTGTGTCAGGCTCCATGCCCACTGGGGAGTCTGCTTGAGGATTCTCTCTCCCTCTGCCCCTCTCCCCACTCATGTGCACATGCTCTCTCTAAAATAAATAAATAAATCTTGTAAAAAAAAGTTAATAAATTTTCATCTTCTCAGTGTTTTTTATAGAGCAAAACTTTGGTGGTGTTGTAATCCAATTTAGCAACTTACTCTTTTATGGATCATGCTTTTGGTGTTTGGCTACCTAACCCAAAGTCAAAGATTTTGTCCTATGTTTTCTTCTGAAAGTTTTATGGTTTACATTTTATACTAAGTCTATGATCTATTTTGAGGTAATTTTAATATAAAGTATGAGGTATTGGTCAATGTTCAATTTTTTTGCATATGGATGTCCAATTGTTCTACCATCACTTGTTGAAAAGACTACTTTCAATTGAATTACTAGTGAACCTATCTCAAAAATCAATTGGCCAAATTCGCATGGATTTATTTCTATGCTTCCTGCTGTTCCATTGGTCTCTGGTGCCTGTTGTGACACCAATACAGTATAGTCATGATCACTAGAACTCTATAGTACACCTTTTTTCCTGTTGCGGTTCCATATACATTTTAGAATCAGCTGGAGAATATCTACAAAAAAATCCTGCTTATATGTTCATTGGAATTGTGTTAAATCTACATATGAACTTGGGGAGAATTGATATCACAAACGATATTGAGGCTTCCAACCCATGAATTTGTATATCTCTCCAATTATTTAGGTCTTTGATTTCTTTTGTCAGAGTTCCATTATTTTGAGCATGATTTTAGAATATCTTGCATATTATTTTGTTAGGTGGGCACCCTTTTTTGGAGCTACTGTAAATTGTACTTAAAAAATATTTTTGGTTTCCAATTGTTGACTGCTATATACAAAAATATGCTTGGCTGGGGTTGTTGTTGTTTTGGATATTGACCTTGCACTCTGTGACCCTGCTAATGCCACTAATTAGTTCCAGAAACTTTCATATATTCCTTGAGATATTCTATGTAGACAGCATGTCATCTGAAAGTAGTACCGGTTTTCTCCCTTTTTTTCCATTTTATATACATTCTCTCTCTCTCTCCTTCTCTTTTTCCTTATTGTGCTGGCTAGAACTTCCAAGACAATCTCAAAGAAAGCTGGTAAGAGTGAAAATCATTGCCTTCTTCTTGATGTTAGTGAAATACCATTCAATCTTTCATCATTAAGTATGATGTTACCTGTAGACTTTCTGTAAATGTGCCTTTGGAGTTAAAGGAGTTTCCTTCTATTACTAGTTTGCTGAGAGTTTGTTTCATGAAAGAATGTTGAATTTTGTCAAATGTTTTCTCTGTATCTGTTGATATGATCATGCAGTCTTTGCTCTGTAGCCTGTTAGTATTATGGATTACTTTGATTTTCTAATGATCAACTAGCCTTGCATTCCCTGGATAAACCCCACCTTTTTGGGATGTAGTATGCTCTTACTATGTTGCTGAATTCAATTAGCTAATATTTTTTTAAGATCTGTCTTTGTTCATAGGGACATCGGTCTCTTCTTTTTTGTACTACTCTGAATTCATCTTGTTCATATTTCCTGTCATCTCCATTCTTCTACTAAGCTGCTCCAATGAATTTTAAAAATTTCCATTATTGTAATTTTCAGTTCTAAAATTTCCATTTGTTTCTTTTTTACAGGCTCTATTCTTTGCTTTTTATCTTTTCATCCATTTCTACAGTGTTTGATCTAACTTCATGGAACATAGTCTTAATAGTTGCTTTAAGTTTTCGTCTGATAATTCTACATCTGTGTCATGTTAGGGTTGATGCCTCTTTATAATGATTTCCCTTGAGAGCTCTTAAGATTTTTCCTTCTTTTCTGTATATCAAGTAATTGTGTCCTGGATATCCTAAATATTATGAGATTTGGGGTCCTGACACTATGGCTTGGAGAATGTTGTTCTAGTTGGTAATTTGTTTTAATAGGCAATGAACCCGGTTAAGTCCAGAATGCAAGTCCTGACCTGCCTTCCTAGGACTGTGGTTCCACTGTTAATCTTCTTTCCTAAGGCTTTGCAGTGCTTCTCTGGTCCACCTACCACATGTACAACTGAGGGGCTGGCTGAGGGGCAGTTCACACTGTAGTTCAGTTCTCAAAAGTTTTGCTTTGTTGCTTTGGGTCAATTTCATACATACACAGCCCAGAGACGATCCCAAGGCTTCATATGCAGACTTAAAAGACCCCATTCTGAAGTTTCTTCCTCTCTGTGGTTGCCCCAAGAAAGAGCTTGTTCTCCCAGCACTCTGGCTAGGGAACCAGGGATTCAGCCACCACATACTCATCATGATTAGGTCCATCTTGGGGTGAAATAGCAAAAGAAAAGAGAAAGGGAAATGGGCATTACCTCTCACATACATTCTTCAGACCCTGGAAGCCCCTTTTTGCAGTTCCTCTGATCAGAGAGACAGGTTTTTCTCTGAGTTTTAGGTGCCTGTGAGGCCATCTATTTCTGATGCTACTAGGACGGGAGTACAGCTTGGTGACTTCAGCTTGCCTTGGGGTAGGGCCAAAAGATTACTGACAGAAAGGAAAATAAATGGAAGCCACCACCACCACCCTACTTTCTCTCCTGTAGGAGCCTCCTTCTCAGTCCAGTGAGAGAGTTTTTTCTGGCGGTGTTTTTTGTCTGTGCCATTTGGGATTATGGCTGCCTCAGAATCTAAGCCAAGATCCTATGGGAGAAAAAAAAAGTGGGGGGAGGTTTCATCATGGTATGGATCATTTTTTTAGGTTTTTTTTCATTCTTTGAGTTTTGATTTCCTGTCCCCCAACTCACTATTATTATTTCCTTTTTGTGGTCCTCAGATGGTTGCTTTGTATATTCTGCCTGGGTTTTCATCATATTTTGTGGGAGAGATAGAGTGGAGTTATCTTACTTTGTTAGATCCAGAAGTGCCCAATCTATTCCTTTGTAAAAAGAAAACAAAAGCTTTTCTGGAAATTCAAGACCACAAACAGAATCTCTTTAGCCATGATTATGTCCCATGTCCCTGGCCACCCCAAGCTGGCAGGTGGCTAGCGAGAGAGAAGTTGGGGTTGGATCAGCCAACAGCAGTGTCAGTCCACACACGAATCCTTGGTCCAAGTGCTTGGGCACCATGGCACTAAAAACTCTCATTCTGGTTGATTATCTACCTCTACTTTCTGAGTTGCCCTTGCAGAAAACAAAGAGTCCAGGTTAGGTCTTTGATTTGCATTTGTTATTTTCAATAGCAAGCTTTATCAGGTCTGTACCTCAGATGGCTGGGCTGTTTCTAGAATGGTGGAGGACTCAGATGGCAGAGAGGAGGATTGTTAATTGTAATTTGTTCACATTATTAAAAAAAAACTTCTTTTGGGGTGCCTGGGTGGCTCATTTGGTTAAGAGTCTGACTCTTTTTTTTTTAATTTTATTTTATTATATTGTGTTAATCACCATACAGTACATCCCCAGATTCCGATGTAAAGTTTGATGCTTCATTAGTTGCGTATAACACCCAGTGCACCATGCAATACGTGCCCTCCCTACTACCCATCACCAGTCTATCCCCTTCCCCCACCCTCTCCCCTCTGAAGTCCTCAGTTTGCCTCTCACAGTCCATAGTCTCTCATGTTTCATTCCCCCCTCTGATTACCCCCCTTTTCTTTATCCCTTTCTTCCCCTACCGATCCTCCTAGTTCTTATGTTCCATAGATGAGAGAAATCATATGATAATTGTCTTTCTCTGCTTGACTTATTTCACTTAGCATTATCTCCTCCAGTGCCGTCCATGTTGCAGCAAATGTTGAGAATTCGTTCTTTCTGATAGCTGAGTAATATTCCATTGTATATATGGACCACAGCTTCTTAATCCAGTCATCTGTTGAAGGGCATCTCGGCTCCTTCCATGATTTGGCTATTGTGGACAATGCAGCTATGAACATTGGGGTGCATATGGCCCTTCTCTTTACTACGTCTGTATCTTTGGGGTAAACACCCAGTAGTGCAATGGCTGGGTCATAGGGTAGTTCAATTTTTAACTTTAAGGGACCTCCACACTGTTTTCCATAGTGGCTGTACCAACTTGCATTCCCACCAACAATGTAGGAGGGATCCCCTTTCTCCACATCCTCTCCAACAATTGTTGTTTCTTGCCTTGTCTATTTTTGCCATCAGGGAAATTCAAATCAAGAGTCTGACTCTTGATTTTGGCTCAGGTTGTGATCTCAGGGTTGTGAGATTGAGCCCTGTGACAGGCTCTGCACTGGGCGTGGAGCCTGCTTAGGATTCTCTCTCTCCTTCTGGCCCCCCCTTGTGTTCGTACTCTCTCTCTCTCTAAAAAAACAAAAAACAAATAAACTTTCTTTTAATTTTAGCCTTTGAAGGTAAAAGATTTCTAAAACATTTGTGTCCACTTCTTGGCGTTGGTAATGACAACAAATGGACTAGGATGACATCTCTTCTGTCTGAGAAGTATGAAGTCTGTGATGGTTGACTGGATGTGTCAACTTGGCTAAGTGATGGCTCCCAGTTGTTTGGTCAAACACCAGCCTAGATGTTACTGTGAAGGTGTTTTTTAAAATGTGATTAACATTTAAACCAGTAGACTTTGAGTAAAGCAGATTACCAGTCATAATGTGGGTGAGTCTCATCCAACAAGTCCAAGCATTTAAGAAAACAGACAGTTCCCTGAGAAGGAAGAACTTCTGCCTCCAGATTATTTTCAGACTCAAAACCACAATATTGATAAACCCCTCCTGGCCTCCCTTGCACATTTCAGACTTGCCAGCCCTCACCTCACAATGGCATGAGACAATTCCTTAAAATGCCCACTCCTGTGTGTGCGTGTGTGTGTGTGCACGTGTGCGTGTGTGTGCACGTGCATGTGTTTTTCTGGAGAAACCTGACTAACACAGATCTCAGAGCCTCAAGTCACTTCTCCATGTCCAGGCTGGAGGTGGAGATCAGGCTGAACAGGTATTTGCTCCTAATGAGCCTGATGAGGAAACTCATTGGGTCATTTTTCGTTCTATTTGTGATAGGCACCACCTTATTTTGCAGTTTGTGATTTGATCTACTTCTCCCAAAATGATAAGTTATCAGAAATAAGGGCTAACTGCAATCTGGTTATTTGAAGTTCTGTTTAGTGAAGTGTTACTGGTAAAATAATGTCCAAAAATGGAGACACATGCCAGACACTTTGGTTGGTTGGTTATGGGTATTTCACGGAATAGACTTTGGCCCGGTCTAAGATAACTGAGGAGTTCCTCCGCTGAAAATACTCAGGACTGACTTAGCTTAGATGTAGAATGGAGCTGGAGGAAGGAGGAAGATTTTTAGGGATGGATAATTGGGCTCAGATAGACTTCTGCTCGTCCACGGCCTTGTGCCTTGAAAGGCAGTGAGCAGGGAGCTTGGGGCCTCAGCTCATGAGAGTCAGGGAGCCCAGAGGTCCTCCATCCCATCCCTGGCCAGGCCCGGGGAGTAAGCTTGCCTTCAGATACCCCAGGGATTACCAATACTGGAGCCCATTTCTGATACAGCTCCAGCTGGAAGTGTGAGTATCTTTTACACTGTCGCTAGGTTGTTGAAGTTGATTGACAGGACAGAAGCAGAGTGTATGCATATGTGAGTATGTGAGAACATACACACACACACACACCCGTGCACACACACAGACAGAGACACGTGAACACACACACACACAGTTGATCCCGATTAAAGGTTTATGAGAAGCAAGAAAATCTGATAGGATTTGGGCAGAATATGACCAGCGCTAAGTTTTCCATCCCTAAGCTGGTAAGTCCTCACAAGCCGATATTTTTGTCCTAGACATGGAAGAGAGGCTAAGTTGGGGAATGTAAATGGCAAGACCCAGAGTTTTTGAGACGATTATCTGATTTGTATAAAACTTTGTTCTTTAAAAAAGATCACATACACTCATGCGCACATACACTGGTTTTCTACCACACACAGGCTGCATTTGACTTGTGAGTGAGAACTGTGAGCAGGAGAACTGGGAGAACTGCACACCCAGCACCTGACCTGCATGGTCAGAAAGGAAGCTTCCAGGAGTCTTCCGGAGCTCCCAGCGGCAGCCCCGCCCACAGGAAATTGAACAGACCCATCCATCCCTTCAAAGAAAAACCTTCCAGTTCACCTACAGGTTTACCACTAGGGATTAACTCCATGTCTAGAACCTTTCAGTCTTCGGAGCTCCCTGCAAGGCAAACCCCAATGCAGGCGCACTGCTGAGAACTAGTGGACAACCTGAAAGCCAGGTGATACTAGCAGCTACGATGACCCAGCACTTAGTGTGGGACATGCCAGACACTCAGCTTCCAGCTACAGCCCCAGCTGTCTGTGCCCCTTTCCCGCAAACTTGGAACAAGCTGACCTGTCCTCACTTTCACCACTTCCCACCGTATCCACAATCCACTGTGTGAGGTAAGTGCTGCACATGTCACCAAAGCCACTTGTCAGTGTCCCCAAAACCTTCAATGTTGCAATGTACAAGGACCATTTTTCTGTCTCTTGTGTTTACCTTCACTCCCAGAAGCACTGTGGCCTCTGGGCTTCCATGGCATCCCTCTGTCCAGGATCTCCTCTCCCTTGCTCGTCACTCCTGCTCATGAGCTTACTCCCTCCCCTCTCCCCTCAATCACACTGCTAAGTGCTAGGGTAGCCCAGGGCTCAAACCTGGGCCTCATTTTTTTTTTCCACCTCTATGTTCTCCTGAGGTCAAACGATACAGTCCCCTGGTTTACACACCACCATTTACTGACCCTTCATTTTCTTCTCCCATTCTAAGTTCCCCTGTGGGCTCCAGCCAGTCTCATGCATCTATGTCTCCCCAACCACACCACCTGGATATATGACAGGCCTATGTGACTTGCCCCAGGTCACATAGCTAGCAAATGGCCAGATATGAACTCGGGTAGGAGTTCTAATCTCAGGACCTGCATTCTTAACCACTTCTGGACCAGAAACTAAGCAGATAGCTACACACTCACTGAGGGAAATGGCATGTCCATCCCCCAGATTTGCCCAATAGCCTACAATACAATTACTCCATCATTTCTTGCTCTGTGGGAGCACCCCACCTAAGTCCATGTGTTACCTTTCCCCCAGTTTCAAACAGGGACAGGTGTGCCAAAGGAAACGTGGAGCTACCAGGGAGAGAGGACCTGGGGTCTCTTCCTGGAGCATGACATCTACTCCAAGCTGGACACAGAAATGTGGGAAGCAAGGCAGACAGAAGAAGACCAAGATGGATACAGCACGGGGAACCAACAAGAGGCACCCTTTTATAAGTTACAAAAAAGACTTTAAAGAGACCTCAAGCGAGGTGGGCAGCTTTGTCCTGCCCCAGATCGGTAGAGCAACCTGAGGCGGGTGGCTGCCGGGCCGTCAGAAGACAGACAAGAACATCCACGAGACTCCCCGTCTTAACCCCCATGGCGCTCAAGTGCTATTTCCAGAAGCTTGTTTCAAAGGCCTGCTTCCATCAGCCTTCATCTTAAACCAGGTGGTCGGGACAGACATTTGACAACGTGCCCATGCACTCTGGAAAGGGCTTGATAAGTAGAGAGACTCTTGCTGTATCTCTGATGTCTTCAGCTAAACCCAATAAATCTGGAAAGAGCAAATGGGATATTTGAAGAAAACAGATATTTGAAGAAAACAGAAAACCTTTCAGAAGTTTCCAGAGAAACAATGGCTATTTCCAAAACGAAGTTTGATTGGAAATTCTAGGAAACTGGAGATAGTTTTGAAATCCAGTGGAAGAAGTCAGGGAACACTCGTGAACTTCATCAGGCTGAGCAAAGCAGTGACAGAAATGCAAATTGGAGGTTGCCCCCGGCAGCGTGGCTGGCAGAATAGAACCTAGAAGCGGAATCCATCTCTTCTCTCAGATTAAAACTGCAGTTTCTCTAGGCTTGAAGCCAGAGGTATAAAGTCTCAGGCTCCAGAAATTTTTGGAAGATGACAAGTCAATCCCTTGCTAAATGATCAGAGGCAACCTCAGATTCCTATGTCTCTCTCTGTCTGAGTCTGTACTTTAACGAGCACTTCCCAATTTAATTCCAGCAAGTCATGGCTTTCCATGCAGAAGCACAGTGCATTAAACCTCCAGACCTTTTCCTTCACCTCCATGGTTGTGAGTTTCCAAAGCAACCGGAAGGTGAGCACATTGGGCCCTCCTGCCGTTCACATTGGGCCCATTATAAACGTTGAGTCCCATCCTACACTGGTTGTGCTCTGTTAGGAACTGGATTCTGACTGCAGCCCTGCTGGATTGGCGTCCTAGCTCCACCACTTACTAGCTGAGATATCTCGGCAAGCCCCTTAATCTCTGTTACTTTCTCCTGTGTAAAATGGTGACGAGAATAGTGCCTTATCAGTAAGGCTGCCCAGAGAAGGAACAGAGCTAGAGCAGGAATTACTAGCACAGTGTCTGGGAGCACAGGAAGTATTCAGGAAGCAGAAGGGGTGACTGCTTCCAGGCGGGTTTGGTTCAGCGGTATCTGACCAGTCACGGTAAAGTTCTAATCCATGGTGTTTTGTTTGTGCCTTATATGTACAAAGCGCTGGCCGGGAGATATTGAATGATGTCGGTGATCTGTACCTCCACGGGGTTCACCGGTGCCTCGTAGGTGGCTGGCCTCCCTGCCTCCCCCGAATTCCTGCTCAAGAGAAAAGCACATCCTTCCTCCAGAGACTGGGGAATGGAGACACCTTCAAAGAACCCAAATTTCTCCAGCCACCCATTTCTGTAAATGAAGTGTCACTGGAACAGAGCTACACTGGGGTACACCTTGTCCTCTCTGGAGGCTTTCAGGCTCTAACGGCAGAACTGAATGGTTGCTTCAGAGACTATATGGTCCACAAAGCCTAAAACATTTACTGTCTGGCCCTTCACGGAAAGATGTTGTCACCTCCTGCTCTAGACCCCTCCTTCTGAGCCATGGCTTCACTCTTGCGGACAGGAGACAGGACGGACCCTGCCCATTGTCATCTGCTGGAGATGCTGAGAAGTGTTATTTGCCTTCTGTTTAAAGAGATGGCTGGCTGGCTCCATCAGTGGAGCACATGACTCTTGATCTCTCGGGGTCAAGAGTTCAAGCCTCACACTGGGTATAGAGCTTACTCAAAAAAAAAAAAAATTAAAGATGTAGGGTAATGGTGATAAAGGACAGTTCTATTTGTCCTCACCCCCATTTCTTGAATAGACAGATTTGTCTTGAGATAGACTTCTATGACCGACCAATGATGGTGACTTCTTAGCCAACTTTCTCAGTGTGCCATCTTGGACCTCCTTATCAGAAATAACCTGGGATGATTGTTAGAAATGCAGATTAAGGGTCCCATCCCAGACTTCCAGAATCCGAACCCCGAGATGGAGCCAAGGAAACACCATTAAAATGAAAACAATAGTAATTTTCCCCCAGGTAAATCTTCAATCCATTCTGAGTTTGAGAATCTTTGTTCTTGGAGTTCTGAGGTTGTATCTAACTTAAATGTAAACCTCCACACACAATGTCTGGCACACAGCAGGTGTTCCAAAGACACTTGCTTGTCAAATTATGAAAAAGCTGTTACTGGGTATGTATGCTTGCAGTGTCACGTGCAAACCAGAGCTGATAAATGGAGCCTTCTTTGATCCCTTGACCTTCAAAATATCAGAGATGTTTATTTTTGTTTTAGTTGATTCCTATGCTCTCATTGTGTATTGTACACAGCTCCCATGGTCAGTGGTTCCTAACACTTTAGTTTTGAGGTTTTCTGCCTCCTAGATCTTAGTCGAATTGCAGTTTATCCAACACTCATTTAAAAGGCTCTTCTATAAAATGAACAATCCCCTTCCAATCTGTCACTTGAGTTAAGGAAGGCTTTTTCTACATAGGGGACCCTGAGACTACAAACTCCTGTAGGCAGTTACCCTCGATGAGAAGGTCCTACAACAAAGGCTCTGTCAGCATTCATGTCCTCCTGCAGCTCCAGCCCCACCTCGCTCAGGACTACCTCCCTCTAGGACCATGAGACCCCTTGCATGGGAACTCCAGAGAGGGGATATGACTTGGTCAAGGTCACCTGGGGAATTTCAAAGTCAGCGCAGGAATAGAAGCTGAGGCACTGCTGGGCCTTACTTCCTTAGTCAGCCACATCTAGCCTTCCTGGAGAGCCGATGTTCTCCAGAAAACCTCCTTAGTTCACTTGTACCATTGGACCACGTGGTGCAATTTTTTACTTGGAATCCATGGTCACATGGTCCCAAGCAAAATTAAAAGAGAAGAAAGCATGAGTGCTCGCTCTGGCAGCACATATATTAAAAGAGAAGAAAGCAGGAAATTCCTCAAATTCACCAGCATAACTGATCCCTGAGCACACACACACATAACTACACCCATATCCAGCCTTACCTAAGACCCATCTCTACAGAAGTGGAACCCCTCTTCTCTTCCAGGGCCAAGCCATCCAGTTGTTTTGTTTTCTGCATTTCTGGTATGTTGACCTCTGGCGATTTGCTGAGCCTGGAAAGCCTGCCCCTCCCAGGGCTAGCCAATTCCTAGAGGTAGTAAACAGTTCATCTGTGAGCATGCTTTTCAAATACAAACTAGCCCATCCAGACTCTACATCTCCAATCCCTCCAGCCACTAGGTATACCGGGCAACTAGGGACAGCCTCTATGCCCCAGAGCCTGCTAAAATCGCTAAGAATAGCCCATCCGAAGTCTGCCTACTCTGCCTTGCTCGTTCCCTTCTGCAGAAATCACAGTAAAGGCTCTTGCCCTCAGTTCCTCCCCTCTTCTTCTGCTGCCAGATTGCCCCCCATGTGTTCCTGTATTGTCCTTGGTATGAAATCTCAGCATTACCTCCCCTATGACATCTTCCTAACAGCCTTGACATCCCCAGAAAAGTTAGGAGAGTTTTTTTCCGATGCTCTCATTGTGTATTGTACACAGCTCAATTATAGTCCAAAATTATATTATATCATATAATTGCTTCTGTATCTTTTTTCCCACTAGACTACAAACTGTTGAATTCTGAAACTATTTTTTATTTTTGTCTGCTTCTGACATATAATAGATGTTAAACAAATATTGAACAAACAAATGAATAATATGAGATTTAGTCCAAGAAAAAAGAATCTACCAAATGGTATCTTGTATCCTTACCCCGTGAACCCACATTCACTGATAGATTTGACAAATATTTATTAAACACCAACCACATTCCAACCATCCTATTCGGAACTGGAGCTACAACAATGAATAAAATAAACACAGCCTTATCCCTATGGCATTGCAATCTCCCAGAGGAGGTGGACAATTAAAAGCAATTACAAGAAAGTGTTGAAGGGTGTTCGGGGAGCTGGAAGACGTCCTGTCAGCAAGTGCAAGGCAATGAGAGAGGAGGCTGGAAGGGAAATGAAGCCGGGTGGCAGAGGGCCTTGTAAGCCTTGCTCAGGGATCTGGACTTTCTCCCAAAGGCAAGGGAGGATCACTGAATGTGTATCAGTAGCAAATGGGAGAAATCCCAGCTGTCCTGGCTTCAGCAAGAAGAGTTACTGGCACCAGCAGTGGAACCGCAGGGGTTGGGCGGCAGATAGAGCCGGAATGTGCTGGGCTCCGACGAGCCATAGGGACCTGGCCTGGCCATCTCTCAGCTCAGCTCTGCTCTTCTCCAGGAGCTGGCTTCCACCTTGGGCTCCACATGTGAGGCCACAGCTGCGCTCGCCTCACATCCTCCAGCAAATCCTTTCTCAGGTGATGTGAGCAAACGCCCTGAGCAGCCCATCCCTGACAACCACTGTGGCCTGGAGAGTGAAATGGGACAATCTGCGAAGGAGGAGGCTTGTTGCATCTACCCACCCTTCAGAGGTAGACCCAGAGCGGGGCAGGGGGAGGTGGGGAGGGAGTAAGGAGGGGAGCTCCCTAAAGGAAAATTGGAGATATGTTGCCAGTAGGACGACAAATGGATGCAGGATAGCAAAACCAAAAACAGAAGCAGAAATCCATCAGGAAAGATTTTTGGCAAGGAGCAACTTTATTCTCAGATTTGTAACTAAAGAGGAACCACGGAACAAGCCACACTATTGTGGCCATGTGGGGAAAGGTGGGTGGGGCAAGACCACAAGCAGCACTGACAGTGAGAGCCACTGCCATGAACAAGTGAGACAGGATGGCTGCCGGAGGGAGGAGGGACAGCCAGACAAACAGAAGCAATGCCTAGAAGCATAACTAATAGAGCACAGAGACCGCAGTGTGGAGGCTTCCGGGGATAGTGCAGTGGGATGGGGGGGAAGGGTGAGTTCTGTCCTGGTAGTGTAGAGTTTGAGAGCCTCAAGGAACCTGCATGTAGAAAGATCCAGAAATTGGTTATGGAAATGGGTCTGGAGCTCAAGGAAGGGACCTGAGCTGAAGATACAGCTTTGGAAGTCACGGGGGTATAAAAGGCAGCTAAAGCCAAAGGTGTGCAGGGAATGTGGAGGACAGAGCGGAGGGCTGACTCCAAAGCATGGTGAGGACCAATGCCTATGGAGTGAGCAGCGGAAGAGGAGCCCAAGAGGAGGAGAAGCCTGAGCAATAGGAAACCAAGGGAAAATGAAGTCATGGAAGCCAACGGAAGAGACGTTTGCAGGAAGGGGGCAAGGTCAGCAGGACCAGATGCTGCCAGTAGGTTGAGAAGTACTGCAGGGGGGCCACTGGATTTGTCCACAAAGAGGTCCCTGTATCCTTGCGCAGAGCAGTTCCAGGGAAGGGGGCAGTGAGGTGAAGAGTGAGTGGGAAGTGGGATTGCTTTTTGCAGAAGCTGGGCTCTGAAGAGAAGAGAAACAAGACAGACTGGTGAGGGAAGTTGGAGGGCTCATGATTCACATGGGAGGCTGCAGTTTACGAGGAGGCAAGCGCTCCTTTGTGCCACGGACAAGTACTGGAGGCTTCTGAAGCCACGCCCCTGACTTATCTACAGCGCCGTCTCTTTGCTCTCCCTTGACTTCTGGGGAGACAAGATCCCAGCAGAAAAAAATGTTTTGCGATCATTCTAATCCAGTGCTTTGTTTCTCTGTATGAGAAACCTGGATCCACAGTCGTTAAACAACTTGTCCAAGGCTTTGTAACAAGCTGACTCTCGAGCCTAGGACTTCTGGCTTCCGGCCAGAGCTCATGCATTCTCTCTCCTCCCCGTGTGCCCAAGATGCCCTGATACAGGACCTCTGCGAGATCCGGTGGCCCCGCTGGGCCTCTCTGGCTTGGACGATCTTGTTCTAGTTGGATCCCTCAGGACTCTCATTCTGCAACTGTGATGCCCCAAGACCGCACTCCTACAAAATTAATGCAAGCCAGCAGATCCCAGTGTCTGCCCACATTCTCATAGCACCTTCTGTGCTTTACCCATGAACTTGCAAAGTCATCTAAGGGTGGGAACTGCAGCCTTGGATGAAGCAGATATGTGGGAGAAAGTAAGGCACTTCAGTTTTTCTTAAGTCCTGCTAGGAAACGTGTGTGTGTGTGTGTGTGTGTGTGTGTGTGCACACGCGAGCGCACATTCATACACACGTGTCTGTGGTGCTGTGTTTGGAAAGAACAAGGCTGTTCAAAGCCATACCCCAAAGAAGAGAGTGTATTTACTCACCCAGAGGGCTTCCCTACCTGTGGAATGCTCAAACACTCGCCACACCAGCTTTCAAAGCAGATGGGTATTTACTGCGCACAAATGTTACACTGACTTTGGAATGTTCTCACATGTGCTCTTGTGGATTAATGAGCTCCTAATATTGTGATAATAATCATTTTCTATAAATATGCATAGTCAGCTTTTAAAAGTGTCACGTGGGGTAATTATTAGCTGTCTGGGTGCTAATCGCTTAGGGAAAATGTTTACTTGCGTGTGAAACGGAACCTGTGTTTGTTTTGTTAAATGCACTGCCTTACAGCAAGCCTAGAGCAATTACCAGCCTGATTTAAAGGGACTTGGATGCCAGGGAACCAAGACTGAGGGATGAGTCTCTGCCAGTTATCCTGGGCCTCATCCAGCTTCAAAACCTCATTCGCAAGGGCTTATAAAGTGTTTGGTTGGATTTAGTTCAATAAAAATATTCTGAGAACCTACTGTGTGTGTGGTATTTTTGGAAAGAGCACCATCTTTGAAGCTAGTAGAATGAGCCTAAATCCTAGCACTTTCTGACTTTGGGTAAGTTAATTCACTTCTCTGTACCTCAGTTTGCTCATCTGGAAAATGGGGTAATATCTACCTACTAAGGTTTGTAGGAGGTTTAAAGAACACACATACAGCACCTAGTACAAAGCCTGACGTGTGTTAGACCTTCAGCAAATGTGAGGTCTTTCCTTCTTCAAACTATGGAAGACACATGGATAATAAATGTATAGCCCACACCCTCCTGGATCCATCCTGGTCCAGTGCCCACACGACCGAATCCAAGAAGAGCGTGATGGAAGATGTTCTAGTAAGTGGTGGAGGACGCGGAAGTAGGAAATGTATCATCTACTTGGGGAAAAGTCAAGAATGGATTCAAATCTGCAAGGAGACCTGGTCTTGCCCATTGACAGAGGACACAGCATGGTCTGCGGAGCCGTCTACATCTCCATTACGTCCCTCACCGACACCTGAAATTTTTCCTTTCTTCAATTCATTTCTGTGATGCATTACACTTTCCTTGCATACCCCCCAGGAGTGAGACAACAAGCCCCCACAACTTCAAGGTGAATAAATGTACCCCAGTTACAGAGAACAGGATAAAGGGAGCTGGGATTGAGGAAAGGGGGATTTAAAAGGCCCTGAGAGGGGGAGATGGGGGGAAGGAAGACCATCTTTTTATCTGTACTGCCCCCAAATTGCCCACATCCCTCCTGCAGACCAGAGAAGAGAGCGCGTGGCCAATGACACAGGATGTTTTAGAGGTGGGGTCTGGACACGGCACACACACCTCTCGCTTCCCTCCACTGGCCAGACCCCACTGCATGGCCGCGACCAACTGCAGGGACAGGCAGGGGAAATGCAGTTTAGGAAGAAAAGAAATGGGGTTTGGTCGCAATGGGCCACATGATGTAAGAGTAGAAGTGCCAGAGGGAGAGAGAGCTGGAGGGAAGACGGGCCTACCGTCCCCATCTCACACTGTGCAGTCTGAAGACGCTGGCAAACATCAAAGGAGCAAAAAATGGATGTTTAAAAGTTTTAGGATCGCTAACACTAGAACCAAAAATAGTCCTGTGACCTCCGAAATCTGTCACCAAGGACCTTGCTACAGATTGACTTACAGACCTAAAAATATATGTTGAAGTCCTAACCCCTGGTCCCCGTGAATGTGACCTCATTTGGAAATAGAGTTTTGGCAGATGTAATAATGTTAAGATGAAGTCATTATTAAGATGAGGTCATTAGGATGGGCCCCTATCCAACACGACTGATGTCTTTATAAGAGGACAGGACAGAGACATATGAGAAGATGGCCAGGTGACCAAGGAGGCAGAGACAGAAGCGCCGCATCTACAAGCCAGGGACTGCCAGCAAACACCAGAAGCCAGAAGATGTAAGAAAGGATTCCCCCCTATAGGTTTCAGGGGGAGTGTGGCCTCACTGACACCGTTAAGCACTGACACCCAGTTTGTGGTCCTTTCTTATGGCAGCCCTGGGGATGCGAATCCAGACACACCCTCACCAGCCCAGAGCCGGGGATGAGTTGCTAGGAATGCAAGCCAAGAAAACTCTTGGCCTGGATGGAGCAGGAGAAGGTCTTGGTTGGGATCTCGCGAAGAAGATGTTAGATGGGGAAGAAGCGGCCGGCCTAATCTTGCCTACAATGTAGGAAGCACCAGGAAGCTCTTCCCACGGTCAACCTGGAATCTGCCACAGCTCACTCCTCTCCTGCCTCTTTCCATGTGACCAGGGGAGCTCCGCAACCTCCTCTTGGCATTAAAGGAGGTCTTGACATTAAAGACTTAAAGAGACAGGAGTTGACTCCTTCTCTGGCATTGCATAGCCAGCATTGCTAACTTCTAGAAAATAGAGGAGCCCCAGGGAAATCTAATAACAGCCCTACTTAAGAGCACACGACAATTATTACCTCCAACTGTGAGAGAGGCTGAGTAATTAAAAAGGGTTCTTTATTTTGATTAAAAAGATTCCTTTTAGTGTTTCTGAATCTTTAGTGAAAGCCTAGAACTCTATTTTTAGACACAAAACAAGATACGTGGCCAGGGGCAGGGGTGTAATTTAAAACATGGGATGAGCATTTGTAACCTGGAAAATGAGCACACGCCCCCAGTGGCCCCCGGATCGAGCCCATCCCCGCCCCATGGCTTTCAGAAGGCACAGCAGCATGGCAGCCCCAACCCCGCCGCCTGGATGAATAGGAGGCCCAAATTAATTGGTTTTAATCACTATAAATTTCCTTCCCAATAAAATTTCAAGAATTTCCAATCATGCTGATTTATATGTGTAATTAGAAATCCATTCACAGATGTCACACTGCTAGGTGGTGGGTAGTATAAGCCCCGGCTTAACTCCAGCTAGGGGCCTGAGCAATGAAAAATGATGGAGGGGAACTTGGCAGGAAGCTAGGACAGGGAGCATGCCCCCGCCCCTGGAAACTCTACACCCAAGGTCACACGGGGGCTACTGACCACCAGGCACAGACTTTGCCTTCTCTGGCTCCCACCCCTTCCCTGCCCCAGAGACCCCACCTAGACAGGAGCAGACCAGAGAGCCTTGACTTGTACCAGACGGTAGCATAAGTACACTGGGCGAAGTTACACAGCCTGCCGTCCTCCCTTCTGTCCAGAGTAGCAGGGAGCGTCATAGCCATGGGAGGACAGAACCCCAAGAAGAGGGAGATCAGCCTACCAACACTTCCAACAGGCAGATTGTTGCCTTGGCGAATTGTCCCCATTTCCGATTATCCAAACACAGCCTTGTCTGCAAGAGAGGCCGGCATGCAGGATGGACCCTGAACTCCTACTTGTTTTCTGTCCTCGTCTGCCGCTATCCCCCCTCTGCCACTGGCCCCGTGTCACAGAGGACAGAAAAGGCTGCATCATTCTTTCCCTTCGGTGATCCAAAGGCAGGGGAAAGTCTACAGGCGACGGGAGGGGCACCAAGTTTCACAGGAACTTCACCAGCATGGAGGCTGACCAGAGAAGAAAGGAAAATGGAAGTGGAGATGGGAGTGGCTATGTGGCTTTTCGAGGTCCCTCAGCCAGCACAGAGAAGGGAAGGGAAGAATGGCCGTTCACGTTTATTGAGCGTCTATCCTATGCCAGGTGCGTTTGGTGGAACAGCCTCACTGGAACCCTAGTGAATCCTGGAATCCTAAGAGGACAGAGAAATGAGGCTCAGAGAAGTACGAATTAAATCTCTTGCCCACAGCACCATGGCAGGTTGGAGCTAGAGCCGTGGGGACTCACCCAGAACAGAGCTCCAGTACCAGCTCCCAGCGCCCCAGTGCCCCGGCATCCCGCTGCTTCGAGCGCCACATGCAGGGGAGCAGGCGAGGGTGGTTAGTAAGCTGGGGTGAGTTTGCCGATGTGGGGCCCACACAAGCTGCTGTCTGGGCCGCAGCAGCCTGTCTCCCAGCTGGACTGTGAGCAGCCTGCACCTCCCTCTTTGCCCACCCACTGCCTCAAACAGGGCAGACCCTGGGCCACTTCATCAGCTTTGCTCTGAGTTTCGGCCCAGGACAAGGGATGATGGGTTTTCCTGGCGCCAGAAGTGCTCAAGAAAGGAAGACACCAGAGGTCATTCAGTGGGGAACTGAAGGGTGTTAGATCCCAGGAAGGAAGAGCCAGACCTGGGAGTCAATAAGAAGCACCCTCCTCTTCTACTCCATTTCTGTGCCAACTGAGAAATAAGACCCAAAGGCCAGCCAGAGAGAATCCAAAATAACAGAGTTTTTAGTAAAGCTGGCTTGGAAATAGGACTTGAACCACGAGCTCCCGCATACTTGACTGCTGAATTAGGCACGGATCCTCTCATCCCGGGCATAGCAGTGGGCCTCTGCCACACCCGGCTGGACCTGCCGCTGTAAGCTAACCACCGGGAGGGGAAGGTCAGGCTGCACCTGCCAGGCGAGGCCAAGCTGAGAAGAGAATGGACCCATGCCTCCATTGGTAGAAGCCAGCTCGCCCATACTTCCAAGCAGTGGCACACCTGTTCTGTGGCCCAAGACGGGAACTTTGGAGTGGCTCCCGCTACAAGGTGGACAGGCACATTGACAAAGGGAAGTGGGCACTGGTGGCCCTGACCCAGCTGTGTCTGCTGTTCATGAACCCCCGCCCCACCAAGTCTCTCTGCGGGGCACGGGAACCTCCACCTGGGTGTCAGAACCACACTAGCTCTGCAGGGCTCCCCCATCCCGCCCCCACCCCCAATGTCATGGACACACTGGGAACTACTTCCAATAGTGCCCTGTCTGCGGAAGTGATTGGTTGGTTTGCCCGCTTAGCCCGCCTCCCCACGAACTTAGAAGAAGATCATCCTTGCTTCAGCCTGATCCTTTAATGCGCCTGAAAGCTGCTGCTCTGGTCTAAACCAGACCCCGGCCCGAGCAGGGAATAGGTGGCAAGGTCTTAATGGGGAGATTAGCGTCGGCCTGGGCCATGCCAGAGCAGGGTCCTAAGAGGAAATTTGAGAGGTTGGGCAATTTTTAAGGGCTTAAATGTTTGATAATGCAGGCTCAGTTGTGTTTATACATGTTGGGGCCCCGGCAGCAATGTGCCGTCCAGGGCATAATGGATGTTGCAAGATTTGATTTTAGTAGTTTAAAAATATCCAAGTAGTCTGCAGGCTAATGGCCATCGGACAGACTCATTAGTATATCAATAATCATTCGGCATTCTGAAATCCTTTTAATGCTCTGGGACAGCAAGAAGCAGGGCTGTGGGAAGGCAAGAAGGTCATGGGGGAACTTTCGGGCCAGTTAAACAAGTGAAGACAACGAATGGCCCAGGCATGGGTTCCGCCACCCGCAGCCTGGCTTGAACAGTGTGTCCGATGGGGCCTCGTTTTAAGTGACCAGGGACGGGAGGTTTAGGGAAAAGCTTAAAGCCTCATGCAGCTAGCTCCTCATAGACCAGCAGTTGAAATGGATTCTATCTTAATCTTACTCTAGCCAACCCTTTACAACCTCGTGGCTTACACATTTTCTCCTCCTCGCCTTGGCTCATGACCTCACCTGGTAGAGTAACTGTCTCCGAACAGCTGACGTGTTGTCCATCCTTCGAGTTCCCATCTCTGCCCAAGCCTTCCCCTGCTCCCCAGGCCATAGAGCCTCTGCTCTCCTCCATGACCTTGCATATGGTTCTGCAGCGTTACTGGGCATCACCCCCACCGAAATGTGAGCTCCTGGCCAGTCGCCGTTCCGACCACATGATAGGTGCTCTGTTAGGCTTGAGAGGATAGTTCCAAATGTCTCCGTTGTTGTTTTGGCCAAGGAAAGCCTCTGAGTATTGGGCAAAGCCATGGGCTACCACACAGGTGCACAGAAGCCCACAGACGGACTATATAGTACATGGGTTCAGGGGGAATACCCATCTGCGGTCTCTTCCATCCCTAAAGATAGAGCTCTGGAAGGATGAAGGAGCCTTTGCAGCCTGGGTGGTTAGTTGTAAAGCTCTGCCATGTGAACAGGAGACAAGGATTTCCCGCAGCTAATAAGCCCCGGCCCTGAGGAGCAGGGCATGTGATCAGAGTCTGATTTTGCACCTTAGGAGTCCAAGAAGGGGCCTTAGGAAAGAAAGAGCCTTGGATACCCTTGCAGATGGAATGCTCTATTGTCAGAGATGCTCTTAAATTCCTTTTAGGGCAACATCCCTTCTCCATGGAGCACTAAGAGGTAGGGACCAGCAAGGTCTAGACCGTGGCCAAGGGAATGTGTCCACCCCTTGGGGTCCTGTTCACTTCCACCCTGACTGCAGTCTCAGAGGACCTGGCTGGGCCACGGAGGAGAGGTGGAGGGGATGGAGGGCAGCTGGGAGGTGCTCTACCCAGGTTCCCTGGCCTGGCAGCCTCGCTGAGGACAGGCGTACAGAAGCCTCTGGGCACGAGTAAGCTTTATCAGTTTGGGGAGCCTGAGGACATCACTGTGCCGGAAGGATGACCTCCAAACACCTGCCCCGTTCATCACATCACGAGTCAGAGCACCAGCCGTGCTTCCTGCTTCACTCCACGACAACCTCACTGGACAAGGACCAGGTCTGAGAGCTCCTGCTCTGCAAGTCAGGGAAACTGAGGTACTGGCCAAGAAAGCAGTCAGGAAGCAAACTCGAAGTTGACATTGTTGCTTGAGGGGGAAATGGTGAGTTAGCTGCATTGCCTGACTTGCCCCCTGTGTAAGTCTTGCCTCATTCTTCCCGTGCATCCCGACCAAAACTTCCTCCTGCAGCAAACAGTCCCTGGTGGGCTGTCCCCCATCACCACTCATCCATCCACGCTTCTGTTCACCTGCTCATCCCGTCCTTCCGCCTTGCACTTCCCGCTCAGCCCCCGTCTCCAGGACATGTTTGTGAGCTCTAGTGTGTCTGCTTCCCATCTACATTTTGCTTCCATGGCTTCTGGGGGTGCCCTCGCCCTTCTTAGATCATAAATTTCTTGGTAGGGCATCCCATCTCCAGACTCTTGCTGCATCTTTCATTCAAGAAGCACCTCCAATGTCACAAAGATACATAAGACAAAAGGCCTTCCCTTAAGGAACACACAGGCTGGTGGGGGTGCTGGATGCATGGAGCCTTCTGAGAGGGGACTCCAGGGGCAGCAGAAACACGGGGAGGGAGTCCACTAGGACGGGGTTCTTGGGAGGCTTTCTGGAGTTGGGGGGGCACCTGAGTTGAGTCTGAAAGGATGGACTGCAATCCCCAGGCATATGGGGCGGGCACAGGGAGAGTGCTAGAAGGTTTGCCAGGCAGAGGAGACAGCACAGGAAGAAGGCCAGGGAGATGGCAGACACCACGGGCTGTTGAGGGCCCGCAGGCTGGACCTTGGCCTTGTGGACAGAGAGCCAGGAGAGCTGAGATGGAGACAGTGGCTCTCCTCACTCAACCTGTCAATTCTTCTACAGATCTGAGCCAGGCCTCGCTCTAGGTACCGAGGACACAGCAGTGCTCCAAAGAGTTGGTTCCTGCCCTCCTGGAACCTCTTTCTAGTGGATGGAGAAAGTCCATGAAAACACACACGCACACACACACACACACGAATATGTAGTATGTTGGGGGGCAAAATTTTCGAGCTGCCAGTGGAGGGAGGGGTCCTGAGGATGAGCGTTTTTGACAGATTACTAGAGGAGCCGGCCGCCCGTCCTCACTACGCAACGGAGCTGGTGCGACGAGGACACACCCAGCGCTCTCCAGCCCTACTTCAGAAGACGTCCTTGAGTCTTGGGCGAGGGGGGAGGCAGCTTGCTACCACCTTGCTTCCAGCTTCCCTCTGAGCAGCTCCCACTGCGGGGAAAACTAATAAGGCCAGGATTTTATGATCCCCCTACCTCTGATGACAAGAGGCAATTTGAAGTCAATAAAAGGTATGCCGCACCAAGGGTGTTTTATGGCTCATCAAGCCATAAAACCCCACGGCCATGTGACCAAGGTGCAAGAAAGGGGCCATGGAGTGGATTCATCAGCCCTCTGTCCAGGAAGGCTTCCGAGTGACGACGGGGATCGACCAATCACAGCAGGAGGGGCAGTTGTAGGAAGGAAGCCTCCTGAGCATGCTGGCAGCTGGGCTGCTGAGCATGCTGGCAGCTGGGCCCAAGATTTGAGGGGTCCCTGCCAACAGACAGAGACCTCTGGGTGTGATTACAAGAGCCCTTGGGAATCCCCCACATTCTCCTGCCCCAAAGCACCCGTCATCCTGCCCTGGGATGTTTAAAATCCCCTTCCCAAGTGCCCAGCTCTCTGACCACCCAAAAGCCTGTGGCCTAGGGCAGTAGCTGCCTTTTGGTCTGAAACTTACTCCCACCACGCACTGCTCTGCAAACTTGAGCCAACCTCCCATCTCACTACAACTCAGTTTTCTCCTTTTGAAACAAAGGTAATGATGCCTACGTGGCTAGCTTGTTTAGGAGGTCCTGGCACCCAGAAAATGCTCAAGACTCAGAATCTGTTTGGATAGTAGAGGCACGACTTCCTTGAGAGAGAGCTCAAGCCCTCACATCTACACTCAATGTCACTGATAGCCCTTGGGACATTTCCCAAGGGCACCCATCCATCCACCCCCCTACCCAACCATCCACCCACCCATCCATTCACCAACCCATCTGTCCTTTCTTCCATCCACCCACCCATCCATCCACCCATTCAGCAATATACACTGGGCACCCTCTGTGTGCCAGGCACTGTGTGGGGGGTGGAGGTTACGTCCAAGTGAGCGGGAAGAGGTAGTCCATATGTAAGGTTGGGCGGGAGTGCTGGGCAGAAAGATACAGCAGAGAGGAGTCCCTGGCTCAAGGGACTTGCCTGCTAGTGACAGGAAATGGGCAACGAGCCATGAGCAGATCAAATACGCATGTGTATGTGTGCACGTGGGCATGTGTGTGCATGTGTATGTATGTGTATAAACAGGGGGCCCTGACAGAGAATAATGGGCATGTCACTTAGATGGAAGTGACATTTAGGCCAAGGACTGAAGATGGAGAAGGAGTAATGGAGAGATGGCACAGGCAAGGGGAACCCTGCAGTGAGGAGAGGGACGGAGATGCTGCAGAGGGCCCCAGATGTCTGGGGTGGCATGAGATGTGGGTGCCAAGGCTGTGTCCATCTGTGCCCAAACAGCCGTAGGTCTCACAAGATCTCTGTGTGGCACTAGCTTCCTGTTGCTGCAGGAACCACAACCACAAACTTAGTGGTTGAAAGCAACACAGACTTATTCCCTTACAGTTCTGGAGGTCAGAGATCCAAAATGAGTCTGAAGGGGTTGGAATGCAAGTGCTGGCAGGGCCAGTTCTCTCCGGAAGTGCCCGGGAAGATGTCCCCCGGGTGCAGATGCTGGGGCATTCCTCTGCTCCTCCAATCCCTGCTCCCATTGGCACTGCACTCTCTGGCACTGGCCCTTCTGCGTCCTCCGATAAGGACCCCTGGATGGCACGAGGCCCATCCAGATGATCCAGAATAATATCCCATCTGGAGAACCTCAGCTCAGTCACCTGCGTCCAGGGCGCCACGTAAGGTAATATGTGCACAGGTTCACGGGCATCTTCGGGGGCCCTTAGCCTTTCTACCACAGTGGCGTCTTGGCAGTCCCTGGGTGGCTGGCAGGGGCTGAGAAGGGCAGTTTCCAGGGCACCCCGGGGTAAAGTGACAGCTCTGTGCCCCAAGCCAGAGCTACCTCTCTCTGACCAGGGGGTGTCCTTTCCACCCTGATTCACTTCCTTGCTCTGCTGTGGAGCAAAGAATTCTCCTGCCTGGACATGCCTCCCCAGCCCCACCCCCACCCTCCACTGCCCCTCAAGGCTCCGGCACCTCTGCCCTCTGGGCCTCCAGCCCTAGGGCACCAGCGGCAGCAGCTTTCAGGGGAGGAAGGCCTCTCAGGCTGTCTGACCCCTTTGTGTCCTGACCCGGGCCTGTAGGAGATCCCCCCTTCCTGACTCCCCAGGAAACACGTCTGGCCCTGGCTTAGGGGTCTGGCCCCAATCACAGCCTGCCATCAGCACCTCACCTCAGGGCCCCATTGAGCCACATCACAGCCACTCCTCACTGTGGTCACACCTCCTGTGGGCACCCTTCCTCGCCTTTTGACTTACTCAGGGACGATGTGCAGTGGCAGGATGCAGGGACCCTGAGGCCCCTTCCTCACAGGTGGGAAGAACAGGTAGGTATCAGGCATTTTCCAGGGAAGCATGGGGGTGGGGGCTATGGAAAGTCAGAGGAAGGGCACACAGCTGGAACAGGTATTTGGGGGGGGTGCATTTCAGGAGAAGAACGTAGCAGATGAATCTGGCAAGCCCCTGCCTCCAGCCCTCATTGACCCTCCCTGCTCAGCACACCACCTGTGTTCTGGCTTGCTCTGAACAGTCCGCATAGCTGGGCATCTTGAAGGAGGGCTCCCAGGCATGCCTTCTATCACGCAGGCCAAGACAGAGCACCCGCCTGCTCAGAGCCAGAAAGGTCTGCAAGGATGAATGCAGAAAGGTGGAGAGACGGTGGGCAAAGGGTCAGTCAGGCCCCTCCCTTCGCTACCCCCTTCCCTGCCCCGGCTAAAACTAACCCCCTCCCCCTCCCGCCCTCATTGATTTTGTAATCACCAATGCCCCTGGCTCCCCATCCCAAAGATGTAAGCCAGGAGGCCTGGGCGGCTGCTCCATCAGGCATTAGCCAGCCTTGTGGCTCTTTGGGGAATGCTAATGCACCTGTTCTTTCTGGAAGTCAGTTCCCCCTGGCCCTCCCCGCTACCACCTCCTTGCCTCCACCCCCACACCAGGCCCTTACTGACCTCTGCCAGAGACTGAGTTTCCTGAAATGACGGACCACTCCATCTTTCCTAATCCCTACCTTGCAAAGGCTAGGACATGGGTCCATGAAGCTGCCCTACCCTTACCCACGGGTGGACCAGAACCAGCGGTGTGTTAAATGTGTAACAACCAGCTCCTGGAGAGGAAAAGTCCTGACATGTAGTACTGGCCAATTTCTATGGTGTAAACACCCCCACCGTGGCCCGTGTCAAGTGACTGCACTGGACACAGACTTGGGAAGAGGTGCCATAGGAACCAGTTCCAGCACACACCCACCCAGGCAATGCTGAAGTCACCTGCCAGCCCCCTGCCCCCAGCCAGTACAACCCTCTCCCACGGCCACTGCTGTGCAGGAAGGCAGGGGCCTCTCCCCACCACAGTGAGGCATTAAGGGGATGGCCTTTTGAGTCTGATCTAGAATGAAATCCCAGCTCTGCCATTTAATGAGATGGATGGCTTTGGGCAAGTTGCTTAACCTTTCCTCATCAGTAAAATAAGATGAATATACCTCCCGTCCCAGACATGGGGGGGTTATGAGCACCCGTACAGAAGTCACGTAGCACAGGGCGTGCGTAGGAAGAACTCAATACGTGGAGCCAGTAGTGGGGAGTGAGGCCCACGCAGCCTGCTGCTGTTCGAGGAGTCGACCAGCAAATGCTGAAGGAGACCCAGCACCCGGCACGGTCTCTGGCGTACTGTCCGAGCCTGTACAGACCTCCTGGGAACTCAGCTGGGATTGGTTCTTTGCCTAAAGATCGGAAAGATGTTATTGCTATATCTAATTCGTAAAGGAAAAAGATCGGCTGTACATATAAAATGAGTCTCTTACATTTTGTGATTTCAAGGTCATCAAGAAGCTCTCCTGTCCCAAATAATACCTTTCACACCTGCTCAGTGACGCTGAAATTCCACCATGATGGCTGCGTTCTTACCCTGAGCTGCTATGGTGTACTAATTCCTAGGGGGTGGTGAGCATCAAGGTGAAGGCATCAGATGGAAGAGAGTGAGGTCACCTGAGGTTTGCCGGCCAAGGCAGGGCTATGGGTGTAGGGGACAGTATGCAGAGAAGGTGAGACCGGGGAGGGGACGAGCCTCTAGACCAATGAGACAGTGTTCCTGTTTTGCTCAGATAAGCCCCGGTCCGGAGGGAAGGGGATGGCAGCAGCCCCCAGCACCTTTGTTATTTGGGAGAATATTCAGTCTGGGGCAGTAGAGAACAGGGGCTCAGAAGACAGAGAGCCACACAGCTGGGGGCCAGCACAGGGGCAGCATGGGCCATGCAGGGATCCAGGCTCATGTGACCTCCGGGGTCTAGAGAGGCTGAGAATTTGCCAAGAACGCAGCTTAGTTTGAGTTCCTTAAACCCACTCCATCACTTCCAAGATCCTTTTAGTGACATCTGTGGGCAGGGGAGAGGAGGAAAGACAGGGGAATATAATGACAAA
>NC_048231.1:80631204-80636430 GCF_002007445.2 Ailuropoda melanoleuca
CAGGGGCCTCTCCCCACCACAGTGAGGCATTAAGGGGATGGCCTTTTGAGTCTGATCTAGAATGAAATCCCAGCTCTGCCATTTAATGAGATGGATGGCTTTGGGCAAGTTGCTTAACCTTTCCTCATCAGTAAAATAAGATGAATATACCTCCCGTCCCAGACATGGGGGGGTTATGAGCACCCGTACAGAAGTCACATAGCACAGGGCGTGCGTAGGAAGAACTCAATACGTGGAGCCAGTGGTGGGGAGTGAGGCCCACGCAGCCTGCTGCTGTTCGAGGAGTCGACCAGCAAATGCTGAAGGAGACCCAGCACCCGGCACGGTCTCTGGCGTACTGTCCGAGCCTGTACAGACCTCCTGGGAACTCAGCTGGGATTGGTTCTTTGCCTAAAGATCGGAAAGATGTTATTGCTATATCTAATTCGTAAAGGAAAAAGATCGGCTGTACATATAAAATGAGTCTCTTACATTTTGTGATTTCAAGGTCATCAAGAAGCTCTCCTGTCCCAAATAATACCTTTCACACCTGCTCAGTGACGCTGAAATTCCACCATGATGGCTGCGTTCTTACCCTGAGCTGCTATGGTGTACTAATTCCTTGGGGGCGGTGAGCATCAAGGTGAAGGCATCAGATGGAAGAGAGTGAGGTCACCTGAGGTTTGCCGGCCAAGGCAGGGCTATGGGTGTAGGGGACAGTATGCAGAGAAGGTGAGACCGGGGAGGGGACGAGCCTCTAGACCAATGAGACAGTGTTCCTGTTTTGCTCAGATAAGCCCCTGTCCGGACGGAAGGGGATGGCAGCAGCCCCCAGCACCTTTGTTATTTGGGAGAATATTCAGTCTGGGGCAGTAGAGAACAGGGGCTCAGAAGACAGAGAGCCACACAGCTGGGGGCCAGCACAGGGGCAGCATGGGCCGTGCAGGGATCCAGGCTCATGTGATCTCCGGGGTCTAGAGAGGCTGAGAATTTGCCAAGAACGCAGCTTAGTTTGAGTTCCTTAAACCCACTCCATCACTTCCAAGATCCTTTTAGTGACATCTGTGGGCAGGGGAGAGGAGGAAAGACAGGGGAATATAATGACAAAGGAAGCCATCACTTAGGAGTTTGGTTTGAAATAAAAATCTTACCCACATAATGTATGGGCCAGTGTGGCCAGGGACTGACAGGAGAGGGGCCCCTGACTACAAGAAAAGACTAGACAGAAGGAAGGAAGAGGAGTGAGGGAGGAAGGAGGAAGGGGAAAGAGGAAAAGGTGAAGGACAAAGGAAGCCGTGGCGAGAAGGGGAGGAGAAGAGGCAGGAGAGGCAGCAAAGGGAGAGGAGGAGGAGTGTGGGATCAGCGAGGGAGGAAGGAGAGCCGGGAGGGTGAGGGGCCATGTAGGCAGCAGGAGGAAGAGCCGGAGAGGGAAGACGGAAGACCTTGAGAGTCTTACATCTTGATCAAGGCATGACTGATAACATTCCAGTGGACCATCTTTCAGCCCCCTTGTTTGATGACAAAGCTCATCCCCTGTCCGCCATCCATTATCGGTTCTCCCTCCCCGAGGCGAGGGCATCAATAATGCTCCCTCTCCGAGATGCCGCACCTCCCCCACGCTGCAAGCTGCATGCAGGCCTGGCTATCGCTGGTGGGCATTCCCGCCGCACATCATTACCGCCTGGACCCGGTCCTTCCCCCACCTGCTGGGTGGCTGACCACGCTCCTCTGACGCCCCGCTCCCGCAGCGAGCCCCTCTGCGGAGGGCTGGGCCCCAACCCCGGTCCGGATGGGCAGCCAGAGTCTCCGCCGGGGCTGGTGGGTGATCCCTGACATCTCGGTACCAGGGCTTGATTTTTAAAAATGATTGTTTAGTTTTGTCTTGTTTTAATTAAGAGGGAGACTGAACTTCCCCATTCTGGTTGGCTCTTCCAAGAGACCTAACAGTTTGAATTTGAATGCAAACATCCTCAAACATCTGTTGCCGTAATTTGGTTGGATTAACTGTCTAGTTTGCTGGGCCATCTGCTGTTCTCCCCAAACCCCATCACTGCCTCTTCCCCTGGCTGGGCCGGCTATCTCACCTGGCTACCCCTCTGCAGGCAGAAGAAGGGGTCCAGAAGGTAATCCCAGGTCAAAGCTACAGGTCTTGTCCCAGAGGAGAAGAAAAATCTGGAAACAGGTTGGCCATGCCTGACCCGGTACCAAATGCCAACAAGGGGAACGTGAGGAGGGAGGATGCATGTCTGGGCAGCAGGGAGGTTGGACCTCAGAGCTGTGTGACCCAAAAGAGGTTTTTCCTCTGAGGTTATATGAATCCTCCTTTCCCAGGCCAGAGCTTCCATGCCAGCATGCTGGGATTATACCCCATATGGCTCCAGGAGTGCTGTTCTATATGAAAGGCATCCCTGGATTTGTTCAGTAGACAACCTATGCAACTGTATGGGGCAACCTTGCTCTCATTCCCTACAGAAATTCCTCTCCCTTTGCTGGTCACTCTTTTACCAGACAAAGGCAAGTGAGTCAAGGCATTTTTCTTCTGTCCCAGTGTCAAGCCAATGTGACAAGTGCCTCCACCCAAGAAAGGCTCTCCTACCTCCTGCCTGGACCCATCCACTCTGCCTTGGAGATGTTCTTCTTGTGTTGAGCTGACATCAGATTCCTGCAGTTCCCAAGCACCCTGCTCTGGCTCTGCAGGGACACAGCCCAGGATGCCCGAGCTCCTGACCGCCTGCAGACAGAGGGCTGCGTCCCAAACAGGATCAAAGGCACAGGGTCCAAGAGCCCTGCAGCCTGCTTCAGAGGGCTAGCTCGGGGGCTCTGTGCTACTACATGTGACCTCAGGGAGCCCCAGCCAGGACACATCACCTGGCCTTGCTCAAGTGGGGCATGTTCAAGTAGGGGGAGGCAGCAAAATCAACAAAAGAGAGCAGGGATTCGGATCTCTGGATGTGCTTTTCCTCCACATTCCTCTCACCGAACGTGTCTTCCCTTCCCTCCCCAACTTGTCCCTTCAGCCAGATCCGTTTCCTCACTGTCCCTGAGGCTGCGCTCATCCCATGGCTTGTGCCATTTCCTGACCCTGAATGCCTCACTCCATCTCAGGTCTGGCTCACGTGCCTCCTCCTCCATGGAGCCCCCCAGAAACAATCTCCGTTTCAAACCCCATGAGGCTTGTCAGTGCCATGTGGGTAACAGTTACCGTCTAGCTCCTCGTGTTACTTAATTACTTGTTTTCATCTGGACACACATGCTGGTACAGGATTTGTAAGCATGATGGATGGATGAACAAAACCATTTGACGTCAGCATTATAACTCAGGCCCCAGGACCCCTGCAAAACCCAAGTACGCGTTCAACATGGCACCTCTGAACCGCGGTAACTGATTCCAGGGCGTGCACAGGTTGGCGGGTGCCACTGGGAAAGTGGTCCATTTCACTGGTAGCAGCGAACAAAGTCAGCCAGTTAATAGAAACCTATTTCTAATTGCTCAACATATAATAGATACACCTCCAACCAGCTGAGACCGCCAGATCCCATTCAAAGCCCTGCTTCCTGGCTTACACCTAAGCCTTTCATGTTTTATTAGAGCTCTGCACATTTCATTTCCTTTTATGTGGGGAGGAAAATGGACCCTTGGTTCTAGGAGGGGATGCTCACAGCACACTTTTACTTGTCAAAGGGCAGCTCTGTAGAAAGCAAACTCTCTGTCTCAGATTTGTGGCTTCAGTTTCAGCAAAAGTGGAGAAGACAAAGGTCACTTTTTACCCTACAGTGGCATCCAGAAGCATGAAGATCCCAACTGCCTGTAGGCTGGGGCCAGATAGTATATGGACTGAACAGTGCACAGCCCTGTTTTCCAGCTTTGCGTTCCCACTCACCCCAAGAGCAAAGCAGCACCCCAACATATCCAAAGCTAGGAGCTGTGGCTAATATCTCAGCAGAGTTGAAAAGAATCAGCCAACTCAGTCACAAACAGGGCTCTTGTGGCAGTCCTGTGGGTCCCAGTTTCTCCCAGCCTGAACCCTGAGACCGCCCCTAGCCACAGCCTGCAGCAGCCTGGAGTCCATCATCCTGCTGACACTGGGGCATTTACGGGGGCTCTCGGTGGCCCTTGGCCCCCAAGCGAGCCAAGTTTGGCTTGATTTTCTCAGAGCACCCTGAAGGGCTTGTGCCCCAACTCCCTGCCCTGTCCTCCCATCCCTGCTGGACTAGAATCCAGCATGGTGCATGGTGCCATGGGCCATGGCAGTCTGGCCTCATGGAAACACACCACTGGTCACAACCACCACCCCAGTTCCTGCCACAAATAGACTGTTCTTCCCAAAACATGACGTGGACACTCGCTCACCTCAGACATGACCCTTCGCCCACACTAAAGACTCTGTGGCACTGGACCCATCAGAAGAGAACCTCTAGGACACTGGGATGCCGGCTGGTGGCTCTCTGTAGCCGGGCAGGGCCTGCAGCCTCCACCCCCTGTGCCCTCAGGTAAGTCTCCACGTGTTGGTGACAGTGAAGCCCTGTAAGCTTTATGACACCCTGGGTGTATGAGCCACACCTGTGATCAGTCCCAAGAGCCTCGGAAACTCCCCCTCAAGTCTCCTGCGCAGCATGTCACCTGTCCCAACCACACAGCACCACATGGCCGAGGGGGATCTGACCCCCCCACCATGTCCAAAGCCCGGGGGACCTGAACGGACTGTGTTGGCTCCGCGGATCTCCATGGTGGCCTCCTGGCCTCGCTGCTCCATGCTGGAGCCTCCAGAAGTGACGAGAGTAGATGGAGCAGTGACCTTCCCAGTTGGACAGGGTAGTGTTTCCATCAAGGGTAAATGAAGAACTGGGCTTGTCTGCTAGAGCCTCCAAAAATAACAATCACAGCTAAAGCGATTTGGAGAAAGGGGACAAGGGCAAGCGTAGAACTGGACCCAGATCAAGGACAGCCGCCCCACCGGTTCTGTGTCCAGGCGGGGAGAAGTCGCATGGAGCAGCGAGCCCCGCGGCCCTCACTGCAGCCACGCGAGCTCCCATCGTCTGCCTGCTGAAGACCTTCAGTGGTTCGCCAGGGCTCTCAGGAGAAAGACCACAATCCCTGGAGGGCCTGGTCCTGCCCACCCCCGCCTCCTCACGCACCACGGCCCCCTCACGCAGTGCAGCCCTGCCCCGCCCCGCCCCAGCCCTGCTGCCCCCAGCTGCGGCCTGCCCTCTGCTCACACCTCAGCCCTGTGCTGTGTCCCTGGGGGA
>NC_048231.1:80636801-80798969 GCF_002007445.2 Ailuropoda melanoleuca
GGATGTGCTTTTCCTCCACATTCCTCTCACCGAATGTGTCTTCCCTTCCCTCCCCAACTTGTCCCTTCAGCCAGATCCGTTTCCTCACTGTCCCTGAGGCTGCGCTCATCCCATGGCTTGTGCCATTTCCTGACCCTGAATGCCTCACTCCATCTCAGGTCTGGCTCACGTGCCTCCTCCTCCATGGAGCCCCCCAGAAACAATCTCCGTTTCAAACCCCATGAGGCTTGTCAGTGCCATGTGGGTAACAGTTACCGTCTAGCTCCTCGTGTTACTTAATTACTTGTTTTCATCTGGACACACATGCTGGTACAGGATTTGTAAGCATGATGGATGGATGAACAAAACCATTTGACGTCAGCATTATAACTCAGGCCCCAGGACCCCTGCAAAACCCAAGTACGCGTTCAACATGGCACCTCTGAACCGCGGTAACTGATTCCAGGGCGTGCACAGGTTGGCGGGTGCCACTGGGAAAGTGGTCCATTTCACTGGTAGCAGCGAACAAAGTCAGCCAGTTAATAGAAACCTATTTCTAATTGCTCAACATATAATAGATACACCTCCAACCAGCTGAGACCGCCAGATCCCATTCAAAGCCCTGCTTCCTGGCTTACACCTAAGCCTTTCATGTTTTATTAGAGCTCTGCACATTTCATTTCCTTTTATGTGGGGAGGAAAATGGACCCTTGGTTCTAGGAGGGGATGCTCACAGCACACTTTTACTTGTCAAAGGGCAGCTCTGTAGAAAGCAAACTCTCTGTCTCAGATTTGTGGCTTCAGTTTCAGCAAAAGTGGAGAAGACAAAGGTCACTTTTTACCCTACAGTGGCATCCAGAAGCATGAAGATCCCAACTGCCTGTAGGCTGGGGCCAGATAGTATATGGACTGAACAGTGCACAGCCCTGTTTTCCAGCTTTGCGTTCCCACTCACCCCAAGAGCAAAGCAGCACCCCAACATATCCAAAGCTAGGAGCTGTGGCTAATATCTCAGCAGAGTTGAAAAGAATCAGCCAACTCAGTCACAAACAGGGCTCTTGTGGCAGTCCTGTGGGTCCCAGTTTCTCCCAGCCTGAACCCTGAGACCGCCCCTAGCCACAGCCTGCAGCAGCCTGGAGTCCATCATCCTGCTGACACTGGGGCATTTACGGGGGCTCTCGGTGGCCCTTGGCCCCCAAGCGAGCCAAGTTTGGCTTGATTTTCTCAGAGCACCCTGAAGGGCTTGTGCCCCAACTCCCTGCCCTGTCCTCCCATCCCTGCTGGACTAGAATCCAGCATGGTGCATGGTGCCATGGGCCATGGCAGTCTGGCCTCATGGAAACACACCACTGGTCACAACCACCACCCCAGTTCCTGCCACAAATAGACTGTTCTTCCCAAAACATGACGTGGACACTCGCTCACCTCAGACATGACCCTTCGCCCACACTAAAGACTCTGTGGCACTGGACCCATCAGAAGAGAACCTCTAGGACACTGGGATGCCGGCTGGTGGCTCTCTGTAGCCGGCCAGGGCCTGCAGCCTCCACCTCCCGTGCCCTCAGGTAAGTCTCCACGTGTTGGTGACAGTGAAGCCCTGTAAGCTTTATGACACCCTGGGTGTATGAGCCACACCTGTGATCAGTCCCAAGAGCCTCGGAAACTCCCCCTCAAGTCTCCTGCGCAGCATGTCACCTGTCCCAACCACACAGCACCACATGGCCGAGGGGGATCTGACCCCCCCACCATGTCCAAAGCCCGGGGGACCTGAACGGACTGTGTTGGCCCCGCGGATCTCCATGGTGGCCTCCTGGCCTCGCCGCTCCATGCTGGAGCCTCCAGAAGCGACGAGAGTAGATGGAGCAGTGACCTTCCCAGTTGGACAGGGTAGTGTTTCCATCAAGGGTAAATGAAGAACTGGGCTTGTCTGCTAGAGCCTCCAAAAATAACAATCACAGCTAAAGCGATTTGGAGAAAGGGGACAAGGGCAAGCGTAGAACTGGACCCAGATCAAGGACAGCCGCCCCACCGGTTCTGTGTCCAGGCGGGGAGAAGTCGCATGGAGCAGCGAGCCCCGCGGCCCTCACTGCAGCCACGCGAGCTCCCATCGTCTGCCTGCTGAAGACCTTCAGTGGTTCGCCAGGGCTCTCAGGAGAAAGACCACAATCCCTGGAGGGCCTGGTCCTGCCCACCCCCGCCTCCTCATGCACCACGGCCTCCTCACGCAGTGCAGCCCTGCCCCGCCCCGCCCCAGCCCTGCTGCCCCCAGCTGCGGCCTGCCCTCTGCTCACACCTCAGCCCTGTGCTGTGTCCCTGGGGGACCCTTGTCTGAGCTCTGGAACAGACGACTCTCCCTGCACCTCCCGCTTCTCTCGTAACCCTTGAAACCACTGGGATCTTCCTTCAGTTGTCAGACTACTGGGTTAAATCTGCCTTCCTCTGGACCGTCAGTCCCATGAAGGCGAGCACTGCGGGGCTCACTCCGAATGCTCTCAGCAGCTACACAACACCTGGCACAGAGCAGATCTGTCTGCTGCCCAAGTGAATGAATCCAAGAGTGCTTCATTAACAAGCGAAGGTTCAGGACCAGAGAGATGATGGGGTGGGCCAGATGCTGCCCGGCAAACTGGAGGGCTTTGGAAGCACGAACCCCATGCTCAGATCCTCCGATCTAGTCCAACCCCGCACTTGCCTCCGTGGCCTGATGCCACTTTGTGCGCCTACACACATACTCTGTGTCTACAGCGTACAGCTGACATCTGACAAAGCACTCTCCATACAACACACTCCAATCCTAGCACCAAACAGTCCCATTTCTCAGATGAGAAAATGGTGTCACGTGGTGCTAAGTGCCAAAGTCAAAAGTAAGCCTAGGGCTTCTCCCCACACGTCGGACATTATGTTTGCCCCCCAGCTCCCACCATGTGAATGATGAGGGTAAAAGTAGGGGTGGGGGGAAACTGAGGCTTCAGTGCAAGGTCTTTCACAGAATCCCGTGTTCAGCTGAGTGGTTCACCACACTGGCCTGGTGTTCATGATGGAGACCCTCTTGCCCAGAAAATAAAATACCTCCACAAAGGGAGGTGAGTGGGAAAGAGAGGGATGTCTGCTAGCACCGACTGGGGAGGAGCCCTAGGGTCCAACTATTTGTAAACAGACTTGTGACCAATCCTGCCTGCAACCTCACACCTCCTTCTTTCCTTTTGGGGTAACCTGAGCCTCCAAGCATGGGCTCCTCAGAGGTCCTGCAGGAAAAGCCCCTCACTTCTCTTGGCCCTTCCTTGTGTAGACTCTTAGGTGGTGGTGCCCTCTTCTCTGAGACCTGCAGCACGTGCCTCGATCTGCCTTCCGCTCCCAAAAATGTTATCAAAACACTCTGTGCACCATTGTCTGCTCTCCTGTTTACTTTGAACTTGTGACTTCACCTATTTTTTATTTCTCTACTACCATGACAGTAAATATTTTAAGTTAGAAGAGGTAACAGTGTTTTATTGAAAAAATGTTTTATTAAATGAAGTCCAAAACTTGGATTCAGCTCAACTCTTCACTCTAACTGATTGATAACCAACTGATAATGGTCGAGTTATATCCCCAGAAGCCCTAGCCCACCACACCTCCTGCTTCTGGGTGAGCGTTCCACCTGCCACATGATGAAAAGCACCTGCAATCTTTCCATTCGCTGCCTACAACCCCACGGTTTTCCAAAATACTCGGGCTTTAAGAATGTGAAGACTTCATATCCATTCCCCATTATCCTGTTGGTGAGAGTGACTCCCCAAAAACCGTGTGCACCGAAACCTGAGAATGTGACCTTACTTGGAAATAGGGTCCTTGCAGATGTAATCAGATTAAGATGAGGTCATTTGTGTCCTCACAAGAAGAGGGAAAATTTGGACACAGAGACACACACAGGGAGAAGGCCATGTGATAGAAGACAGAGATTGGAGTGACCGTCTACAAGTCTAGGAGCACCAGGGATCGCCAGGAGCCACCAGAAGCTGGCAAAAGCAAGGAAAGATTGAGACTTCAGAGGGCACACGGCCCTACTGACACCTTGATTTTGGACATGCAGCCTCCAGGACAGTGAGAAAATAAATTTGTATTGTTTCGAGTCACTCAGTTAATGGCACTTTGTTCCAGCAGCCCTCAGAAAGCAATACAGTGACCATGACCACTGTTTTCTTCGCAGTGCTCTTGAGTCTTATCCCTTTTCCCCCTTAATCATTATCGAACCCTACTGTATGCAAAGCATTGGGTTAGGCTCTGGAGATACAGAGCTGACTAAAGTCAGGGAGTACAACTCAACACCCCCAAAAGCTTAGGATTTAGTCAAAACCAGAGGATACATCTGAAAATGGCCGAGGTAACAAGCAGTGTGCAGTGAGGCCCTCCGAGGGATGAAATATTTCCCAGTGGTACCCAGGGGAGTTCAGAGGACAGGGAGGTCTCTGCAAAGAAGGCACTGTCCTGGAAAAGAGGGATATTTAAGGCACAACTCTAAGGATGGCACTGAGTTTGGTCTGAGTAAAGCCAAGAAGGACATTCCACGTAAACGCAGAAGTATCCCGTTTGGGGAACATTTGGGGAGTGGCCAGCCTGGCTGAGGTGGGCAGCCGTGTTGGAGGGGGCTGGACAAATGCACGGAGCCTGGAACACAGAGCGCTGAAATGCCAAGCCAAAGACTAGGACTGCCCTCCCTGCCCCCCCCCAAGATAACTGGGGTGGGGGGAGAAGGGTGCCAAAAGGCTTCTGTTGCAGGCTGAAGTCCTACTGTCACATCTTGGGGAGCTGACCAACCCACAGCTGTTAAAGCTATTTTAAAGTCTTGTTGAAAGAACCAGTAGGAATCGTGGTTCTATACTGAGGGATTAGAGACCCACTTCTCTGCTCTACCGCTGGAATGACCAGGCACCAAGTCCACTGAATAGCTTCTTCCCAGATGAGTCTTGCCATGGCCGTGGGGAAAGGTGGGGCAGGAGGGTCACAATGGTCTGGGCCCCTATTGGAGTTCAATCAGAGCAAAGAGAAAAGAGCTCTGTGTCACTGTGAAGTGGGTTTCCAGTGCTCAAAGGGCAATGCGCACCTCACCTTATCTACCACACACCTTGGGGCGGCAGGGGGGGTGGTTTATGTGCTGGGCTCTGGAGAAAGCCCTGTCCTTCCAGATGCCAGGACAAGTCCCGGGCTGCCCAGGGACCCCCTCATTCGGCTTTTGCATAAGTTCAGCACTGGTGCTTAACTTTTTTCCCTTTTTTTTTCTTCCTCCCTGTTATTTAAATGGTTTTAAACATGAAACTAGGCCAGGAAAAGGGGGTAGCATTGTTTTAATAATTAGCAATTATGATCGCTGCAATATTAATTGCATATTTCCATAGCAAACACGTCCCCAGAGGGCCAAAGGGAGTGGTGGTTAGAGACTGCCAGAGCCTAAAACTGGAATTCCTGAGAACAGAAAGAGGAGAGGAAATCAACTTCTTCCATTTAAGCAAATTACCACGGGGACTGCAAGGCCCCTCTAATTAGCCCAGCTCACAGAAGCTGGCGAGCAGGCTGGTGGGAAGTGACGCTTGGTACCACCGGGCCTGCCTGTGCGGGCCCTTGCCCCATCAGTTCTTTTATTTTTGTCATTTGGGCAAGACAGCAGCTTGTTTCCAGGGGGCAGCTGGGTTGGGCTGGAAGATGACACTCCAGACCTCGGTGTCCCAGGCCCCCAAGCTGGGGCCCCGGGTTCATTTGTGCAAATCCTGACCACGGAAGGGCAAAATGGGACAGGACTGCAGGCGATTCCGTGTGGTGGCACTCGAGGGAGGCCGCGGCGGGAGAGGCCACCGAGCCTGCCTTCCCAATTCTGTGACACAGTTTGAGGGGTTCGGGGTAGAATGGGGGTGGGGATGGGGAGAGGAAACAGCAGGGGGCGCGGGAGAAACAGGCATGAAGGGTGGAGAGGGGGAGACAGGAGGGCCCCAAGAGAAGGTGGTGCTGTAGAAAGAAGCAGCAGCAGAGAGGGGCAGGCAAGGGAGTAAGGGGGCCCCTGAACTGAAAATGAGGAAAGAAATGAGGGACAGCAGGGTAGGGATTAAAAAGAAAAGGCAATGGAGCCATCAGGCCAAAGATGGGATTTATCAGGGAAGACTTCCTGGAAGTGGGGTTCTTCATGACTGCTGTGCACTCACTCCAGGAAGGGCGTGTACAAGAACGGGGCACTCCCGCTGCAGCCCCCAGCCTCAGGGATGATGACAGGTTCATGAAGAAGTCCCCAGGTGAGGCTGGAGAAGCGGGACAGTAGCAACAACACCAACCGGCCTTTCCCAGTCATTCTCTGTCGGGAGGGGAGGGGTGCGGGGAAGACAATGAGACAATGAAAAGACAATGAGCTCAGAGCCCAGGGGTAACCCGAGTTTGCAGATCTCACAGGTGCCACATGCCACTCCTCACTTCATCTGCAGGGTGACAGGAAGGCAGCAAATACTATCTCCATTGTACAGGAGGGAAGACTGAGGACTCCTGCCCAAGATCACATATTTAAAAGAGACAGAACCTGGGGCCCTTTCCAACATATCACGCCTCCTCCCCAGCATCACCTTTCCTTAGCCTCTGAGTTCTTAAAAGCAGCCTTCCTAACAGAAGGACGCCCTGCCTGGCTGCATCCGGGGCCAGGGGCCCCCCTCACGGGATTTGGAGAAGTCTCATCCATCTGCTCCTGGTCTGTCTCACAGGGTATACGGTCTTCATCTTCCAGTAACTTGCTAAGCAAAACTCCGATTTCACAGATAGAGACATTACAGGGCAATAATTCTCATTGTAAAAGGGATCCCCCTAAGGTGCCTTTAAATGGGGGAGCTCCCCTGTGCACGGAGGCGTTTGTTTACAGATCATCGACTCCTGGATGGAGAAGCTGGGAGGCTTGACAGAGAAACTTACAAACAAAATGTCTCTAGCTGCTTCCAGTGGAAAAAGATAAACAATGAAAATAAAGCAAGTGTGCTTCAAGAGAGGGGAATCCAATCGTGGGATGGTAATGACGGCGACGGTCCTTGATGCACACGAGCACCCGCCACCTCCCAGCGCTCCCCGGCATCCTGGCCCCCGCCCCGGCCCCTGCCAGCACAGTGGTGATGCTGTCTCCCCGTGCATTGGCAATCCCACATGGGAGGGCAGAGATCGGAGTCCCCAGTGGGCAGGTGAGGAGACACAGAGTGTCCCTGAGGTCACACGGTGGACTCCGAACCCCTCCCACGCTGGTGTCTCTGAGGCTGCTTTCATGCCCTCCTGTTCCCTGTATGGATGAGGGAGGGATTCCCACCCTAGAGTTATATGGACAACTGAACACATCACCCCACACCAGGCGGGTGAGATAGGCAGCAGCTACTCAGTCACATAGGCTGGAAGCCCAGAGGAGGAGGATGCCACACGCCGTGCAGAGCCACACAGGGAGGCACTCGGGAACAGAGGAAACGACGGGGGCCGTGGGAGGCAGGCTTTGTAGGAGAAAGAGGGCGAGGTGCCCCCTGGTTCCCAAGGGAAGGTGTGGTCGGATTGTTCAAATAATGCGGGGATAAGCACGAACAGTACCTGGTCCCCTCAATACGGAGGCTGGTCTGGTTGGGGCGTCTTATGTGCGGAAGCAGAGTGGGGAAGGAACATTAGTTTAGGTCATTGGCGTCCTCCTAATTTCACCAGCTGTCAAGGCAACACCTTAATTAGATCTTAATCTCAGGCCTCGTACCACTGAGGTCCCCTTACTGACCAGGTCCTCTATCCTGCAGCACCCCAGACAGCCCTTTTGGTAACATGGCCAAGGGCTTCTAAGAAACAATACCACCCAATGCCCAAACCAGGTCAGGAAACAATGCATCCCAAAGGCGGCCCAGGGCCAGCAGCTCTGTCCCAGAGAAGCTTCCCCCACCCCACCGCCACTCTGGGCTCGGGTGAATGGGTTATTGGCGCCCCAGCCTATAAAACACATTGCCCTCCCACCTTCCTCTGTTAACAAGTCTGGAAGGCTTTGCTCACTCTGTGTGTGTACAAACATTACCCGGTATATTTTTTATCTTACTTATCCCTGGGAATCTATCTCAAAGCCGCCTTTGGAAACTCCTAAGCAGGATGTAATGCGTGGATTTCAGCCTCTGCTCAATAGTTTGCAATGTAGTTATTCCCCAAGCCTTAGCACACAGGAAAAAACAACCGAAGCAGAACCGTGTTTAACCAAACAGCAGCTTGGGGGTGGGGGGAGATGGGGAAGGAAGGAAGGAAGGAAGGGGAAAAGGGAGGGAGGGACAGAGAGGCGAGGCCCAGAGCAGCCCTTGCGCCTGCTTCTTCCAAGAAGTCACTCAATGATTTCTACCTCTGCCTCCCGGTAGAAGCTGCCAGCGTCAGCCCCAGAGCTGCCTTGGCTCCCCTGGGCCAGGGGTGCCCGCTGGGCACTGCGGGCAGAGGGTAGCATGAAGGGCGGTCCTGGGTCGACCAGCAGGCAGTAACATGAAAAAATGCTCTTAACATAACATCTGACATAACATTTGAAGGTACTCTCAAGTTTAAAGAGAAGAACATAAGGACATAAAACACGATCCCACTACCATAACTCTATGAGGTAAGCATGAATAGGGACAAAAGTGAAATGGCAATCTAGAAAAATCAAAGCACTTTGTAATAACCATGTGGCAGGTGGGATGTTGATGTTTTCCTCTTTGAAAAGTCCTTTATTATAATAACAGTGTTTGGATAATCATAATATTCTGGCATGATTATGAATAGTGTTGGGGTAACTGGTAAGAATTAGGAAGGAAAACAGGATGTGGGATCACCCCTCTGATCACCCCTCTGAGAACTCATCATCCAGATGAAGGTGCCACTTGAAGCCATGATGCAAATCTCTCTTAATTAGAAGGCAAAGGGAATGCTGGGTAGGCTTGAAATAAAGGACTGGCCTGTGAGCACAGCTGGCTTCCAGAAGGAAGAAGGGCTGGAACTAGAACCAGTCACACAGCCTCCTTCAACTCCCCTGCTAGCCAGGCCAGGTCTGCAGAAGGGACTGGTGTGTCCCCAGTGTCTTTTATCCTTTGTGGAAGATCAGAGCACCAAATCATCAAAGAACCAGAGCCTGCATGACCAGGTCCGACCCACCCCAGGACAGGCAGCAGCAAGCACAGGTGCAGAGGGTGAGGAAGCCCAACCGGCCACAACCACGGCCTCCCGAATGGCTCTGGGAGCCTCGAAGTTAGGGAATGAGGCTCAAATGCTCCCTGCTGAGCTCTGGTCGCTCAGTACATTTCTCCAAAACATGTCCACATTGTGCTGCCACGCATCAGGATTTCTAGAGAACTGGGGGCTGAGGGTCTGGAGGAGATGGCGGCCACAGGAACTCCAATGTCTTCATCACATGAATGCTACATAGAGAGCAATCCGTGCTTATGGAATGGAATGGGGTGGGGGGGGGAGCATGGCCACCAGGGCTGGGACGGGGGTCTGGAGGGCTTCATGGCTGAGCCCTTGGGCACAGATGCTGGGAGAGGCTGTGCTGGGCCTACAGCTCAAAGCCCTGAGGTCCTATCCAGTTCCTCATAATCCTTAACCCCAGCTCCCATGACACAGCTCCCAAAATCACTTCTGTGCCTGGCCAGCTCCCCATATCCCACCACTGCCCACCCCATGCTCACTCTATGTCAGCACACCCCAAGGCTTCCCATGAATCGCTGCTCCCTGTTGCATCTGCGTGGACTGTTTTATATTAATATATGTTATATTGTATTATATTCTCCAATATCATTGTTATTATAGTTTCCAAAATCACTATTATCTCCAATATTATTGTTATTATCTCTAATGAGTGGGTTAGTTGTCATTATAAAAGTAGATATCTGGGGGTGTTTGGGCCACAAAGGTGGGCCAAGGCCAAGTTCCTGCCTAAGTGCCAAGTCCATTTGGACGGGCAAGGTCAAAGGTCAAGGAAGGCCAGAGCTGAATGACGACCTGAGAAGTGAACTGCAGCAGGCAGAAAACAGCTGGACAAGTCCAGGTGTTCAGTGATTACCTGCTGAGCAGAAACGCACAGCGAGGGCTGGTGAAAGGGCAAGAGCAGAGGCGTGGACGGGGGGACGCTGAGGACAGAGAGCTCTCACTTCCGCTGATGCCAAATGCCAGTCCCACTGAAAACTAGCAGACATTGTGTGCCATGGAAGGAAAGAAGGTCAGAGATGAACAATAGCGTCGAATTATTTTGGAAATAAATGGAGGCAGAAATAAGTAAGTAAATATGTAGATGAAATAATGAGTAAATTTGAGAAGATGGAAATGTCAGAGCTGGGAAAGAATATTAAGGATTATTCTGGTTGAACCTCTAAGTCAACAGACAAGGACATCAGGCCCCTGAAGCTGTAGGATTTCCCCAAGGTCAGTAATAGATCCAGGATTCAAACCAAGGCCTCTTAATCCCCAGGACAGTGTCTGTCCACTCCTCTTGTCCAGTGGCATGATACTGTTTACCCTCTGTCCCCTCCGCAGAAGTATGAGCCACATAAGAGTGGGCACTGTGTCAGTTTTGTCTCTCTGGCACCTACAACACTGCCTGGCACACAGCAGGTGCCCATCAAACAGAATGGAAGCCAGTGGATGGAATGGAATGGAACAGAATGGAAGAATTAGCAGAGCTGGGACTAGGATTTGGGCATATCGGCAACAGAGAACCCCAAATGCCCTCTCTCCTGACCTTCCATCTGTGGGATGCCCCACCTCTATCTCCGCTTCTCAAGTCACCAGCCAACTCATCTCTCACCCCAAGCAAGTGAGGAAAGGGTTTGCCCTTTGCCTTGAGGATGGCGGACAGAGAACTGAAGTCCACATCCTTTGTGAGAGCAGCTCTGGAAAGTAACGGGCAGATGGTTGGCCACAGGTGGAGAGGAAGACCCTAATCCAGGTTGACTCTTTTTAGCCAGAGAAACCACGAGAGGCACAAGGCTCAGGAAGTAGGGCCGCGGGCCACTCATGAGCCCGTGCTACGAAGACTCTGCCACCTCTCCTGTCTGCTCACTTCTCTTCCGAGGCAGACAGCAGGGTCTTGGCCAATCCACCAATTCCACAATATTTACTAGATAGCCTCGAAGAAACTGGATCCTTTGACTTTGAAGGAGTTTGGGTGAGGAGTGGGGAGTTTTACAGCAAGCATAATAACTCCTTCTAATTCCTTGATTATATTCGGGTGGCAAGACGCACGCTTCCAGCACTCAATCTTGAACCCTCTGTTCTCCCCGACGCTGGGGCGCTGGCTTTCTGGCCATTTCTGTTCCCTCCTCCATGATGGGCAACCCCACAGTCCCTACTCACAAGCAGTCAACTCTTCGTTGTTAAGCCTGCTGCCACCTGCAAAACCACAGGCTAACCACATCTTCTAAGTGACTCTTGCCAGCGACAGAATTCAGGCAGAGCTTTGGGGGCTGAGAGGGACAAGAGCCCATTGTCTAGTCCTCCTGTCACTGCTATCTTAGGGCTTAAATAGGACTTGTTGGGACTGCCCGCCTTGTCCTGGAGCCATGCCTTGACTTCATGAATCTACGTGCCTCCTGGCTTGTTAACATGGCCTCACATTGTCCTTAAATCTCTGTTCTCTTCACCTCTCCCTGACACTCACCTTTACCGGCACCCACCACCACCACCACACCACTGAATGCTCGCCACTGCCACACCACCCCCGAGGAACCCTGTGCCCTCCCCTTGCTGTGTGTTCACTGACCCCACCAGCCCTTCTGGGCTTCAGAGCACCTGCTTGTGTTGTGACCGCTGTTTCCCAGGCCCTTGCCCCTCTGGTGTTGCTCCCAGCCTTGCCTCAGCTCCACCAGCTCTGACTCCCCATCCGGTCTGCCCACGAAAGCCCCCCATCCAGCATGGCGCCCCTCGACCACCCCACTCCTCACCTAACCTGGGAATTGGCAATTGGCATCCACCACTGCTCAGCAAGGGTGGCAGGGTGGGAGGAAAGGGTGGCAGGGTGGGAGGAAAGAGAGGCAGCAGAACAATGGGCTACTGACTATGAATTCCATTCCTCTTCCCACCTCTGGCTATTTACACAGTTGGAAGACAGGCTTTGATCACTCTGTGTGCGTACACATATTAGCCACATCACCGCCTAGCCCACTTATCCCCAGGAATTTGTTTCAAAGCCGCCTTTTGGAAACTCCTAAGTAGGATGTAATTCGGTGGATTTTATGTTCCGCTCACCGGCTGGCAAAGTCGTTTATTCCGCAAACCCCTGGCATATCGCAGAGAAAGAAGATGCAGGAAACACGGGGCCGCTCTGGGCCCGCGGCCGACGTGCGGCAGCCCGGGCTGAGGGAGGCCCCTCCCTGCCTAGACGGAGGCCGCGGGAAGTTTCTTCACGGCGAAACTTCTATGTTCTCAACTTCAGTAACTTGGGTTGTTAGCATGAAAGAGAAACAGTCTGTAAATGGCATTTAAAAGCAAATTGGATTTGCTTCCCCCAGCTGACACAGCCCCCGGTGCCGCCTGCCAGAGGACGCTGTGCGCTTCTCATCTGAAGCAGCCATTTGTCATGTGTCAGAGGATCTGAAGTAAAATTCCTTTGTGTGCGACTGGCTAATAAAGAGGTTCTTAGCGTTAATAATTTACTCTGAATGCCATTCACACACTGCTTCTCTCGTGTGTTCAATCGAAGGTAGCGAGGCTGAGAGGTGTGCACGGATTCCTGCAGATCCTGAATCTGTGCTCCGGAATACCGTTCACATCAAACAGCCCCTGCTTTACATGCGGGCCGGCGGCTCCGCGGCTGGGTGCTAGGACGCGTCAGGAGAGCCAGCCGCTTGAAGGGAAGAAGCTAAATCCACAGGCCGCGGGCGGGAGAGGGTGGGAGGACGGGTTGGTGACACTGAAGGAAGAGAACGGGACAGGGGCGTTCAGACACCATTCGACCATATCTGTGGAGGGACTCAGTGTGCCAGGCTCTCTGCTTGGCACCAAAGCAAGGGCTTCCTCACCTTCAAGACCCTTCTGGAGTGAGGTGAGGCACAAATCAACAAAATTAACAAACAGACAAACCTATTCACCTTTGTAAACAAGGCTTATGTGTCGCCTGCCCCGGCCCTCCCCGCCCCAGCGATGGGGTGTCCTTCCTCTGGCTTCCCTTCCTTTAGAACCCTGGGCATCAGCATTGATGCGGGTGTCCAATCAGTCTGGGTGGCTGTCACAGAATACTCTAGACTGGGTGGGAGACTTGGACAACAGACACTTATTTCTCCCAGGGCTAGAGGCCGGGAAGTCAAGATCAAAGTGCCAGCAGACCTGGAGTCTGGTGAAGGCCTGCTTCCTGGTTCATGGACAGCTGTCTTCACATTGTGTCCTCGCATGGTGAGAGCAGAGAGATGGAGAGCAAGCTCTCGTGTCTCTCCTCAGAAGGCCATTGATCCCATTCCTGAGGGCTCCACCCTCATGACCTGATCACCTACCCAAGGCCCCACCTACTCACACCATCTCACTGGGGGTGAGGGTGGATTCCAACATACAAATTTGGAGATGGGGTCGAGGGGGACACAAGCATCCAGTCCATAACAGACTGGACAATGCAAGGTCAAGGACTAATCTTTTTGTCTCTGCATCCGCAGGGTCTAGCACAGTGCTTGTCACATAGAGAGCACTGAACAAGTGGTTGTTGGACAAACGAAAGGCCCCATCCCTGGCCTGACGTCTGTCTACTGCAGGAGGCAGGACTTAACTGAGGCNGGGGGGGGGGGGGGGGGGGGGGGGCGGGGCGTGTGCCCCATCAGTCAGCTCAGGCTAACGATGCCGCACTGGTACGTGAGCTCAGGCCGCAGTAGCTGCCACCAGCAGACATTTACTTCCTACCCACATCCGCCAGCATCACAGCTGGCTCTGACCCTCTGCTCCACACCAACAGCAGACATTTACTTCCTACCCACATCCACCAGCATCACAGCTGGCTCTGACCCTCTGCTCCACACCCTCTTCATTTCAGCATCAAGGTGGAAGGGGCAGGTCCTGTGGCAGGGGTCGGGGAAAAGAGAAATAATAGAGCAACATGAAGGGTCTGGAAGCATCTGCTCCAAAGAAGCACATGTCACTTCCACCCATATGTCATTGTCCAAAGTACACTACATGGCCCCGCCTGCTGTCAGCGTGCCCAGAAATGTCCTCCTCCCACTGGACAGCTTGGTCGGGAGGGGTAGCAAACATGGAACCACAGTACAGACAACTCCAAACACTGTGCCAGCAGGCCACCGTAGGCCTCAGTGATCGGTCAGCGACAAAGCGTTCGGCTAAGTGAGTGTGGGGGGCGGACTGATTCCAGAGAAGTGAGGTCTTCGGTGGCAGCTGCCTGTCCTGGGGTCCTAACCACAGGGAGGTGTCCCCAGCGGCCGTGTGGAAGCCTGCACATTTTCCACATTTCCAAGGCTGGAAGAAGCAGCAGCTGTATCCAGGGCTCCTGGCGACTCTGCCCAAAGGCCGGGGAGATGCTGGAGTCACTGGCTATAGCCCAGCCCAAGGATGCCCAGTCTCAGGGCACGTGGCAGGACTCGGGGCACCCTCACTGCCTCCTGACATGGTACTCCCATTCTGAGGGGTTCAGAGCTCACCCTGTCACAGGGGCCGGTAGGGGGGCAATCATGGCTGGAATCAAGAGAGGAGGAGTTACAGAAACTCGGAACCACCCCTGTGGTCACACTCCAAGGCAAGTGCCTCAGCGTATCCTAGAGATGAAATCCTAGAGCTGTCGGTCATGTCCAGACGCGTGATGCCCCTTCCGAGGGGAAGCGGCCAGCACAGCACACCTGCTGCCCACTCGGTGTGTCTGGACCAGACGTGGGCACCCAGTCCAAGGGCAGCCAAGGACAGAGACCCGTAGAGGCCCGGTGTGAAGAGATGAGCTGATCCCTCTCTCACGACTCTCAACCAGAGGCTAGAGAGGTGGAGGGCGGGGTGGAGTCGAAGGCCTGGGGGTGGAAGGTGGAGCGTGCTGGAGCCACGCTAAGCCGGGGTGATAAGGGGCCGCCCAGGACGAGGAAGGCCGCTGGCAGAGGGAGAAGACTAGAGAGGGTCTGCAGAGAGACGCAGATGCTGGGAGAGAGGGCATTGCTTCCGCCGGCATGCAGACAAATGCCATTTCCAATCCGATCCAAAAGTGGTTGGACAAAGGCCTTTCGTTCCTGAGTCAGCTCTCCGTCCCTGGTGGCCGAGAGTCCAGCCTGAATCCACCACCAAACGAACACCCATGGTGTGAGCTCCTCGAGCAGTGGCCCAGAGCAGGAGAGGGCTAACCGGACAGGTGTGAGGTGACGTGGGACATTTTTCCAGGAAAGGTGGAAACTTAGAGAGGGGGAGGGACTTTGAGAAAAAGAATGAAAACTTTGAAATATGTACAAAATACAATGGCATCCTTTATAATCCTAAAGATGCACAAGGTAGGGACATTAAAGTGGACAATTAAAGTGTAGTAACGAAGTAACCACTTTATTAACGTGTTTACGGTACACTTGTCGACACGAAAAGCTGAAGGCATGGGTGGAAATTTTGATGTGCATGTTCTTCCCAAAGTCACCATTTATTCTTCCATTTTCCTCTTGTTGTAGCTGGGGTCCATTTTTAGTTCCTGCTGTTGCTTATTTATATCCATCTCTGCTGTTTTTTATCAATGTTGGCAAACAATTGTCTATTACAGCAGCCTTTAAAAAAAGAAATAAAAAAGCTTTTGGCTCTATGAATTAACTCTGCTTTTTATTTTCTGTGAAATTCATTTGAGCTTTTACCTTTATTAATTCTATTTATTGTCTTTGGTTTTGTATTGTTGTTCTTTATATAACTTCTTGAGTTGAAATCTTAGGTCATTTGTTTTTAGACTTGGTGTCATTAGTGGATCTAAGGCTTTAAATTATCTTCTGAATAAGATATTGCATTCTTGTATTTATTCTGATAATGTAATTTCCTTTGTGATTGACCCTTTACTCCAATAATTATTTAGAGGAACAAGTTACTTAAATGACAGGTGCACAGATTTCATGTTTGTGATCATTTTGTTGATGATTTCTCATTTTGTTGCATTACGGTTACTGAACGTGACATTTAGGTATGATAGCGATCTTTAGAAAGGTATTCATATTTTATGTGTGACCTAACACATGGGCAATTATGTGAATGTTCCAAATATGTTTGACAGGGATTTGTGTTCTCAATTTGTTTAGCATATCTCATGCATTCTGATGTCATCACCCTTGTTAATCATGTTATTTGTTTCTTTTATATCCTTACCTGGTTGTCTTGTTAATCTGCTAAGAACTAAGTTAAAGCCTCTAATCTGAGGCTGTCTTTATCTGTTTCTCCCAGGAATGCTATCAATTTTTGCTTTATATATTTTCAAGTTTTTTAGTATGTGCATAATGGTTTATGATTGTTACATATCATCTTAAGAGGAAGTCCTTTTCATTGACATAAACTATTCCTCTTTATTTGCTATGAATATTGCTATTCCTGTGTTTTATTAGTTTTCCCTGACATATATCTTTACATTTTCCTCTGGTTTTCAACTTCTCTATTAGCTGTATAAGTATAGCTTGCTGGAATCTTCATGAAACTGGTTTTTTTAAAAATCCAGTTTGAGAAGGATTTAACTCATTCACAAGAATTGTTGTTGCCAATACATTTAGTTATTCTAACAATGCCATGCATCTATGTCTCTTTGTATCCTATTTATCATCTTCCTGGTTTGGTTTTTACCCATTTTTCTGCCTTTTGCTAATTTGAGCTGTTTTCATTTGATTCCATTTTTCTAGTATCTAGAAACTATACCCTAGATTTCTACTTTTCTAGTGTTTACCCTTAACATTTTGTGAGTAATCCCTTGCGATTTCTATAACAATATCTACACCGGTCAGTACCTAGAGTCACCCCTAGGTCAAACTGAAAACAAACTGACTGCCTGCCACTCCCTCCCTCCCTCCCCACTTCCACCTGTTATCTCCCATGGTGATCATACCTGAAATATTCATTCTAGCTTTTGCTTTTTAAATATTTTTTACAACAAACAATAGGTTTTACTTATTTCTCTTCCCTTTATCGTGTCTTCCTTGTAGATTCATTATTTGATATTTGGTACATGTGAGATATTCAGTTGTATAAAATCCATCTCAACTTTATTCAGATATATTTTGGGGGGGAAGAATTACATGCCTTTATCCTACAGGCACTGAAAGTTATTTGAAAGTGTTTTAAGAGGTGTTTTTTTTTTTCTGTTAAGGGAATATATTATTTTGTTCATATTAATTTTAGGAATAAGTTAACAGAAAGCCTACGAAATAACAGCTTAAAAAACCTTGAAGTGTATTTTTCTCTCAAGTTAAAGGAAGCCCAGAGGGAATCAGTGCAGGTCTAGTGTAGTCACTGCGTGGGGTCAGGAACTCCGGCTTCTGTCTTGTTGTTTCAGAGACCATGGCCCAAAGCCACTTCATGGTTAAATATGGCTGCTAGGACTCCAGCCATTACATCAAAAATAGCAGGAAGGAAGAAGGCAGAAAAAGAAGGACACCCTATCCTTTTAAGGAGACTTCCCAGAACACAATAATTCTACTTATGTTTATATGCTATACCTAGCTGTAACAGAGGCTAAGAAATGAGGTTTTTTTTTTTAATTGGATGGAGATGTGCCTACATTAGGGCACATTACAGTGAAATTTAAGAATAGCAAGAATCAATACTAGATCCTAAAAGCTTCTAAAGAATAGAAAAAAGTCACATTAAAAATAAAAGGTCACAGGGCACCTGGGTGGCTCAGCTGAGCGTCTGACTTTGGCTCAGGTCATGATCTCAGGGTCCTGGGATCGAGCTCCCTGTCAGGATCCCTGCTCACTGCTTCTCCCTTTCCCTCTGCCCCTACCCCTGCTCATGCTCTCTCTCTCTCTTTCTCAAATAAATAAAATCTTAAAAAAAAAAAGACCACATTCCAATGATTCAGAATCAGAATATCTACAGCAACACTAGAAGCTAAAAAGCAACAGCCCAATACCTTCAAAATTCTGTGGGAAAAGGTACTCCATCTTGGAATTCTATCTCCAGCCAAACCCTGCAGTGTGAGTTTTCATCTTTCACAGGGAGGTACTGAATGATGCAGTTCACGAAAATGAGAAAGTGAGCCAAGAAAAAGAAAACCATGGGATCCGGGAAACAGGAACCCAAGAAAAGAGGTGAAGAAAAATCCCAGAAAAATGGCTGACAGAACAGTTGACACATCTGAACATAATGAGAAGAGATCTTCAGGTCTTGGGAGAATTTGGGAACAGATTCGCAATCATGTACTAATAGGTATATAAACTAAACAAATAAAAATGAAAACAAGTCTTAATTCAAAGGGGAAAAAAAAGAATTATAATCTTAACACACTGCACAGCGTAGCTGACTAGTATCTCTAAGGTCACACAAATATAAGCACCCAGCAGTGACTGTCACCAAAACTTCTGCGGGAGCTCCACGGACGGGGCCGGGACAGATAAGTGTGTTTGGTGGGGAGGAAATGGGAATGTGAGCATGTGAGCAAACTAAAATCTAATTTTCCATAGTTGCGAGTCAACAGATAGTTCTTAAAATGGAGAAATCAAGAAATAGCTACATATACCAGAAATGGAGAAATACAGAAGTAAACAGCAGGAGAACTGGCTACAAGAAAGGACAGTGGTTGCTCCAGGGAGTACGAATTTAGGTTGCAGAGACAGACGGGATAGCATGCTGCTCTTTCACATTACAGCCCTAGTAATACTTTTTTCTCTGTATAAATGTCACAGTTTGCTGAATAATATAAATCAAATATACTTAAAGAAATAGATTAATGCCGGGCAATTTGGGGCTCCTTCTTTTTTGTTGGCAGGGGAGGTGATGGGGAAAGAAGGCATCTTCCACACTAGCCAAATACATTAATTCTTCCAGAGGCGAATAGGAAGGCTGGTAAATGTTCTGAGTCCGTACTCGTCTGATAGGGCTTCATTTTGCCCTCACACTTGAATGATAATTTATGTTCAAAGCCATTTCCCCTTGGAGCTTTGAAAATATGCTTCATTATTTTTTTGTATCCAGTTTTGCTGATGAGGAATAGGATGTCAATCCAGTCCTGGTGCCCATGCGTAGCAGGTTGAATCATGCCCCCCCCAAAAGATGTGTCCACGTCCAAACTCCTAGCAGCAGTTTTGAGTGTGACCTTCTTTGGAAAGATGAGATCCTGTAGGGTGGGCCCTAACTCTGAACACTAGTGTCCTTATACCAAGAGAAGACACAGGGAGAGCTGGAGAAGAAGGCCATGGGAAGGCGGAGACCGAGATGGCAAGCCAATGAGGGGCCGGGACTGGCAGAAGCCACCAGAGCCAGGGGACAGGTGCCCAAGTGACACTCCCTCTGAGCCTCCAAGAGGGACCAACGCTAACAACTTTTTGATTTTGGACTTCTGGCCTCCAAAACAGTGATAACTACATTTCTGTTGTTTGAAGCCACCCAGTTTGTGATACTTTGTTATAGGAAACTGACAGACATGCCTGTAATTATTTTCCTCTTTGAAGGTTTTTAGGGGTCTCCCCGTATCTCTGATGTTCTAGAATCTCATTGTGACACGTCCATGTCGATGGATTTTAAAATTTTGCTGGCCATGCCCGGGCCCTTCAAGTCTGAAGAGTTTTATCTTTCTTTGGTTCCAGAAAATTCCCTTCTATGAATTCTTAAAGTATTGCCTCTCCTCCATCATTTCCATTTTCTCCTTTCGGTACTCTTAATTCATAAATGCTTGGTGTTGATTCGCTTTTCTCTCCTATTTTCCATCTCCTTCGCTATGGCATTGCATTGCTGGAGAAATTCTTGTCTTGATTTTTCAGCACTCTCCCTTCATACGTGCTCATTTTGCAATTCAGTGCATCAATTTTGAGATTTATTTTTTAATGTCAACTAACAAAATTTTAATTTCCATCATTTCTAGTTGATTCTGATTATAGGGACCCAAAAGCCTCCATATCTTTTAGAAGATACCTTGTGGTTGGAAAAAAGTTGTGTTGTGTCCTCAGAACACCATCATCTGATATCTTCTTCAGGTCCCCCTACTTCCAAGCAGAAGAAGAGCCCAGAACTTGTCTCTGATTCTGACATTCACTGTAGCTAATTGCACCCTTTGCCTGCTGAGCACTTAATATGCATCACCTTATTTAATGCTATTTATTTAACATTACCATAAGGATGGTAATATTCATATCCCCATTTAATAGATGGGCCAGCTAAGGCAGAGTAGAGCTTACTCGCTGCTGATCACAGTAGAGCTAGTTAGTAGTACAGATGACATCTGAATCCATGGCTGATTCCAGAATCCGAGCACATGGCCACTCCATTATTTCGCCCCGAATGATGTTGCATATGACACAGCCCATCTCTAGATATTGGTTGGTGCATTCGTTAGTGGAGAGCAGTTAGTGGAGGGCATGGTTCCCAGCCAGGAGTGACTTGTTCCCTAGGGGACATGTGTCAGTATCTGGAGACATTATTAATTGTCACAACAGGCGAGAGAGGAAGGTGCTCCTGGCATCTGGGGGGGGGGCAGGGAAACTGCTAACCATCTTACAATGCACAGGATGGCCCCACAATGAAGAGCGGCCCAGCTTCAAGTACCAGCAGTGCCGAGGTGGGGACACTGTGGTGTGTAGTGTCTAAAACCTCTGCCAGCCCTGCGAGCCCTTGGTGACTAGTCCATAATGTTGGGGGTAAGTGCAGAAGAGTAGCCCAGAAAGGCTTGAGTGGGCCCAGGCTGGCCGCTCTCATGACAGAACAGACTCAAAGGGTGAGGGACAGGCGTTCCTCCCAGGCCAGAGAGCCACAGTGTCGCAGCGGTCGTCAGCCCCTCGAACCCCAGACTCCACACAAGCCTCTTCGGACCAAGTTAACATTCACCATGTAAAGCCCTTTGAGACAGGACACGTAGCATATCAATGTGGGAGTCTCCCCTTTGTTTCTTCTTTCTCTCCATCTCAGACAGGTTCCGCTTCTCAGCCCCAAGGAGTCCTGCAGGCTGGAGAGCAGAAAAAGACCCAGGCACAGACAGGTGGCCAGGGCGGCAGCCAGATGTGGGGGCAGCCGGCTTCGGGCGCAGCTGCAGAGGCCGTCCCCAGGCTGGGAAGCCAGCCTCCCTGAAGGAAAGCAGGTCTCGAAGGGAGGGGAGCGGGGCGGAGCGGGGAGGGGGGTCTACCCAGCTGTGCTCAGGTAAGGGGCAGAGCTCAAGCAGCATTCTACTTGTCTAAACTGTCATGTGAGGGGGTCCCTTGGGAAAGAGGGAAGGCAAAGAAGGGAGCCTGCAAGCAGAATGGGGAGGGGGTGTCTGAGCCTGGCCCCCCTGCACCCTGTTGTCACAGCTCATCGCGGCTGGCGAGATTCCGGAGCCGCCACGCATCTGGGACCAGCCCCGGGAAGGTGCTGAGGCCCCTCCCAGCCGGTCTGGGCCCTCTGGCACCCATGGATTTCTCTCAAACAGCCTGCCTGCCTCCCCTGCCAACCCCACCAAAATGAACGAAACACAGAGGAGTGAAAAGCATGGAAGCTCCCCCGCCCTGGAACATGTCCGGGCCCAGTGAGATCAGCCGCCCAGCAGTGGTGAGGTGAAGCAACCCTCCCACGTGCCCCTCCATTCTCCACCTGCTGACGAGGAACCCAGGCCAGGAGGAGGGGACGCCGGGGCTAACACAGTCCCCGGTCTGAGCCCCATCCCAGAACCCCTGGGAGTCTGCCACACCTCCCCACAGCCAATCTGAATGCTGCTGGGCCCCACTCTGTGCGGCGACAAATGGAGGAATGAAATCTCAGCTCATCGGTCCCTGTTTTTCAAACTCGAATCCCATTTCCCTGTTGACCCACCGGAACATTTTGGAGATCATTCATCTTCATTTCTGATTGATTTTCTGTCAATATTTCCCTGCCTCGCCCCCACCCCAGCCTTTCCATCAAGTAGTTAATGAGCTGTAAACAAACCCTTGGATGCGCTAGGGGGTGGTTTTCCAGGAGCCTTTGAAGAGTGAACCAAAGTTGGGCAGCAAGAACTGCCCCCTCTGGTTCTGCTATGGGTGTGTGTGTGTGTGTAGCTTAGTTTCTCTCACTTGGGGTCCCCATGACTGATGAGGTGAGGACAGCCTCTCCCTTCTCCAAGAAGTAACTAGCAACTTCCCAACACGAGGGCCGTGCATTGACTAAACCCCAGATCGCTCTCCTCTGCCTCCCACCGCCCTTCCGCTGCTGCTCTGGTCAAAGGCTCCAGAAGGAGCACCTATGCAGGAGGTGGGGGATTCAGGAGCACAATGGAGGCATCAGTTTGCCTCCTGGCAGGTCCCAAGATCTAGCTGGGTGGGATCCAGCTGGGAAAAATTAGGAAGGGAGGCCTGGGTGGGGCACCTAAGAGGGACGGAGAGTTTGGAAGCTCCCTAAAATCACAGTGAGCTGGAGAAGCCACCCACAACCCCTCACCGTGGGGGTCTCAGTTTTCTCACCCATCCCATGGGGTCAAGAATTCCTTTCCTATCTACCTCCCAGGAGTGTTCGAAGGATGTGGAGACACGGGGCTTGGGAAAAGCCTAGAGGAATTACAGATGTCAGCGAGGTGACCATCCCCCTTTCTCCCAGTTCCTCTGGCCCCAACACTCCTCCCACCCCCAGCCCCATCTGTCCTCCCCACCCGCCAAGGCCCCGGAGTTTTCCTGCAGCCCTTCTGAATGTTAACACGCAGGGAAAACTTCAAGGAAAACATACAGCTGATAAAAATTTAATGCTATATGTAACAAAGCAGAATGAATATTTAATCCGTGCTTTTATGCGAAACCACATAACCAACCGGCCCCACGCAGCGGCGAGGACCGCGCGGCCCCTCCCCGCTCGCGGCGCCCCGCGCCCGGCAGCGAAGCAGTTAAGCTGCTGGCAACAAGCAGCTCCTAATAAACACTCGGCTAATTCTGTAGGAAAAGCACTAATTAGAAAAGCAATAATAATCGGTGTAATTGCTCTAAATTACCCTCCTAACAGAGAACTGCGCTCGGAGCCGGGAACGCAGCTGCCGCCGCCCAGCCCCGCGCCCCGAGCCCGCGGCCCCGCGCTCTGCTGCCCCCTGGCGACCGCCGCGTGCTGCGCCCGCCTGGCTGCCAAGAGGAGCCGCGCGAACCCCGAAGCTCGGGCGCCCCTTGGTGGCCGCGCCCGCGCACTGACCTGAGGACAGGCTGGAGGTCCGGGGCACTGGAGGACTGATACTTGGACTTTGTCGTCTGCCCTCAGCCTTCCTCTCTGGGGACTGCTGACAAGGAACCAACGTCACACTGGCTGGACTCAAGGAACAGAGAGCGGGGGCAAAATCATAATGGAATGAGTGGACCTCTAAAGAGTCCTCAGGATTTGGGATAGTGTGGATTTGGGGGATTGCTTTGGGAATGGGGTTGAAACAGACAATCTCAAAGATTGGGGGCCTTCCTCAAACGTGGGAGCTCAATATTACAAGAGAGACAGGATGTTCTGGGAAGAGCTTCTCAGAGCCCAGCCTGGCGGGAGCATCGGAGTCCCCTGTAGGGCCCTTTTGACCTGGCCTGAAGTGAACAAGGCTGCAGTGTCTTCCGGATGCACAGGGAGCTCTCACCGGATGTCTCAGCACATGCTCATCCCTGCCTCCAGCGCTCCTGCGGTCAGCCTTGCTTTTCAGAGTGAGCTGGGCCCCTCAGCCTGTGCGTCTCTTTGCTAGCCCGCCCCAAACGAAGCCCCAGGGACTGTCCTGGCCATTTGTCTTTCGGCTTCGTTGTGATCCCGCACACGCACTGACAGCTTGAGAGTAGGCTCCCCTCTGTGTACACGGTGCTAGGAGCCTGCAGTCACTCCCAGTACATGCTTGGTGGATGAATGCCCAGCACATGCTGGGTGCCAACATGGGGGGCAAGGGTGTACCCTCTGGGTCAGAAAGCAGGGCTGAAACCAAAGGTGCCAGCAAGAAGCAGAGGAGCGTCCTCTGATGTGCACGGTCACAGGACCCTGCTGGCTGGGTGGTCAGGGAAGCCCTCTGGAGGAGGCACGGTCTCAGCCAGCCCCAGGGGAGCTAATGCTAGAGTCTTACAATAAGGATCCAGGGAGCTTGGATAGATTCTGGTACAGCTTACCCCTCAGCAGAGGGAACAGGGAGGGATGTAAGCCAAAGAAAACCCAAACACTGCACCCTGTCCCCAGCCCTCACATGACCCTACCCCCTTCCTGACACCAGCGCCGGCCACCCTCCTCTTCACTCCCAAGCCGAGGGGGGGTAGTATGCATAGTCTGGGGACCAGACTGCCTGGGTTCGAATGCTGTCTCTTCCATTGACTTACTGTGTGACCATGGGCAAGTTTCTTAACTCCTCTGTGCCTCATTTCCCTCCTTAGTACAATGAGGATACTAATCGTAGTAACCTAACTCATGGGATTTTTGGGAAAACTAATTCAATCAGCACACGGAAAGGATCTGGAGTACATCACCCACTCAATACAGGTTAGCTATTAATATTGTCTGATCTGTGTAATAGAACCGGACATACCATGCTTAAACAACGACATGTCTGAAAACCTCTAAATTTAATGATCTCCAAGGTCTCTTCCAGCTTTAAAATTCTATGATTTTAAAACGATTTCTTTTCCTTTACTCACTTTCCCACCTCTGAGCCTTTGCTCCTGCTGTTATATGCCCCACACACGCCTCCTACCTGCCTCGGTCTCCCTGTAAGAGCCCTTCACTGGGCAGCTTCCTCCTCCTGGCCAGGCAGAGGTGGTCTGCCCCTCCTCCCCTAGGCTCCTGGCACTCCTCCTCCCCATTATCCTCTGTCTCCCTCATCTGTTCTTCATCTCTCCTACAGGAGCCCCCGGAACCTGGAGAGCTCAGCGGGTCGCTCGCCTCCTCCACACCTGGCCTACAATAGATCGTTCCATTGACGCTAGGTTAATGTTACAGATGAGGAAACTGAGGCACGGAGGCATGGAGCAAATTCCTGGAAACACCCGTTACAGCCAGGGGGAGAAGCCAGGGCCCTGGCTCCCGGGCTGGCTCTGCGGCTTCTCCTCTCAAGGGGGTCTCACCTGCTCAATTCCCGGGCAGGCTTGGGCACAGCCAGGCAGCTGACCTCTCCCCGCCACAAATGCAAATGACGGCGTAAGATGAGGGGCCTCCGTGCGCGCACACGCAAACGCGCGCACGCACGCACACGCATGCGCACAGAGGCAGTACCATTTCCGAGGGGATTTGTATCATCTCACGTCTGGGCCATTGCAGAAGCTTCGAATCATTTTCCTTGCTTCCACGATTGCGCCCGCCTCCAGCCCCATCCTCCGCGTAGCAGCCAATGACCTGCTAAAATCAAGTCACTTAAATCAAGTCACTCCCCATGCAAGACGTCAATGGCCTATCTCAGAGTTAAAGCCAAGTCCTTCCAGCGGCTTCCAAGGTCCTGCAAGCTCAGACCCCAAGTTCATCTTCCCCCAACCCCCCCTCACTTCGTTCCAACCACATTGGCCTATTTGATATTTTCAGACACCAAGGATAGTCCTACCCAGGCCCTTCCAACCGCCTGCAATGCCTTTCCCCGAGATGGCCACATGGCTAATTCCCTCCCAGCCTTCTGATCGCTGCTCAGATGCCCCTCCTCAGAGAAGCCTGTCCTGGCCACCATATTTGAAAGAACACCCAATCATGCCTTATCCCCCTACCCATCTTGGTTTCACAGAACTTCCTCACTTGACTGTGTGTGTGTGTATGTGTATACACACACACATATATATGTCATTATTTTTATCTACTCCACTAGACTGAAAGCCTATAAAAGTCATTTTGCCTTTTGTTCACTCATGTATCCCCATATCTGAAATAGTATTTGCCGCACAGTGTGAGTTCAGTAAATGTTTAATAAATGTTAAATTAATTGCATAGTTGTGAAGTCATAAAGAAATGAATTTCTAATGGTAGAATTCTTTGCATTGCTATTGAATGGGGCAGAGTGGGTGCCAGAAAAGATTTGTAGAATGAAGTGACTTCTTGATGTCTCTGTATGCATCCTTCATCTTCCACTTTTAAGGCACGCGGTTGGTATCCTCCTTCATTAGAAAAGCTGTCAAAGTACAATCACCATTTTGTTGGTGTTGGGTGGTCAGTTTGGTTGTCTGACTGGTTTTCTGGGGCTGAGTACCTGTGGGACACTCCCAGTCTTCTCCATGAGGTGAGGTTTACCAAAGCACACACAGTAGACACCATCTCTCTCCCCAGAGGTCTCTCCTGACTCCAGGTCCCCACCCCCAATTGTTTCCGGCCCAGCCAAATGGAAAATTTAATTTCCAGCTAATTAGCCCTGATTTTGGTGCCCCTTGTCAAGTTACGGGACTACCCCTTTTCCAAGGGAGGCAGGCTCCCCACCCACATGTGGCCAACATTTGACACTGCCTCTGTAGGGAGGGAGACAAAGGCTTCCAGCCCTGCCATTGTCTCTGCTCCGTAGGTCATGGGCGGGCAGATACAAAAGCCTGATGAATTCTTCATTACCCTCTGAAAGGGTGGTTCCTCCACACCCTCTATCATTGGTCACAGGTGGGCCTTTGAATAGAGGAGTAGGACTTACCTTCTCCACTAACCTGTTTCCTTTCTTGAGTCTTTGAACAGGGCTCCCTCAACCTCCTTCCCACAGCCTCCTCCCCTGGGAGGTGCCAGCCATGCAGTTTAGCTGAAACCAGAATCCCCACCTCCAGGTCACAGCAAGTTCGACCCAGCATCCAGAGAAACTCCCCTTCCTTCCACACCACAGTCCCTGCAGCTGAGTGAAGCTTCAGAGATCAGCAGGTGAGACCCTGGTTCTTGGTGGAGCTATCCCCTACCCTGCTCCAAAAAAGGGTCTCCAGAGAGAGATCTGCCCCTCCTTCCACATGGACAGGCCTAAGGAGGAAACACCCTCCTCCAGCTGCTTCCCCACCAGGAGTCCAGAGGCAGAACTGGGCCTATGTCTGGAAGGGAAGTGGGCCACACTCTGCCACAGTGCCCTCTGCTGGTGGATCCCATGCCCTGTGAGGACTGCAGATTTCACGCCCTGTCCTGACTCTAGTGTCCAAACCACAGTCCCCGGCTCTCAAGTTCCCTCCTCACCCAAGAAGCCCTTCAAGGCAGCAGTCCTCCAGCCAAGTCTCTTCTCAAGAAATCAATGGAGGGGGAGGGAGGAAAGATGAGGTCTGGGGGGAGGAGCTGGTTTGAGTTAATGAGCTATGTGCTTTCCTTTCCCTATAATCCATGGTATTTGATGTAGCAGCCAATTTAACTTAGCTGTGGGATAATTTGTCATGGGGTTGTTAGGATGGGGAAGTTAGAGTGGTATGAGGAAGGGTGGGCAAGACAGGGCCAGAGAGAACAGGGGACTCTCCCAGCACTCCCTAGAAATCCTCCCAGGGGAGGCATACTCTGTGCCCCGGGAGCCCAGAAAGAGAAGAATGGACAGGCTGAGGACTCCTGAGGGCAGAGCTAGGATGGGATCACGGAGGGATGGAAGGACCCAATGACTGCAGGATCAGGCCCCAGACCAGGCAGAAGGACCTGGCCTCTCTCCTGAGGACAGGGCTGTGTCTGTGTGACTTTCTAGGGCCTGGGAACTTTCATACCTATTTACTGGATCTGTATAATCCGGGGACCAGGAGATGGATTGATTGATTGGGTCCAGGGACCATGAGTGAACTCCACACAAAGCTTCTCTGCATCCCTGGATGTGGCAGAACCAGGACATTCTGGCCTCATTTCTGTGTCCCTGCCTCATGCTTCCCTTATGGTCAAAAATCAGAGGATGTCAGAATTAGATGGTCCTTAGAAGGTAACTCATTTTGCAGAGAAGCTGGATGGCCATAGGCCCTGGTTTGCCCAGATAGCTGTCCCAGTTTCCACTTATTGTCCCAGGCTAATTATTAATAATCCTCCCTTCCACTCACAAGAGCATCCTTACAAGGTGAACAGTGAACTGTATGTACCCCTGCAGAAAAAGACAGGTGGTCATGTTCAGGGTCCCCTGATGTCCTGTGTTCTTCCTCCTCTGCGGAACCACTGCCAAACACCAAGGCCTGGCACTCAAGTCCACGAAAGTGGAGGCCCCCTGCCCACTGGAACCCATGTCCTTCAGGAAGTCTCCCCCATGACCTCAGCCTGCAGGCACCCACCCACATCTGAGCCCTGCCATCCCCATCCTGGGCACGGCACTGACCTGTTTGTCCACCAAAACATGCCAGAGTGGAGTGTGGGTGGAGGTGTGTGGAAGAAGAGGCTGGCCGGGCAGCAGGGGCCAGAAGGCCGGGGTCTGGGATCAGTCATTACACATTTCTCTCCTGGGACTGAAACTCAACAGTGGCTAAAGGCCTGAGTGGGAGATGGGGAAGCCACCCATGTAGATGGGACTGGAATTACAAGGTGGATTTGACAATTTGCATCCCGTGGTCCTGAGCAGAGCAGGATAGCCAGGCCCTCTCTAGTAAGACCTTACAGGCTGCTTTTCTGGTAGCCTGTGGCCCTGACGTGTGTCCATTCCTACCACTCACTGAAACCTGCAGACCCCACTCTCCAGTCCATTTGTCGTCTGGTCCACCCATTTTTCTGCGGGCCGGCTTTCTGGGAGGCAGTGCCAGCCAGGTACCAGCTGGAGTACTGGATTCTCTCTCCTCCTTTCTCTTCTTGGGAGGTGTGCAGTCCCCCCACCCTACCTCCTCCAGGCACTCCAGCCTTCCCTCTTCTGGATAGACCAGGCTCCTTTCCGGGGGTCCGGAGCTGCCTGAAGCCTGCCTCTCCCTGCAATCCACTCTCTGGAATGTAGCAGCACCTAGTGGCAGCCTGCAGCCTAACAAACAAACAGAAAACCTGGGACAGGCTCCCCGCATCAGAATTACTGTGAGCCTGTGCATGAGTCAGACCTAGGAGGGTCTAACTCCCGCCTACAACACTTACTAGCTGTGTTGTCCTGGGAATGTTATTTAACCTCTCTGTGCCCCGATTTCACCTTTTGTAACATGGTCATAATAAAAGTATCTCTCTGAAAAAGATGTTGTAAAGATGAACTGAGTTGAAGGATTAGAACACTTAGCACAGAGCTCAGCAGATAGAAAATGAGTTTTTAAATGGATGCTATTGTTATTGAGATGATAAAATGATCAATTCAGGCTAAATGTTGTAAGAATTCAGGGGAAGGTGCACCCAGTTATGAACTGGAATCATGACAGAGAGCTAAACAGATGAGGTAAAGAACTGAGAAGGGCCCTGCAGAATATGTAAGCAAGGGCCAGCAAGCCTCTTCAGGCCTTGTCTTTAAATGAGGACAAGACAAAGTACTTGAAGGTAGAGAACCCAAGCGGATCAGCCTTAGGGTAACATCTTTCAGTGATTAACATGTAACACACCTACCATGTGCCAGGCTTTGGGGCTTCAGAGACGAAGAAACATAGTTGCCGACCTCAAAATCACAATCGCAGTCTGGCTCAGGTCACAGAGAGAAGAGGTGGTGGGCCTTCCCCACCCCAATCCCTACACCAAATACTAAAGACAAACGTCAGAGCCATTTGTTACAACTGTATCCTCAGCAGGGAGAATTCCCAGGATGTCACCTGCCCCCCCCACCCCAGAGAGGGTGATCCAGGGGTCGGCAGGGCTGCAGTCTCATCAGATACCTACCTGGGGAAACATATCCTTCTGGGCTCCCTCAGGTCATCAAAGAATTCATCTTCTCACAACTTATGACTGAGGGCCCTGTGTTCCTGTGGTCTCTCAGCATTTAGAGGTTTCTTTTCTTTTCTTTTTTTTAGAGATTTATTTCTTTGAGAGATTGAGAGACAGCAAGCAGGAGGAGGGGCAGAAGAAGAGAGAGAATCCTGAAGCAGACTCCCCACTGAGTGCAGAGCCCGACACAGGACTCGATCCCAAGACCCTGAGATCATAACCTGAGCTGAAACCAAGAGTCAGCCACTCAACCGACCGCACCACCCAGACCTCCCGGCATTTAGAAGTTTCTCACACCTCCCTGCCACATGGCCCTCTCCATGGACAGTTCACACATGCCTTTTTTGCTTCTTCAAGACTAGCAAAGCAGTCTTTCTTTTCTGGTAGCACAGAGCCCTCCATAAAGAAACATGACCATGGCAGTGACTTCCCATCATCTCTGCCAAATTCTATGGATTAGAAGCAAGTCACAGGTCCCCCCCCCCACACTCCAGGAGAGAGGACTGTACGGGAACATGGATCACTGCGTGCGTCTGCCACAGTAAGTCAGACGGTGATTGCGCTTAAATCAATGAGCCTTGAACAGGAGAGTCAAGACACTGATTAGCTTTTGATTTGATTAGATTAAGCGTGGTTATTAAAGTTTCTAGGGTAACCACTTAGAGGATAGAACCAAGGTATATAACTCCAAACTAATGGAGGGGGAGTGGGTGAGAGTCCTCAGTACAAAAGAAAACAAAAAAGCGGGGGGTGGGAGGGATAAAAGAAACAAAGAAAATTGAGCAAGTAGAAAATGCAAAATAATATCAATAAATCTGCATGTTATCAGTAGTCACAAGTGTAAGTGGATTAGCTTGCCAGTGAAAAGATAAAGTTCGTATTACTGAATTCTTAAATCATCAGCTACAAGCTATTTGCAAGAGACATTTTTAAAACACAAAGATGCAAAAAGTAAAAGGATAGAAAAAGTAAATATACCATCAAAACAGTATTCAAAAGAAAGGAGACTGGATAAATACATTATGATTTGGTCATCAAGTGGAATATCTTCCAGCAGTGACGATGAGTAAATTGCAGCAATATTGACCAACATGGACTGTTGTTTTTTTTTTAAAAAAGCAAATAAGTAAAAAAATAAATAAATAAAAATAAATAAGCTAGTCATTAAAGAAGGCATGCAATATGATTCCACTCAAATAAATTTCAAAAGCATTCAGAAGTAAGTAATATGTTGTTTGTAATACACACCTATGTGATAAGTTATGAAGAAAAAAGAAATAAACAGAATTTCTCCAGAGATGGGGAAGGGATTTGGAAAGGGTACAAAGAGGTTACAAAGTGATTACAATGGAAACTTGGTAATATTTTTAATTGAATGATAATATAAAACAGTAAGTACGTGAAAACAATTTCTTACATTTAATGTACAGTAGACACATATTCATCTTATTTGTATTTTTAATATCTTTTATAAGTTCCTGTGTATAATATTCTTTCCGATGTGTTTAAAATTCAGTAAGTATTTTAAAACTTTTGAAATCCTGATAGTTTACTGTATTCTTGACCCAGAGGAAAAGTACAGCAATGTCACCATGGGAAGAGAGGCCTTCCCCTGGGATTGCTGCGAACTTCACAAACACCAACTTGCAGCATCCTACAAGGTCAAGTCTCTACCCGCATAGCCCAAAAAAGACACAGAAGTGTTCATGACCGTTGCAGCCAGAAGACACTCTCCTGCCAGGGATTTGAGGCTAGATCAAGAGATCCTTGTTCCTTTTTGTCATTCCAGTGAACCTGACGGATGTCCACTCCACTCTGGGCATCTCAGGATTTCTGTCCAGGTGAGAAACTCCCCCACCACGCTATGTGATACTATGGGCTTGGGTCAGTTTCTCATTTCATACCATCTTTGGTGACACCTGCCATGTGCCAGACCGTAGACTGACTGCCAGGAGGACCAAAATGAAATATGGCAAACACTTTCCACCCCCAGATGCTCAGAACCCGGAAGCACTGCAAACAAGTAAACGGGCAAATGCAATAAGGAATGTTCAATGCAGTAAGGGCCTGAGCTCTGTGCACGAGGGGAAAAGACGGGGAGGATTTCCAAACTCAGAGCGGAGATAGGGAGCATGGCTGAACAAAGTGGCATCCAAGCTGAGAAGGCAGGGGACCTACAATGCCATCCTCCCAGCGTCTACCGAACCTAGATTCAGAAACAGCAGTTCATGGATCTATCCCCCAAGGATCAAACCTTTCCTGGCTCCTACTGTCTAGTCCTCTGATGCCCACTATGTCCTGCCCCAGGCCCTTGGCAGGGGGTCTGGTGTGTTGGTCTCCTGCATGACAAGCTGAACTGGAGGACTGGACTCTTGGCTTCCCACCCTGAACTCCCTCCACCAGAAGCAAGCAAGACCAGTCCAAACTCTCGAGCCTGGGGAAGCTCAACCTGGGGGCGCCGGGAGAGGAGATGAGGAGGCTGGGAAAGCTGGAGGTGTTCATCTGTAGTGGGGAGACCAGTTCTACAGCTGTCTAGCTGTGTGGTTTGGGCAAGTCACATCGCATCTCTGGCCTCAGTTTCCTCCTCTGTGAATTGGGCATAAACTATGCCAGCCTCTCAGGATGGAAACAGGGTTAAGGAGCTGATTCAAGGAAGCCCACTGAGAGACACAAAGCTCAGGGTTTGTTCTCAAGTCTGGCCAGGGACTTGAGACTCCATAGGCCAGAGACTCCTCCCTCTCCACCCAAGGCCCCTCTTGGCACACCCTCCACCCAGACCAGACCCAGGCTCACTCGGTTCCCGACTCTGCACTCCCATGTGGGCTCCCAGGGGGCCTAGAGGAAGCCGAGTGCAGAATGGGTGGAGAGGAGGGCATCAGACCCTTTCCTATAACTTGTCCAGACAGGAACTTGGCCCCTGGGGGTTTCTCCTTTTGCCCAAAGAATGCTATACACCCCAGCACCACCAGGTGGCCCCAAGGAACCAGCCACTGCTTGGATCTCCACTCCAGGGGCTCCTGAGACAACACATTATTTTAAAAGTACAGAATCCTGAAGCAGAGGGACCTCCATAGAGAAAATCCAGGCCAGCCTCCTTAAGTTTTTGGAAACCACAGACCTCTTGAAGAATCGGATGAAAACTATTGACCTTCTCCCCAGAAAAATGCCCCAGCCCATATACTCAACTTAGGACATAAGGAAGACTTCCCCCTTGTTGGTACCCTGGGGGCCATTCTGTCTTTTAAAGAGAGGGCACTGAGCAGAGATAAGACATTTCTCCACATTTCAAGGTCACTTTACAGGTTATTTATCCTGCAGTTGTTTACTGGGTGACAGCTATGTATATGCCAGGCACTGTTCTACGCACTGGGGATACAACAGTGACCATCAAGACAACATGGTCCCTGTCTTGCAACCTAGTGAGAAAGACACTCTAGAAAATAATTACTTTCATAATTAATCACAGTTGGGAAACAGGGATCAAAAATACCATGCTATAGGAATATATAAGGGGGATCTGAAGGAGAGGAGAGGAGAGGAGAGGAGAGGAGAGGAGAGGAGAGGAGAGGAGAGGAGAGGAGAGGAAGGCTTCTCCGAGGAAGTGACGTGTAAGCTGAGATTGGGGGTGGATAGGAAGAAGTCAGGTGGAGAAGGTAAAGACAGCATTTGGGCAAAGGTGAAGGAGTGCGGCTGGCGGAAGCCAGTGTGGCTGGAGNAGCAGCCCCAAGAACATTGTCAGGAGTCTGCTCGGTTTCAGAGGTACTCTCGAGGCTACTGCAGGGGTCGGGATTAAGCAAAGTTTTCTTAGACAGGATACCAAAGCACAAGTAACCAAGGGAAAAAACAAAATAAATGGACTTCATCACAATTACAAGCTTCTGTGATGCAAACAATACTATTAAGAAAGCAGGGAAGGGGCGCCTGGGTGGCACAGCGGTTAAGCGTCTGCCTTCGGCTCAGGGCATGATCCCGGTGTTATGGGATCGAGCCCCATATCAGGCTCCTCTGCTATGAGCCTGCTTCTTCCTCTCCCACTCCCCCTACTTGTGTTCCCTCTCTCGCTGGCTGTCTCTATCTCTGTCAAATAAATAAATAAAAATCTTAAAAAAAAAAAAAAAGAAAGCAGGGAAAACAACCTAAAGAATGGGACACTATATTTGCAAATGATGTATTTGGTAAGGGACTTGGATCTAGACTACTAAAGAACTCTTACAACTCAATAATAAAAGGACAAATAACCCAATTTTAAAAATGGGCAAAGCATCTAAATAGACATTTCTTGAAAGAAAATTTATCAATAGTCAGGAAGCCCATGGAAAGATTCAGAACATCAGGGAAATGCAAATCAAAACAATCACACCCACTAGAATGGCTATCTCCCAAAAGACAGAGGATGTGGCAAAGATGTGCAGAAGTTGGAACTTTTATACGGTGCCGGGGTCACTTCGGAAAACAAATTATCAGCTCCTCAAAATGTTAAACATAGAGTTACCGTGTGATGCCGCAGTTCCACACCATCCAAGGTATCTAGCCAAGAGAGAAGAAGACACGTGCCCACAACCTGTACAGGAAGTATTCGCATCACTATTGGTCATAATGGCCAGACAATGGGAACAACCCAAACGCCCACCAATTGATGAATGGATAGATAAAATGTGGGATCTGAACACAATGCAATACTATTCAGTGATAAAAAGGAGTGAAGTATTGATACATGCTACAACATGAATGAATCTTGAAATCATTCTGCTAATCAAAAGAAGCCAATCACAGAAGACCGCATATTATATCATTATATTTCTATGAAATGTCTACAACAGGCAAATCTACAGAAAGTAGATTAGTGGTTGCCTGGGGCTGGGAGGATGGAGGGAGATGGGAAGTGAGTGCAAGTGGGTACAAGATTTCTTTCGGGGTGATAAAATGTTCTGAAATTGATTGTGATGATAGTTGTACAACTCTGTGAACATACTAAAAACCATTGAATTGCACAATTTAAGAGAGTGAATTGTGTAGTATGTGAGTTATATTTCAATAAAGCTGTTTCTTGAAAACAGTGTCATACCCACTTCCTTATTCTGGGTAGGATTGGGTCATTGCTTTCTTACATTTCACGTTTTCCATACTTTTCCTCTTTCCATATTTGTAATCCCGCGCATCTATCTGAATTTGTTTCTTATGTCTGGTCTGGTGATCTCTCTCCCTCTCTCTCTTTCTTTCTCTTTTCCTTTCTTTCTTTCTTTCTTTCTTTTTTTTTTTTTTTGTCTCTTATCCCTCCCTACTTCATTTCTTTCTCTCACCAAGAAGTGCTGCCTTTGCAGATTTGCTCACATAGAAAGCTGGTAAGTCATCAAGCAAGTGGCTTTTCAGTGAGTCAGTGACCTTCAGGGCTTCCCCCTTGTCACAGTTATGGGTTACCCAAGTATATTTGGCACATCACATCGATTGTGTCTTCAAAGAAGAACAAGTGGGGAGACCTCCTAAGGCAGAGAAAGCGGATGGTCAAGTTGATTCCTCGGCAGATGGAACCACTTAGGAAAAAGACTTTCCTGAAATCTTCTCTTACTCAGGTACACTGTTTTCTAAAGGAGGCCAACTCAAGTAAGGCAATGATGACGGAGGGGACACTGGATGAAAGCAGGAAGACTGAGTGGCCCAAATGTGGCAGATCGCGTTTCCCAAAGGGGGTGACAGCACTATTTCTGATCCCACATGCTCTTCCAAATTCTTGGACAATCCTCTTTAAAAAGTAGAATCTAATTCCCCTCCCTTTGAATACTGCTCACCCTTGGGGTCTTTCTTCTAAAGAAGAGAATGCAGCCGAAGGGACTGTTGTACTTGCTGGTGCTCAGTGAGAAAAGCTGATAGGGCTCCCACCTGGTGCTCTCCCCTTCTCCCTCGCCCATTCTCTCTTCCTCTCTCTCTCTCCATCCCTCTGTCCCTCTCCCTTTCTCTCTCTCCCTCCGGCTCTCAATCTCTCTGTCCCTCTCTTCCTTTCTTATGTCTGATCTGGTGATCTCTCTCCCTCCCTCTCTCCCTCCTTGTTAGGAGGAAAGCCAAGCCTCATGGACAAACTACACTTGTGCGTTCTAGCCAACAATGACCTAAGGTCTTAGCCCACAGCCAGAATTAGCCTCCAGACAAGTGCAGGAGGGAAGAAGGGCGGAAAAGACAGAAGGAAAGAAGGAAGGAAGGAAGGAAGGAAGGAGGAAGCTTTCACACGATCTCAGTTTCCAGCTTCCACACGCACCCAGCTGACAAGGAAAAGACACGCTATCCCTGGTGAGTCCGCTCCAAATTGCAGATTCCTGAGATATTAGTTACCTATTACTACTAACAAATTACCCCATAACTTTGTGGCTTGAAACAACATTTATGTTCCCACAGCCTCTGTAGACCAGGCATCTGGACAAGGCTTAGCTGGGTCCTCTGCACCAGGGTGTTGCAAAGGCTGTAATCAAGGTGTTGGCTGGGGCTTTAGTCATCTTCGGGCGCCACTGGGAAAGGCCCTGCTCCCTCCTGTGGTTGCTGGCAAGATCGCCTTCCGTTCTGTCATGTGGGCCTCATATCACATGGCAGCTTACTTCATGCAAGCCATGGCAATACAGACAAAAACGGTAGCAAGATGGAAGCCACAGGCTTCTAACCTGATCACAAAAGTGACATCCCCTCATTTTCACCATATCCATTCATTGGGAGAAAGTCGCTATGTCCAGCACACGTAAGGGCAGAGGATCAGACAAGGGTGAGACTGCCAGGAGCCATAATCAGAAGCTGCTTTAGCCCTTAGCAAAATCAATGTCATGTCAATTTAGTCCACTCGGGTTGGGGATGGTTTGTTTTTAGGTAACCGGAAAACACCAACACACAGGGAGACGGAAGAGCTGGGTAGGAAAACTATATTTGTTGGATATTTACTATGTGCCCGGATCATTTTACAGATGGGAAAACTGAGGCTTAGAGTTTAGTAATTTGCCACCGCTATTCATGGCAGAATGGGAATGAAAACTTCTATAGCCATAGCCCGTGACCTTTTCACTTTCCCTCTCTTTCCTGTCCTCTGAAGAGAAACAATTCCAAACCATTTGAATATCGAATAACTTTTTACCCATGGCTTTTTTTTAATCCCTAAATTTAACCAGCAGAGATTATTTCTAGCTACACTCCCCACCCATACTCTCTCAACTCTCAGTCATGAAGGACTTTCCTCTTAATGCAAATCCTGTATTTTATAAAGCTGGCAGAACCGGCCCACTATGCTTAGCTGGATTTTCCTCCATAAAAACAAGCTTTCTGAAATACTATTATTGCTTACCCACGGTGAGGACATAGATTCCAGGAAGTTGGTTTCAAAGGCTAAAAAAAGAACATGAGGCAGACATCTGCTTGAGTCGAGAAGAATGTAAACCCAACTGCTCCCATTGCTGGTGTGACCAGCCCCACCCCACCCCTGCCAACAGTCCCTCGGGAGGGGCTTCAGGGTGAACACAGAACAAAACTCTGTGCTTGTTGATCTTTAGTTCCAGGATAGGAGGGAGGCTGACTTTTAACTGCAAAACTTTTTGCACAGTTTCTAAACATCAAATGTGCTTGTTAATTACCTTTAAAAATATCTGTTTAAAAACTAATCTCAGATGAGAGATTTCTATTAAGGGAAACTGAGATATTTGCCAGGTTGGATTCCATGATTGTTGTGTCCTCCTGTGTGCTGATTCTGGGATGCCCTGCATGTGATCAGGACCGATTCCATCCTCAGGCTTGGGAACTCAGCAGGGGCTTAAGGAGCAGACAGATGGCCCCCTCAGGAGCACCCTGCCTGGTAGGGAGACAAGGGAGGCTTTTCCAGAAGCAGCAGAATAACCCAAAGCCAAACCCTCAATGCTCAGGGTTGTATGATATTCTAAAAGATTAACCGGACCTCACTTTTCTGCAATCCACAGTGATAATGATCGTAATCATAATGCGAATTACTGTGCATTAATTGGAGTGCTTAGTCCATTAATATTTAATTATTGACATGATTGGAATTAGGCCTACCATTTTATTTTATTATTTGTTATCTGTCTCTNGCATTAATTGGAGTGCTTAGTCCATTAATATTTAATTATTGACATGATTGGAATTAGGCCTACCATTTTATTATTTGTTATCTGTCTCCTCTGTTCTTGTTTTTTTATTCCCCCTTTCCTTCCTACTTTGGGCCNTTTAAATATATTTTAGAATTCCATTTTAATATATCTAGTGGCCTGTTAAANGTAATCATAATGCGAATTACTGTGCATTAATTGGAGTGCTTAGTCCATTAATATTTAATTATTGACATGATTGGAATTAGGCCTACCATTTTATTTTATTATTTGTTATCTGTCTCTTCTGTTCTTGTTTTTTTATTCCCCCTTTCCTTCCTACTTTGGGCCATTTAAATATATTTTAGAATTCCATTTTAATATATCTAGTGGCCTGTTAAATATAAATATTTACATTGTTTTTTAGAGGTCGCACTAGGGATTATAGCATACACTTGATTTTTCAGTGACTATTACACTATTTCACATAAGATATAGAAACTTTACAACTGTACAGTACCATCATTTATCCCTTAAACTAGCCCACCCCCAGCATTGTTTACGCTGTACTTGTCACATGTATTACANGCCTCCAGACAAGTGCAGGAGGGAAGAAGGGCGGAAAAGACAGAAGGAAAGAAGGAAGGAAGGAAGGAAGGAAGGAGGAAGCTTTCACAGNCCCACCCCCAGCATTGTTTACGCTGTACTTGTCACATGTATTACATCTCCATATACACTATTCTAATTTCCTTTTAAAATAATCATATGTTTTTTAAAGAAATCAAAAGGAAAAAAATAGTTTTATATATTTACCCAGATATTTACCATTACTGNATCTCCATATACACTATTCTAATTTCCTTTTAAAATAATCATATGTTTTTTAAAGAAATCAAAAGGAAAAAATAGTTTTATATATTTACCCAGATATTTACCATTACCAATGTTCTTTATTCCTTCCTGGAGGTTCAAGCTTCCCTCTGGTATAATTTCCCTTCAGCTTGAAGAGTTTGTTTTTGCCTTTCTTCCAGTGAAGATCTGCTGGCAATGTAAAACAATGTTTATTTCACTTTCTTTTTTGAGGGATCTACTGGCTGGGTATAGAATTCTAGGTTGACAATTTTTCCCTTTGGCATTTTAAAGATGTCATTCCACTATTTTCTGGCTTCCATATTGTCTCATAAGAAGTCAGTGGGTATCAAAATTACTGTTGCCCACTCTGTCATGTGTTATTTTTCTCTAGCTGCTTTCAAATATTCTCTTTCTCTCTAGTTTTCAGTATTCTGATTATAATGCATCCAGATGTGGTTTTCTTTACATTTATCCTTCTTGGGGTTCACTGGATTTCTTGAACCTATAAATTTATGTCTTTCACCAGATTTGGGCAGTTTTCAGCCATTACTTCTTCAAATATTTTTTCTGCCCCATTCTTTCTCTCCTCTCCATCTGAGACTTTAATAACATAGATGTGAGACCTGTGATAGTATCCTCCAAATCCTGGAGGTTTTGTTCATTTTTTTTTTAATCTTTCTTTCTCTTTCTTCTTCAGATTGGATAATTTCTATTGATGTACCTTTACAGTCACTGATTCTTTTTTCTATCATCTCTATTCTGCTATTAGTCCTGAAAGTAAGGATTTTCACTATTGGTGAAAGAAGTTACAAATAAACAGGAGAGAGAAAGNCCACTGGGAAAGGCCCTGCTCCCTCCTGTGGTTGCTGGCAAGATCGCCTTCCGTTCTGTCATGTGGGCCTCATATCACATGGCAGCTTACTTCATGCAAGCCATGGCAGTACAGCCAAAAACGGCAGCAAGATGGAAGCCACAGGCTTCTAACCTGATCAAAAAAATGACATCCCCTCATTTTCACCATATCCATTCATTGGGAGAAAGTCGCTATGTCCAGCACACGTAAGGGCAGAGGATCAGACAAGGGTGAGACTGCCAGGAGCCATAATCAGAAGCTGCTTTAGCCCTTAGCAAAATCAATGTCATGTCAATTTAGTCCACTCGGGTTGGGGATGGTTTGTTTTTAGGTAACCGGAAAACACCAACACACAGGGAGACGGAAGAGCTGGGTAGGAAAACTATATTTGTTGGATATTTACTATGTGCCCGGATCATTTTACAGATGGGAAAACTGAGGCTTAGAGTTTAGTAATTTGCCACCGCTATTCATGGCAGAATGGGAATGAAAACTTCTATAGCCATAGCCCGTGACCTTTTCACTTTCCCTCTCTTTCCTGTCCTCTGAAGAGAAACAATTCCAAACCATTTGAATATCGAATAACTTTTTACCCATGGCTTTTTTTTAATCCCTAAATTTAACCAGCAGAGATTATTTCTAGCTACACTCCCCACCCATACTCTCTCAACTCTCAGTCATGAAGGACTTTCCTCTTAATGCAAATCCTGTATTTTATAAAGCTGGCAGAACCGGCCCACTATGCTTAGCTGGATTTTCCTCCATAAAAACAAGCTTTCTGAAATACTATTATTGCTTACCCACGGTGAGGACATAGATTCCAGGAAGTTGGTTTCAAAGGCTAAAAAAAGAACATGAGGCAGACATCTGCTTGAGTCGAGAAGAATGTAAACCCAACTGCTCCCATTGCTGGTGTGACCAGCCCCACCCCACCCCTGCCAACAGTCCCTCGGGAGGGGCTTCAGGGTGAACACAGAACAAAACTCTGTGCTTGTTGATCTTTAGTTCCAGGATAGGAGGGAGGCTGACTTTTAACTGCAAAACTTTTTGCACAGTTTCTAAACATCAAATGTGCTTGTTAATTACCTTTAAAAATATCTGTTTAAAAACCAATCTCAGATGAGAGATTTCTATTAAGGGAAACTGAGATATTTGCCAGGTTGGATTCCATGATTGTTGTGTCCTCCTGTGTGCTGATTCTGGGATGCCTTGCATGTGATCAGGACCGATTCCATCCTCAGGCTTGGGAACTCAGCAGGGGCTTAAGGAGCAGACAGATGGCCCCTTCAGGAGCACCCTGCCTGGTAGGGAGACAAGGGAGGCTTTTCCAGAAGCAGCAGAATAACCCAAAGCCAAACCCTCAATGCTCAGGGTTGTATGATATTCTAAAAGATTAACCGGACCTCACTTTTCTGCAATCCACAGTGATAATGATTGTAATCATAATGCGAATTACTGTGCATTAATTGGAGTGCTTAGTCCATTAATATTTAATTATTGACATGATTGGAATTAGGCCTACCATTTTATTTTATTATTTGTTATCTGTCTCTTCTGTTCTTGTTTTTTTATTCCCCCTTTCCTTCCTACTTTGGGCCATTTAAATATATTTTAGAATTCCATTTTAATATATCTAGTGGCCTGTTAAATATAAATATTTACATTGTTTTTTAGAGGTCGCACTAGGGATTATAGCATACACTTGATTTTTCAGTGACTATTACACTATTTCACATAAGATATAGAAACTTTACAACTGTACAGTACCATCATTTATCCCTTAAACTAGCCCACCCCCAGCATTGTTTACGCTGTACTTGTCACATGTATTACATCTCCATATACACTATTCTAATTTCCTTTTAAAATAATCATATGTTTTTTAAAGAAATCAAAAGGAAAAAAATAGTTTTATATATTTACCCAGATATTTACCATTACTGATGTTCTTTATTCCTTCCTGGAGGTTCAAGCTTCCCTCTGGTATAATTTCCCTTCAGCTTGAAGAGTTTGTTTTTGCCTTTCTTCCAGTGAAGATCTGCTGGCAATGTAAAACAATGTTTATTTCACTTTCTTTTTTGAGGGATCTACTGGCTGGGTATAGAATTCTAGGTTGACAATTTTTCCCTTTGGCATTTTAAAGATGTCATTCCACTATTTTCTGGCTTCCATATTGTCTCATAAGAAGTCAGTGGGTATCAAAATTACTGTTGCCCACTCTGTCATGTGTTATTTTTCTCTAGCTGCTTTCAAATATTCTCTTTCTCTCTAGTTTTCAGTATTCTGATTATAATGCATCCAGATGTGGTTTTCTTTACATTTATCCTTCTTGGGGTTCACTGGATTTCTTGAACCTATAAATTTATGTCTTTCACCAGATTTGAGCAGGTTTCAGCCATTACTTCTTCAAATATTTTTTCTGCCCCATTCTTTCTCTCCTCTCCATCTGAGACTTTAATAACATAGATGTGAGACCTGTGATAGTATCCTCCAAATCCTGGAGGTTTTGTTAATTTTTTTTTCAATCTTTCTTTCTCTTTCTTCTTCAGATTGGATAATTTCTATTGATGTACCTTTACAGTCACTGATTCTTTTTTCTATCATCTCTATTCTGCTATTAGTCCTGAAAGTAAGGATTTTCACTATTGGTGAAAGAAGTTACAAATAAACAGGAGAGAGAAAGGAATGCTGGAATAAATTCAGTTGTATTAGATTCGTGTTGGAGATATCAGTAGAAAGTTATTTATAATGATGATGAGAGATAGAGAGAGAGATGGGTTCACATGACTTATTATATATACATACATTCCTAAATCTATTCACCAAAATGATTTAGAAACAGTAACACCCCAATATCAATGAGAACACCTAGTGCTCAGATCTTGGTTTCTAAATACCACTCTCCAAGAAAAGGAACCAGGGTTCCTTGGAGAAATGGTGGTCTGTTCCAGGGCTGGGGCAGGAAAAATACAAGACAAACTTTGAGCATTCTGCAGTACCTGAAAGTAAGGAAGTGCTCAAAAAAATTATGGGAGCATGTCAAAGGACATGGGCCATTCTGAAAAGTCTCCTGATATATTATATCTCCAAATAACAAAATAAATATATTTTGGCCCATCCTGGTATGAACAAATACTTGAATAAATAAATGAATGGGGTGGGGGTGAATGAGATGCCTCCTCCTTCATGAGAACTAATAAATGTAGAATGAAGTGGTGGAATAGAAAATCACCATTAGGAAATCCCAGTAACAATGGCTACAGACAAGATCCACCAATGAATACTCAAATTAGTAGGTGAAAGTTTAAGGAAAAAGAAGGATATAGCTTCAAGATATCTTCCTCGAAATATTTCTTAATTACTGTGGTGGAATATATTCACTAATTCTTTGATATTCCTCCTTTCACGAGGTGGACCTTAATTTCTCCCCCCATGACTGTGGGCTGACTTTAGGCTCTCCTCTAACGAATAGACTATAAAAAGAGAAAAATGCTAACTCTATAGTGGAGAAATCTGGCAGACACCACCTTAACCAAGCGCTTGAGATTACTATCACCAGTAATAAGACATATTGACATCATATACCCTGTGACATGATGCAGTGAGAAGGACATGCCACCTCTGAGTATTCTTCCCCCAAATCTATAATATCAGCCTATTTGTGAGAAAACATTTTACTGAACCAAGTTCAGAAAATTCTACAAAATACCAGACCAATAGTCCTAAAAAGTGGCAGGGTCATGACAGAGAAGGACAGAATGGGGAACTGTCACAGACTAGAGGTAACTAAGGTCAATGTGAAGATTAATGCAATGTGGTATCCTGGATTAGAGCTGGAACAGAAAAAGAATATTGGTAGAATAGCTGAGAAAAATCTGCTTTTAAGGTGTAAAACTTCTTGAGCATTGGGACAGAGTTATTCTACACCCAAGGGCTCAGTGTAAAGCTTTCAACAGTGACTTCTGGATGTGTTCAAGTCAGACATAACCATAGTAATAACAGCTGCCATTTACTGCATCCTGAATGTATGTCAGATATTCAGTTTGGTGCCTGACGTACGATTGGTCATTTACTCCTCTCCACAACATCATCAACTCCATAATAGAGGTGAGATACTGAGCACAGAGATGCACAGTAATTGCCCAAGGTCACACAGCTAGTCATTACAGAAGCCAGGAACTGAACACAGGAAGTTTGGCTTCCACGCTCACGCTATGTAACTAGCATGCTTGGTCTGCGGGAGTATTTATCAAATTACTGCCTTCGGGAATTAGGTAGCTGAGCTCAGCTACAAGAATACTTTGGCTCATCAAAAACAAGAACCACAAAATACTAAAGGAAGAAATATTTAGATAATTCTTTCCAAAGTGGCACAATCTATACCCTTATTTCCCCAGCTGTAGTCAGCCTCCAGCCACCTCCTGGATTCCGCCCTCACTGCCGTAACCTGTACCCTTAGTCGCTTAATATCTTTCAAATCAATTCAATTGTTTTGCTTAAGTAAATTATTTTAAAAGGAAAGTGACCCCATGTCACTATTGTAAATGGAAAAGAGTATCATTTACCTTAAGTAAAAGGTAACCTAAAAATAAAGACCATAGAAACAAAACAATGTCAATAAATTACAGTAAGATGCTAGTATCTGCCAAAGGCTCTGAGCCTCAACGAGCGATGTTCTCTTGGATGAAACAGAGAAGATCCAGCAAGTGTTAGAGAGGCGTCAAGACAGACCAGCACCAAAAATAGATCAGAAGTATTACCAAAAAAAAAAAAAAAGAATAAGGTTTTCTCTATAATTTGGGATAAGGTGACAGAAACCCCAAAGGAACAATGGCTTAAGCAAAATGGAAACTTACTTCTGTCTCACAGAGAAGTCCAGAGGTAGTTGGATTGGGACGGGTGTGACACCGCACAGTGTCGTGAAGAGAGACTTTCTATTTTGTGGTCCCATTAGGTGTGGCTTACAAGGTCACTTCAAGGCCAAGATTGCTGCTCCAACTCCAGCCATCACGTCTGCCTTTCAGAGAGCAGCAAGAAGGAAAGGGGAAGAAAAAGAAACACTCCCTCTCTTTGAGAAAACGTCCTCACTGTTGCTTGCATCCTGTTGGCTAGGACTTAGTCACATAGCCAGGGAGCCAAAGAAAAGTAGCCTTTGTGTGGGGGCAACTAAGTGCCTAACTTTAAAAAAAGGGAGGGAATTCTATCATTAGAAAAAAAGAGGGAAATGAATGGATGACAGCAATGTCTGTGATTTCCTGGCTCACCATGCTGCACCAGTGTGGCTCCAGGATCACCTGACGTGGACCGCCCGAGTCAGCCCGAGCCCAGATCTTAAGCAGACTGCTCCACCTGCCTCTGAAGTTGGCCTTACCCCCGGCTACTCCTCTGAACACCTCCCGAGCTGAGGAAGGCACTTCTCTTTCCCCACGAAGGTTATATTTTGTTACTAGGCCCCTTCAAGCCAGCCCTGCCCTGAGTCCACTTCCTACAGGCGTGGCATGGTGCCATCACTGAGAAGGGAGCACGGCTTACAGAATCAGTCAGACCGGGCTTTGCTTTCCGACTGTGCCCCTCACCTGCTGTGCCGGCCACCACTGACTCACCCTCGGAGACTCTTCCTCCCTGATCCTGACCCCACAGTGCCAGAGGCAGAGGTCCTGGCCACGCGCTGGAAGAATCCATGGCCACAGATCCAATTATAGGCTGTAAATAATTCTGTCCCGATGTTCAAGGAGTCGCACTTCTTACGGGGAAGGTACCCCATATGCGACACAAAGACGTATTCAAAAGTCATTCTCAAAGTGAAGATATATACAGAAATTGCCAAGGATGATCTTAGCAACTGGCAACAAATTAGAGATGGAAACCCTTTCATAGCAGATGACCTTCAGTTGTAACCGGAGGAGGGGGATATGGCATGACTCGGGGAGGGAGGGAAGTTAGGGGACACAGTGGTTGATGAAGACGGCTCACAGATGCTGGGCTCCCCACCACCCGTGCAAATGGATCACTGAGCCAAAGGGCACCAATCCAGCGTAGGGCTGCGGTCATGGGCTTTTAGAGCAGTCAGCAATCTGGGGGCCTCAGCCCAGTTCTCCACCTCTTGAGAATCAAAGATGCCTTTTAATAAGACCACCCCAAAAGACTTCTATTTGAAGAGTTGCTTGCCAATTAAATCATACAAATCAGAATTAATTCATGTTTCCTGCCCTTTTCATTTAAGAGGGTCGGGTGAGCGCGGACAAAGTCACAGGACCAAGCTGGGCTGACGGGTGCCTGACAGGTGGGTGTCCTGCTCAGGCTCATGATGGAGAAAAACCCACCACTTCATATGAGAGTTTTAAACACCAAAAAACAGCTGGTCGGCCAGCACCGCTCTTGGCCTCTTTTACCTTCTTTGCCGATCTCCCACCCCCCTCCCAGTCGGGAAAGAGCTAATAATCTTCCTGTCCAAGCCCCTCGATTTACTGGTGGGAAAACCAGGACCCAGACAGGGAAATGGCTTGGCCAAGGCTGCGCAGCTCTGGCTGGACAGCTGGCGTTGGAATATGTGGTTGTGGACCTAACTGGTGGCCCCGTCCTTCCCACCCCTACACGCTCCAGGTGTCCAGCCAACAGTCCGACAGCACAGCGTGGGAACCAATGCCGGCAGAGTCACTGGAGCAGGGGGGTTGCTCCCAAGGCAAGAAGTCAAGACTCATCCCCACCCAAGGATATAAAGCAGAAAGGACGCCTGGATCAGAAGGCCAAGGCCGCGCCAAAATGCCGAAGGTGCCGTAAATTAAGCCGCCAAACGTGCCAGACTTGTTCTAATTACCCAGCATGCTGACAGCATGTCTGAAGGCTGCGGTCTTTATGACGAGTCCCATGACATTAATTTGGCTTGTTATATGATCTTGTACAGGTGATAAGTGAAAGTATTGTTTTCCCCAAATACTATCTAGATCAAGCTCAGAGCAGACCACCCAGAAAGCAGTTGTCGCCGGTCATGCTTAATAGAAGAATAAATTGCAATACGTTTTTCCTCCCGGCCCCTGAAGAAATCCCTGATTCCCTCATGTAAAGCGTCAAACATCCCGTGACACTGTCGGGGAAATCGAGCATGAGCTCAGTTTTCTTAGCAGCTGTGTGACCTTGAGCAAGCCACAGCTCTCAGGGGTCCCCAGCTCCTCCATCATAGAGCGGTGAAGCAGTCCCTGGATTAGTTTGCTGCGGCTGCCAGAAAGAAGTCCCGCAGACCCGGGAGTTCAGCAGCAGAAGCATACTGTCTCCCAGTGCTGGGTACCGGAAGTCCAAGAGCCAGGTGTCCACAGGGCTGGTTCCCCCAGAGACGGTGGGGGCATCTGTCCATGACCCTGCCATAGTGTCCAGCGCAGTCTTGGGCCTTCCTTGGCTTATAAACACACCACTCTGACCTCCAACTTCATCTTCACAGGGCACTTTCTGTGTGTGCACCTGTCTCCACGTCTCCGCTTTTTATAAGGACTCGATCATCTCGGAGAAGGGCACACCCGCCTTAACCGTTCCATCAGCAATGATTCCATTCCCAAATCGGGTCACGTTCTGAGGTTCTGGGGGTTAAACCAGACTTTAACATATGAATTGGGGGGGACCCAATTCAACCCATAACTATTCCCCTTCCCCCCATCTCTGCAAGGCCTACAAGCATCACAGAAGGCCATGCATGTGAAAATATGTAGGGGTAGATAAAGCAGACAGGATGGATGAGACCATGGGGTCCCTTCAGGCCATGGGGGCCCCAGGGATGTGGTCATAACACCTCCAAGAGGCCGGAGCCTTGGGGTGCCAGGGGTTCGTGGTCATTCTGGAGCACTTGGCAGAGAGCCCTGGTAGGGGTTTGGGGACAGCGTGCCCATGATCCCCTGAAACTCTTGGTGTAAAAAGTGTTTTCAGAGGCAGGGCCTGTCGGCTGGTCTGCAACTGGCTGGGGAGCCTTTGCTTTCTTTCCTGCTTCAGCCAAGGGTCTGCTGCGACCTCCAGCAAATTTGCTTTAAACGGACTCTCTTGGTGCCTCCAGTGAGTGTGCACACGCGTTAGGACTGAAACAGAAAGGACTGCTGCTAAAATAACTCAATCCCCCGTGTGGCCAGAGGGTTGCCCTTTCCTGCCGCCATACAGAAATAGGATGTGGTCTGTCTGTGCCAAGTAGCCCAGTTCAGCAGAGGATGAAGGTCACCTGCCCCCGGAGCTGCCCTGGCTCCCCTCTCCAGCCGCCTGGGCCACCCTCTCTGCCTGCGCTCCCTCCCTCCTGGGACACAGGGGGTCGGAGCAACTTGTCCCAGGTCCCACAGACAAGTGGCAGAGCCAGCATTCAGACCCAGCCAGTGTGGATCCCAAGCAGCACGCTTGCCTCACGCTGACACCGAGTCCTCCACGCAAGCCAAAGGTCCTCGGGGTATGAGGTGGTGTTAAGGAAAGGACTCCATGGAGAGGCTTAGCCTGGGAGAAGTGTGGACGTTTCCACTTCGTGCTTTAGATTTTTCCAACTAAGTTCCTTGAAGAAGGGGGGGTAAGTCCTGGAGAGCAAAGACCGAACCTGGGACAGGTGAGCCATTTGAAGCGGGGTGGGGGCAGGGGAAGCTTCCTGCCCCCTCCTCTTGGAGAGGTCTAAGTAGCTTTTTTCATTAACTGATTGATTTTACGGGAAACATCAAGCATATAGACAAGCACAAACCATAAAAATCCTGCCACTATCTGGCTTTATCAAATGGAACACTAAACCGTATTTACTTCGGATTTTCACTTCTAAGAAATGGAACAAAAGCTGAGCTCGGGTGCCCTGTGGACCACTCCTGCCATCCTTCTCCTCCCAGAAGAAGCCGCTATCATGCAGGGTTCACCATTCCCGTGAACATTTGCATAATTCCAGTGCACACTTACGTACCCACATGAGTTTTGTAGTGCCGATCTGTAGGTCCTCAAGCTTGGCCCCCGTGGCGTCATACCGGACACTCCTTGTGTGACTTGTTTTTTCCACTCAGTCTTATGTCTTTGTTTGTAACCATGTTGATACACGTGGCTGTGGTTCCTTCATTGTCACTGTTAAATAAATAGGCCACAATGTCAAAATTTTATTTTCGGGTTGTTTCCCATTTTTTTTTTTATGTCACAAATGATCTTAGAAGAAGATTCCCCTACCGACAAGGCTCCCGTGCTCGCCTGTGGCATAGACCAAGAAGTGGGGACGCCTGGGGCAATGGGGCAGGGGCAGCTTCAGCCCTTCTGACTACTGCCAAACTGCTCGGAGAAGCATTTCACCAATTTATACTCCCACGTGAAAACGTTTGAACTCACCCCATCCTTGCCTACACTTAGTATTATCAGACTTTTACATTTTTACCAAGCTCATGGGCATGAAATCGTGACTCACCGGGATTTCAATTTGCATTTCCCCTTATTAGCAGTGAGATGGAGTGGCTTTTCATGGTTTTACTGTAAGGCCCCAAATCTTTAGGTGTTCCCCCCACCCTGTGAGATTCAGAGGGAAGTGCAGAATAGCCTGAATTTAAGTCTTGGTCAGGGCTCTCCTAACTCCAGACACTCTCCTAGCCCCGAGATAAGCTATTCCCAGTTGCCTGAACAGCCTGGAGTCGTTGATCTTGCGGAGGCTGAAGGGGAAGTGAGAGAGAAGAGGCCTGTTCCACCCCATCCATTCACGGAGGCCGGGACTCAGTGCAGCACTCCTGGTGTTGACCCACGGTGTGGGAGGGTGGACCACTGTGAAGCTCCTTGGGGATGGCACAGGAGCCCATGACAGCACAGGAACCTTCCGGAGAGAATATAAACAAGAGAAACAGTAAGATCAAGGGACTGCTCCCCTCTTGAGCAGAAACCACAGGGAAATTCTGGGTGATACGCTCCAAGTAAACTCTAGGGAAATGTAACAGACTGATCGAAAAGTACACAGTTTTAAGTGCTCAGCCCGATCAATTTTCATAAAGTGAATGTATTTGTGTAATCACCACCCTGATCTAGAAGAGAATATCACCAGCACCCTGAAAGTTCCTCTCGTCTCCCCTCCCATCACTACTCCCTCTCCCCTCCAAGGTAGGGCTACCTATGTATTTTGTAATAGATTATTCCGGCTATTGGAGGGTAGGAGAACACATGTTCTCTGGATCTTCCCTTGAACCTCACTAGGGAAGTTACCTGAAGTCTTAGGTCATCATAAACCATAAGAATGCTGAAATATTTAAGCGTATAGCCTCCAAGCATAGCAAGGTCGCTGAGATCCCTTGCTGTGGCCTCCCGGAGGGAGGGAGGTTGGTGGTGGGGAGGTTGGTTGGTGGAGCCCTGGGCTGGGGAGTGGCTCAGGGCAGTGATCATTTACTAACTGGCAGGACGGTTGGCTGTTCTGACATGTTACTATCCAGCATGGACTTGCTACGTGTGTAGCCGAGGCTCGGCAGAGGGTGTAAGTGAGAGAAATGAAGCCACTTAGAGGTTCTGCTGTGCAGGTGAGGGAGGGCGGTGGCTTGGTGTGACTGTGGAGAGAGAGAAATGAATGGCTTGTCAGGATATATTTTGGTGGAAGAATTTACAGGACCTGGTGATGGATTGGAGGCGGGGGTAAAGGTGAATGAAGGAGGTCGTGAAGGACAATGCCTAGGGTTCTGGTACATTGGCCAAGATGGGGTTGGTGCCCAGACGAGGAGCAGAGTGAGGGTGAAAATCATAAGCTCTGACTGGGACACGTTACATCCAGGGTGCCTCCAAGCCCAGCATGTGGAAATGTCACATAGAGAACTGGAAATGGAGTTTTGGAGCTGAAAGAAAGGTCTGGATTGAAGATGTAAGCCTGGAGTCACTGGCTTATGAAAGCTGCTTAAGACCGTGGACGTCAATGAGATTCCCAAGGAGAAAACCCAAGGACCTGTTAAATAACCTCGAAGTGTTAATGATATGAAGGCTGTTTTTTTAAGAGTCCTTATCTTTTAGACAAATATACCAAACGTTTACATGCGAAATAATGGGTAGTATGGGATTTACCTCGAAGTAAACCAGGGGAAGAATGACCATTATGAACATGTAGGCCTTAAGCTGGTAATTGTTGAAGATGGGTGATGAGTACATAAAGGGTTCATTATAGAATTCTTTCTATTTTTATCTATGTGGGAAATTTTCTATACTGAAAAGATTGAAAGAAAACAACGATGTAACATAGAGCCGCGAAGACCTCCAGCATTTGGCAGTCCGACGAGGGAACGTGGAAAAGCCCGCAAAGGAAACAGAGGAAGAAAGCCAACCAGTAGAACGGGGTCCCTGAAGTTAACAAGAGGGAGGGACCAAAGAAGGAACAAGATGGCAGCCGGCCTATTAGGGACTCAGGGGGCAAGTCGGACAGATGTTTAGTTGTGGCTGCTGGGTTTACCAATATGGAGGCCACTGGTGACCCCAGCAAAGGCAGTGCCGAGAAAGCAGGTTTAGGGTGAGGCGTCCACCTGGAGTGAGCTGAGGGTCAGGAGATGTGAGAGAGGGCAGGAGCATGTGTGGAAACTCCCTGACAAGCCTGACTGGGAATGCGAGCAGAAGGCAGGCAGCTGGGAGTAAGGTCATTTTTTGCAACGGGGGAGACAGAGCATTTCGATCCAAGAGAGAAGGAGAAATCAAGGCACGGGGCTCCAAGGGAGCCCTAACCACTTGTTACGGGAGGGAAGGGGAGAAGCCCGTACTGAAAGAGCCCGGCAGGAAGGCTCGCAGGCCAGTGCCCAGCTGGTGGCTGCTCTTCCGTCTTCCTGGAGCAGGACATTGGGTCCCCCGATGTGTAGGATGGAAGGGCACATAGGACAGTCTGGGAGAGTGCGGTCTGCTTGAGGCAGTTGTGGAGAAAGATCCGTGGGCCTGTCACAGAAACCCCATCAGACTGTCCCCTCCCCAGTCACCGCTTTGTGAATGTGGATTCTAATTCTTGTTTCAAACTCGGAGGACACAACCGCTCACCGATGCTGCGGGAGGACCGGGACGAGGGAGCCGGGAAGGAACATGTCACCGCACTCGGGTTGGAAGTCATTGTGACACTGAAGAGAGTGGACCCATGCCCTCGGAGCTAGAGGCCACCTGTGAACAAGAGACAGGGTCAGGACTGACTCAAGACAAGGTCCCAGGAGTGATGGCTGTCTCCACGCTTGGCAATGATGTGTGAAAACACCGTAACTCCAAACTGGAGATATCAAAGAGCAAAGTAGTCGCAATGATCGGCTTCATTCCATATTTCACAATAAAACATTTTTACCTTTTCTCTTTTTCCATAAACTGTGTATTTACGATCGGGCAGAAGGAACAGAGATGGGTGAGAGTTTCTGGTTAACGACTAGCACTTCTCTCTTGGTTTTTCTTTATTGCTTCAGAAAATTGATCTTGACTTAACTATTTTTCATTACCTCCCCCTTTTAAAGGCTGATACACCCCCCCCAACTGGCTGTCTTCCCCCAGCCGGCCGTGCGTGTATTAAACAATGAAAGTAGCCACAAGCCCGTAGGCGCGTAATGCCCTGCACTTTCTAGGCTCCGTCGTCAGCCTCAGCTGCCCGGAGCTTCAGCCAGGCTCATGCTCCATGCGTCTGGCAAGACAGGAGGGTGGCTCTTTTCACTTTTCTGTTTAATCTCCACTTGCCAGGTGAAGAACGTGGGGATCCGGGCGGAGACATGATTTGCGATGACTACCTGGCTTGGTAAAGGCAGTTTCCCCTGGAGCCTATCATCCGGCTCCCTGGTCAGGGCTCCGGGAGTCAAGGGTTGGGGTCCGAGGGCTGGAGAGGCTGGGGGGCCGGGGGCTGGGTGGCAGGAGGGACCTCAGGATGAGCGCTCTGGTCGGTGCTCGGGCGCCCTCTCCTGGTGTCCCATGGTTAACCCATCACCGCGGTGGGGGGGGTGGTTTGAGCTGGAAGACTTCCTGTCCTCAAAGACGGGGCCCTCCCAGGGCCAAAAGCTGTGAACAGCTCCTTCCCTGCCAGAGAAAACCAGAGGCCTGCCAAGGCTTGGGCCATCACTTAGACATGCTCCAAGTTAGAACAGAACTCTGCTTTTCTTGAGCCATGAGGAAAGGGCCAAAGAAAACACTAGAGGGACCCCCAGCCCTGGAAGCCCAACCCCTGCCCCCAGCCTCTTACCACAGCCCACCCCTCTGCAGAGGGACAGTGATGGATCCAGTGACTCACTCCTCCCCAGGGAGCAGTTTGTGGCGGAAACGGCCTGAGGAGTGCATGGGAGGAACTCCGTATGGACAGACCTCAGGAAGGTCCTGGTCTCCAGGAAGGAAAAACAGAAGGACTGAGATCACCATAGCTGGCAAGAGTGCTATCTCCAGGGTGTGCGGGTGCCTGGTGAGTGGCTGAGGGAAGGGCGGTGAGGGCCTCGGCTGCACGGGGAGCCAGCTTTCCTGGCCGTGCCGGGACACCTCCTCTAGCTTGGTGGCGAGGACAAGGACAGACCCAAAGGGTCCTGCGTGCTTCTGCAGACACAAGATCGTGGGATCGCCTGGTCAGGGGTGATTCGCTGATCCCATCTGTGTCACCACCTGTGGACAGAATCATTTAGATTTCACTTGCTAACATTTCTAAGGACTTTCATTTTGGATTTCTTCCCAAAAGAAAAGCCTGAGTCCTGATTCTTCTATGTCTCAAACCGCATCTTTGCAAAGAATAACACATGAAGTAAAAATAAAACAAGGAAGCCATGCAGACCTTCAAAGTCACGCTCCCTTATTGCCAGAGCCCTGGCACCCCCGTCCCAGACCCTCGGAGACACATCTGTGTCGGCTCTCGGTGTTGGCAGGGCAGGAGAGAGGAGGTCAAGGCCAGCTGTGTCGGGCTCCCGAGATGTTCCAGGTGGGCAGCTTCTCAGCCAAGAGAGGAAAGTTCTAGGATGGAGCTCCTGGGAGGGAGTACTCCGTCACCTTTCCTGGGGCACGAGAACATGAGTGGACGCAGGGAGACAGTTGCTGCGGTGCCCGGCACAAGTCCAGAAAGGCACTCACCTCTTCCTGCGTCCACGCAGCCGTTCCTTCTGCCCCCGCGGGCAGGCGCTGGGTGCCCTCTGGTGCCCGACGCTGGGCTGGGCTCCGGCATAGATCCAGAGAGCAAGGAGACAGTCCTTGCCCACGAGTGGTTCCTGAGGCCAGAGGAAGCCTTGAACAACTATCGCTCTGCGACACGATGCAAAACAGTCCCCAGTGCTGTCCCAGTCCCTGTGCTGGAGACCTTCCCTGACCATGCCCCATTGCCCTAGTCCTGTCCCCCGAGCCTGCTTTATGTTTCTTCAAGGCACATATTACCACCTCCTGGGCTCACGCTGATAGATCATCTTGCCCAGAGAACACCAGTTCCATGAAGGAAGAGACATGTACTGCTCACCTTGGAGCTGGACAGTACCTGCTTGTTAGAAAGAAGGGGGGGGCAGGGAAGGCGGGCAGGTGCCGTGACTCTTCAGATCTGAGAAGGGCTTCCAGGAGGAGGTGGCCTAGGGCTGGGTCTTAGAGCAGGAGTAGGAGTTCCCCAAGTGGAGAAGAGAGGACAGGTCATCAGGCAAAGGGAACGGCTCCTACAGAGTTAAGGAGACTGGAAGGAGCCATAGCCCAAGTGGTAAGAGCTTGGGGCAGAGCTACAGGAGAGGAGGCCACAGACATGGATGGCCCAGCTCCTGAAGAGTCCTGAGGGTCAGCGCTGTGTCCTTGGGCTAGAGGGAATTGTCTAGAGTGGCTAAGCAGAAGACAAGGAAGGGCGGGGTGGGCTGGAACGGAAAGATGCAACCCGGGAGGGGGCTTGTTGATTTAGCAGCTGTCGGGCAGTGCCAGGAAAGCAGGAGGAAATTCAGGGGGCCAGAGGGTCCCCAGCACACAGATGTAGCCCAGGCAGAGCCTGGGAGGCTTCGTGGAGGAGACATGCTCTATGCAGGCCTCTGGAGGCCCCCAGACCACACCAGAAGGCAGGTGAGCTCTGGCTCTGGTGGACCCCGTTGCCACTCAATCGGCAGGGTAAGAGGAAGGACGAAAGGGCTGGAAGGAAGGCACCAGGGCAAGCTCTCAGCAGCTGACGGCCTCCCAGATGGGCACACTCGCCCCACACTGCCAAGAGGGCTCGTTCTTGCCAGGAAACCCCTGTGTCGACAGGCCCACACCCCCAGCAAGCCTCCCCCTCCCTTCTGCCTGGGCTGGCCTTGAGTCTCCTCTGCCCACCACCCCCCTTGCCTGGTGCCATCTCAAGGCCGGAGACTCGCCCCAGACACAACTCAGCCATCCACCTGGCTCCTGGGGCCCTCCTTGGCTCTGTGCCAGGCCAGGCCCTGCTCCCCCGCCCCCCGCCTGCCATGAGGACGGTGCTGGGTTTTGGGTCTCTCCAGGCTAAGCAGAGCCTGGGGGGAGAGGAGGCACAGGGGCTGGGTCTCCTCTTGTCTTTTGTAGCCCCCTGGCCGTGCTGCTTTCTCCATCCCCTCCTTCCCACCCCCACACAGGAGAGGGGGGCAAGATGCACCCCAACACAGGCGCCTCCCCCGCAAGACCCACCCACAGCCAACATCAGGCTCTGGAGGCCTTGCACCGCGACACAAACGCTGACAATGAGCAAGTCCTCAGACGTCACCCCACCCAACTTTGGGGAGTAGGGGAGACACATAATCTTATATATAGCACTGCTCCTTATAGCTCTAAAGTCACTTTTTGGTGCAAAAACACAAAAAATGTATTATGTATGACTTGATATCACATTTGATATATTTAGATAATTTTTCAGAAAAGAAAACCAACAACACCTCTCTGGGAAGGAGAAATTCCCTACTCCCCCAAATTGCCAGGTTATTCTCGGTGCCTTCCTGGCTCTCCTCTGGCGAGTCGAGGGGTCGGGCCCCCGCTCCCAGCCCCAGGAGCCTGGCTCCGGGGAGAGGCGAGCGAGCAGCTCTTCCTCGGGTGCGCACGCCCCACCGAGGGGTGTCAGATTGATGAACTCGATGGCAGAGAGCTCCCTAATGTTTTTCTTCGCAATGTCTCGGCTCTAAACGATCGTGACCCAAGGCAATTTACAGTTACTTCCATTTTTTTTAATGAAGTCTGATTTAATAGTCGGAATGGTTAATGGCCTCGTCTGTCACACATAATAAAACAGAGCCTAATTGTATTTTAAAAAGGCCCTTTTGGTATGAACAGAAGCAACAACTTGATTGCATTCTGAGAGAGGGTTTTGGTGTGTGCTAAGATGGCTTCCCAAGGGCACCAGACTCGTCTCCCTGGGTTGCCATTCACACCCTCCCTCCCCCCACCCCATAGGCCTCGCTTCTAAAGGAATTTCTCAATTCCCCCAACCAGTTAAAACCCGTGGCCATCCTGCCAGCTTCCTCAGGACGCCCGTCCTGGGCTCCCAGGGCTTTTCACACCCTACCATAATTACAGCCCTGCAGGCCCTCCCACAGAAGAAAATGGCCTGACACCCATTTTATACCTGGGAAAACTGAGGCTGGCTTGCCCACCTGGCCCGGAGCCCCAGGGCAGTGAGTCAGTGCCTCTGGTAGGCTCTGCTGTCAGCTCCAACCACCGACACTCTCCACCCAGCCAGTCGGCCCTCTGACACTCCTCCCCGTGGCAGCATGGGGCCTCTGTGAACCAGGGGGGCTTGTCCGCGCGGAAACACGGTGGCTGACCCCCGAAGGCAAAAGCCATAAGGACACTGAGGCCAAGAGAATTGATTCACCCACCAACGCAGTTTGTTCAAAGGGACCTGAGGTGAAATTTGGGGTCCTTGAGCCAATAACACACTTGCCTTTTATAAAATACGAAAGGAGTCTCCCTCCTTTCCAAGAGTCTGGAGCCTGGGGCCCTGCACAAGCACACAGGGAAGGGCCTGCAGATCCAGGGTGGCCTGGCCGAGGCGGCTAGCCAGCACCATGCTGGGTACACGGTGACCCTCTCCCTGGGACTGAGAGATAGTGAAAGGAGCACTGGCCCCAGAGTCGTGAGGCCATGGGCTGGTTTGCCACCAACCAGCCAGGTGACCTTGGGCTTGTGTTCCCTGCCCGAGGGCCAGCCTTCCCGCTGGAACACACATACTTGCTCTTCACGCCTGCCCTTCCCCACTGCCCAGCTGTGGGGTCGTCGCCTCCAGGCCCTTGCCTTCAGTGGGAGCTTGGCCAAGGGCAGCTAAGGGTGCCAGGCAGGCCCACAGAGTCTGTCTGGAGTGAGACCAGATTCCTGTGGAAGAAATGCCTGGCCAAGGGGGTGGCTTGGCCTCGCCGAGGCATGCACCCTGCGATCCTGGGAAATGGGGCCTGTCTGCACATTCCTATCCTTCGTCCTGTAGCCTCTTTTAAGGGCTGGTGCCCAAGTGGAGGCCGAGGAGGAGCATGGAACATGCGGGCTCTTGTCCAGTGTCTTTGGCCAGAAGGGTGGGTGGCTGGGGGAGGGATCCAGGCAGGACAGCCGCTGCTCCCCGGGGCTGGCTGGGCAGAGGGCCCGAAGGCTGGCGCCAGAACGTGCAGATGTGTCTGCCGGCAGGGCCCAAGGCTGCAGGCTCAACCGACTTCTCGAATCAGGGCAAGGGGGTCACGAGGATGCGGAGCCTTCTAACCCCTTGCTGCTACTATGCACAGGAAAAAAAAATGGGCTTGGAGTCGGCCAGACTGGGTTCCTGCCTGCCCAGCTTCCAAAACATGTGCTTGGACAGCCAGCGACCAGAACATGGAGGGATGAGCCGAGCACGCAGGACCACCCTCACCCAAGCGGAAAGCCTCAGGGCTTAGCGGGAGCAAACGTGTGGGGGAAATGGGGAGCAAGCATGTGCTTGCTTCCCTCTCTCTCTCTCTCTCCCACTGTCTGTCCAATCTTCAAGCCGAAAAGGACAAAAGTGAGTAGCAGAAATGGCTGCAGCAGAGGGTCTGCTGGAGAGAAAATTGAAATGCGAAGAGAAAGCTTGAGGACTCTCAGGGTTGCCAGAAGTGACAGCTGGGCACGGGGACAAGTCTCAGGGACACGAGAAGGAAAGATCTCCTCCCGATTGTCTCTGGCAGCCCTCCGGCAACTCTAAGTATGGTGAGGACCTCAGGACGATCCTGGCATCCCCCTTCCTTCCTTCCTCACCCAGCCCCAGCCTCATGAAACACACCCGGTGGGTGTTGTCCTTGTCCCCTGCCCCCTCTGTCATGCCTCTCTAGCGAAGTCCCAGGGCTGGGTAAGTCCGGCGTCCATCCTCTCTGCTCCTGCACTTAGACAGGGAACAGAGCTGGAGAGAAGCACACAAGCAGGCTGTATCTGTCAGTGTAGGTCACGCTGTAGTAACAAACAATCCCCAGACCTCAGGGCCTTGCCACTGCAAAGGCTCATTCTTCACTCAGAGAGAACAGGTGCACCGGGGGCGACTCCTCCCTGACGTCCTCGCTCTGGCATCTGGGTCGTTGGGGCGGCCTCTGTCTGGGATAGGGGCAGGCTTGAGTTAGAAAAGAGAACGTGGTGACCACACCTGATGTCGCAGAGCCTCTGCTTCCAAGGGACACGCGGCGCTTCCCCTCATAGTTCCCTGATGAGTCCTAGTCCCCTGGCCAAGCCTGATGTCATTAGGGCAGGAAAATAGCGTTCTACCCCAGGGAGTGCTTGTGACTATTTTTGCAGAATAGTACAGTCTAGCCAACGGTGGGAGTACGGTCTCACTTGCAAGGCATGCCACTCACCTCGAAGGGGCTCTGGTGCCTCCAACGGGCCTCCATCGGCCCTGTCCATTCGTCCCCTACACCCCTAAGTCTCTATTTGACGTCTTCCGCAGCCTTCTCACATGCCCAAGCCCCCCCACCAATTCCACTCTAGCTGATGACTGTCCTTAAATCACAGAAGAGACAGAGGCAACCAGAAGAAACCTTTCAATGCTTTCAGCACCAAAGCAACCAACTTAAAGCCCGAGGGCGGGTTCCCCGCCTCCTCTCCCCTGTTGTCCTGACCTCTCTGTGCTCCTATCCAGATCCTCTTCCACTTGAGTACGAGACTGCATCCCCCTCAGCTCCTTCTGAACGCCGCTGTGTCTCCCTGACACCCGCCATGGTCCCTTCTCTGCTGCATCATTCTTCTTAGACTCAAACAGGCTGCTTCACCTCCATCTAAAAACACTCTCTTGACCCCACCTCCCTCTCCAGCTCCCACCTCGCATCTGCTTCTTTTTCTGGCAAACTTCCTACAAAATGTTGCTCTGCTCTGTCTCCAGTTGCTCAGCGGCCCTTCTCTCTGGGCCCGCGCCACCACCCACAGAAACAGGTCTTCCTGGGCCGCCAGCCCACTCCACGTGGTTAATCCGATGGCCAGTCTGTCCTCCCCTTTCTCAGCCACACGCAGAATTTGACACAGACAGTCCTTCTGTCCTCCCTGGACCTTGACCTCAGGGACAATGCTATCCCTTTGTTGTCCAATTCCACTGGTCACTTCCACTTGACCTCCTTCCTAGCTGCAACTCATCTTTCTGACCCTTAAACTTCAGAGAATCCAGGGCTTAATCCTCACACCTCCTTTCCATCCACACCTGCTTCCTTGGTGGGCTCACAGACACGGCATAGATCACCACCTGCACCCTGATCAGGTCTGCGCTGCCACCCCGGCCCCATCATCAGCCCTGAACAGATTCATCAATGCAACTACCTGACCAACAGCTCCATTTGGACACAAGTAAACATGTCCAAAACCAAACTCTTGATTTGACCCTGAACCCGCTGTTCCCACTCCTGTTGTTGACTTGACGGTTGTCTCAGTTCTTGGCAGCTCCATTCTTCAAGTTATTTGGGTCAAAAACGACAAGCATTCCTTGACTCCACATCCTGTTACTGTGCTCCCTGCTGCTGTCCTTGTCCTCCTCCAGGAGGGAGTGATTCTTTAAGTCTAAGTTAAAGCAAGCCATCCTCTTCTTAAAATCCCCCAAAGCTATCACCGCAGAGTAAAACCCAGTGCACCCATCATGAATAACAAAGGCCTGTGTGATCTGGCCCATTGCTCAGACCTCTCTGTACCTCCAGGCCTGCACCTCAGCCACCCCCTAGTCCCCAAACTCTCTAAGCAACTCCCACATGAGGCCTCTGCGCCTGCTTTTCTCTCAGCCTAGAATGTTCTTCCCCCAGATACCCCCTTGGCTTGCTTCCATGTGTCCCTACTCAGATGCCTCTGTATCACAGAGGTCTCCCCGATGATCCCGTATAAAATAGGCTCCTCACAACTTTTGTCACTTTATAGTCCCCTGCCCGGCTTGATTTATTTTCATATCATTTATCACACGTGCTTTTCTTTTTTGGGGGGGGGTCTCTCATCTCTCTCCCCAAAATAGAATATAAATGCCAAAAGAAGAAGTTTTATTTGTTCTGTTCATTGATGTAGTTACAGCCCCTAGAGCAGTGCTTGGCATGGAGTGGGCCCCCAATAAATATTTGTTGAATAAATGAATGTATGAATGAATCCGTGGGGAAGATGGCGGAGCACAGAGACAGGAAGTAACTCCGTCCCTTGCCACTCAGGGCCTAGGCTATTTTGAGACTTCTATTTTGTAAGACATTAAGCTTCTTTACTACTTAGGCCATTCTGAGTGGGGTTTCCATTCTTTTCAGCCACTAGCATCCTCACTGAATCACTGCCATATAGGCCACTGCACAGGGAGCAAGAGTTCACAGGACCCAGGCAGGAGAATCCTGCCAGCAGCCAAGCTGAGTGGAAGTCCATCCATGGCAGCGTGGGGTCAGGGAGCTGCCAATTCGGATATGGTTTTAGGGGCCTCCCTCCCAGCTTCACATCTAATACGGTGGGACCATGCCTCCAATTCCAGCACTATGCTAACAGGGCACCGCAAAACCCCACAGTCATCCAGAGCTCTGGGACCCTGGGTAAGGAGCTTGGAGAGAGAAAAGTTCACACTAGAACTCTGGTTCTTCCCCCACAGAGCAGCCCCCTCAGCCCTGGTCCATTCTACTGCAAGGACAGATCAGGGTCAGCCTTCTTCTGGAGAGAGATGGAGAAAGAGCCAGGTAATAGTAGGCCATCCCTATGGGCCAAGCATTCTATATGCATTTTACTATTTGATCTTCACCTGGAAGGGGCATAGAGCATGGGTTATCTCCTGACACTATCCTTCTTTTCTCTATTAAAATTCTCTTAAACTCACTCTGATCAGGCCTTTACCCCCATCACTCCACCAAATAAACTTCTGTTGCATTTGTCAGTGGCCTCCAGGATGCTAAACCCAGTGATGCCGTCTCAGTCCTCACCTAACTTGACCTCATAGCATCAGCAGTATTTGACAGGTTGACCATTCGCTTCCCCCAACACCACATTCACCTGCTCTTCCTGTTTCCTTTTGGGCAGTGCCCTACCAGTGTCCTTTGCTGGTTCCGCCTCATTTTCCCAACCTTTGGAAAAAGGAGCACCCAGCAGCTCAGTCTTGTATCTCCTCTCTCAGTATTCATGTCACTTCCTTGAAGATCTCATCCATTCTACGACTTTATATTTATCTACTATTATAGACTGAATGTGTGCGTCCCTCCCCACCACCCAAGTCCATCTGCTGAAGCTTACATCCCCAGTGTGGTGCTATCTGGAGGGGGGGGCCTTTGGGAGGTGATTAGCTAATGAGTGTGGTGCCTTCAGGATGGAATTAGTGCCTCTATAAGAAGAGGAAGAGACCATGGCCCTCTCTATTTCTGCCACGTGAGTATATGACAAGAAGGTGGCCATCTGCAAGCCAGGATGAGAGCTCTTACCGGAACCTAACCCTGTGGACACCTTGATTTTGGACTTCACAGCCTCCAGAACTGTGAGAAATAAATTTCTGTTGTTTAAGCCACCCAAACTATAAAGTATTTTGTTATGGCAGCCCCATGAAGACACCTGCTTACTCACCCATCTGGTGTTCTTCCTCTCTTTCTACATGGTATCATTTCCATTCTGGTATCATTTCCTCTCAGCCAGAGGTACTTCCTTGACTATCTTTCCTTGTGTGGGTCTTGCTGGCAACAAATTCTCTCAGCTTTTGTTTATTGGAAAATGCCTTTATTTCATATTCATTTTCAAGATATATTTTTGCAGGATATAGAATTCTAGGTTGACAGGGTTTTTTCTTTCAGCACTGTCAAGATTCATTCATCGTCTAATAACTTATTTTTCTGATGAGGAGTCAGTCATCATTCCTACTGTGATGCGTCTTTTTTTCTCTTGCTGTTTTTAAGATTTTTGCCCCTCATCTTTGGTATGCTCATTTAGCAGTTTAACATGTGTATCTAGTGTGTTTTAAAAATATTTATCTGGTTTAGGATTCATTGATATTCATAGATTTGTGGGTTGCTTCTTTTGAGGAAACTTGGAAAATGTTGGCTACTATTTCTTCAAATATATTTCTGCCCTAATCTCTCTTCTCCTTCTGGAATTCTAGCTACTTGAAAGGCACACTTTTTGATACAGGTCATTGAGGCTCTATTCATTTTTTTCAATATCTTTTTCTCTGGGGGCTTCATTTGTATATTGACTGGTCTTCAAGTACCTGGTTGAATCCAATCTTCTAAATTTTGATTGCATATATTGTATAATACAGTTCCAGGATTTCCATTTGGTTCTTTTTAAGAGTTTTCATATTTCTCCTGAAATTTCCCTTCTCATTACCAATTAATCCATTATTCCTATTGGTTCTTCAAAAAACTTACCACATTTATTTTAGAGTCCTTACCTGCTGATTCCAACATCTGTGTTATATCTGTGTCTGCTTCTGTTGACTGACTTTTCCTTGACTATGGGTTACATCTTTCTACTTTTAAAAATTCCTTGTAATTCTGGATTGTATGTTGGACATTATGAATGATTTATTGTAAGGCTCTAGATTCAGTTATCTTCCTCTGAATAGTGTTCTGTGCTATTCTAACAAGCTGTTAAATTACTGGCAGATCATCTTAATTCTGAGATGGCTTCATTTTAGGATCTCTTATGGTGGGTTTATTTCAGTTTTGTCCTTAGTTGTAGAGTGGATCCCTTAGTCCTGGGATATATCTTTACTTCTGGAGTGTGGACTTTCTGGAGTTTCCATGGAAAGTCTGAAACCAAAGCCCCACTAACCTGAATGAACGGGGAGCTGACATTTCCCCTCAGTTCTTTCAGCCTTCTAGTTGTTGATTTCCTTGAGTCAACTTGGAGTTTTGTGCCCCACAAACACAGTTAAGGAGTCAGGCAAGGATTTGAGAAGAGTTTATATACGGATTATAGGGCTCCCTGCCCTATGACTCGCTTTCCCCCTCAATTTCCAGCTTCTCTAAAAGCCTTAGCTCAGTAAAAGCCTTATCTCTGCTTCCGTTCTTTCACTGTGCATTGTGCGGGCCAGTCAGTACCCTCAGCAAAACACTTGTATAAATGTGGGCCTCCTTCAACGTGTTGCCCTTCTCTCAAGGATTGAATCTCCTCCAGTAGCTGTTTGCGTTAGGTCACTCTTCCCTGCCTCCAGAGTGATCATTACCATCAGCACAAGAGTTAGTCTGCTACAAGCGACTCTGTGATTACCAGAGGCTGGAGGTTCCATCTCTTGGCTTTAGGTACCAGCTATTATCTGACAACTCTCAAATTTATATCCATATCCTTGATATCCAGACTTGTATATTCAACAGCTTCTATAATGTCAAATAGGAATTTCAAACTATACATGAACATAAGTAATCCCTTGATCATTTCCCTCACAAAATGACTCCATCTACAGTCTTCCCCATCTCAGTAAATGGTAACTCCATCCTTCACAGCAAACTTTGGAGACATTCATGCTCCTCTTTTTCCCTCACATTCCACAGCCAACCCATCAACAATTTTTAAATGCATATCCAGAATGAAATAAAACATCTGAGATCTGCATAAAAATAAAAGGGAAAGGGAAAGGGGGTGGGAATATAAACGAAACAGAATCAGCCACGAGATGGTAATCGTTGCAGCTGGTTGATGGGTATACGGTTACTTGTTATTCTGTTCTATTGTATAAAGGTTCAAAATATCATATGTAAAATCAAACCGCTTCTCACTACCTCTATCATTACCACCCTGGTCTAAGTCCTCACCATCCCCTGCCTGGATTATTTTGTATGGCTTCTATCCTTGCTTCCATACAGATATGCCACTCTCAGCTCAAAACCCATTAATGGCTCTCAGGCTTATTTACCTTCAAAACACCCACAAAGACCTTCGGATTGTCCACAAGGCTCATCGTTACTTCTCTGTGTTTATCTTACTCTTTTACCTTCTTGCTGATAATTAGTTCGTAAGATGTTTCCAAATTTGAGGTTTTCAACTGTTTGTCATGATTAGATTCAGGTTATGTATTCTGGCACATAGCTGGTGGTGGCCGAGCCTGAGTGGCAATATGAAAAGTAGTGTGTCCTCCGTGGCCATTTGAACCCCTTTGCTCCAGAACCTCTGTGCGCTACTTTCTCTCAAGAACGTGTCTGAAGAAGAAACCAACCCAGTAAAAATGGCTTTGTCGGGCCCAGAAAAGAGAAGGGTCTTGCCAAGCCCAAATAGCTATTGGTGACAAGTGGGTATGAGACCTTAGGTATCCTGGGTTCCAACCCAGTGCCAAATCATTTCTAGTTAGTATAGTCTTGAAACCAAATCACACCTGCCTCCTTTCCCACTCTCCAGGACTTCACCTTTCCACCAGCCCCACCTGTTAATCCACAGGTGGTGGAAGCGTAGGTTTTATGACCTCTAGGGTCATTTCTCTCCTTAGCCTTCCTTCTTGCCTGCTTCCCACCCCTGCTGTGAAATTCAATTATCCCACCCCTCCTTCTCTGAGAGCCCCCTACACATATGTGCACACACACACACACACACACACACACATGCACTCACACACAGCACTAAGCTCTCTCAAGGACCACAACCACAGTGTCTCCACCCATAGGACCTCCCAGGGTGACCCGTTAGACCCCTAGCCTCTCTCTCATACACTCCCCTACACCCTTTTCCACCCATCAGGCTCAAAAGTTGCCCTTCCTATGTCCCCATTACTGTGAGTCCTTTTTGCTAACTGATCTAATTAATAACAACGCCAGCTTGCCTTGGTAATGGGGTGTTTGTTTCATCACTGCCCTGGGTGAGAAGCGTAAGGAGCAGGCTTTTCAAGCTGCTCCTTTCAGATCCACTGAGCACGGGTGCTAGGGACTCCCTCCTCTACCACCACTGTCCTCTCAGACTCCTAGAATGGGACCCAGGTCTCTAGACCCCATGCTAGTTTGATGCTCCCTATTCTACTCATTCTTACTCTAATATTAAACTGAGAAGTCAGTGGATGAATCCTACCCTGGCCCATAAATATTTGCATGTGTACCAGAGATTTCAGGAGCACTAACAAGAATGACTAATTATGGGAATGGCAGTCACTTGGCAGGCAGGCAGGAGTGTTTTTTCCGGGACAGGCTTTCACCTAATTCCAAGGATATCAAATATATCTCTCTACTCTTTTCCTGGAATGTTGCTAGCTAGAGAGGTCTTGGGGCTTAGGTAAGATTTTGTACTCTGGGAACCTTCTTGTATAGATTCTGTCTTGCTCTTGCATGGACAACCCTTTCATCCCATGACAGCATCTACTTTGACCTCGTGACACTGTGAAGAAAAGTAGAATGAAAAGACCTCAGTGCAGGCAAATAAGAAGCCACCGACCTCAAGGTGGAAATAACTCTCTATGTGCTCACGGGGGCTTGGGCTCTGAGCTCTCAAGCCTCCTTCCTTTGTTCAGTGTGTTATACCGGTGGCTACAAGGTAATGCAGGCAAATATACAGAACTAAAGGCTTTATTGATAAATCAACACATGATATGCTTCATGACAATCCATGACATGTTTAATGTGCTGTCTTTCATTAGCAATGCGGAGTCAGTGTGTTGTGTGAACTCACGACCAACACAGTGCTCTAAAGCAACATTTCCATCCGTCCTTCCCAGTGTGGGTGTGATGTATTGCCTCAGAGCATTCGTATCTCTGATTTTTCCTGACTAAATCTGTGGTTATTGCATAACCTAAAGGAGATCATCTCAAGAAGGCTCAATCTGGAAAAATGAATGGATGAATGAATGAACGAACAAACAAATGAATAAATAACATTATCTGCATTTTCAAACTTGATGGCCCCTTTCTAGTCTCTAAAGCACTTTTGCAATCATTATTTGTTATTCCTGGTGTTCCTCTTCCATCCGCTATAGCCCAAGAAGAGAACCCAAGACTCACCACAGAAAGCACCCCGAATGCAACAGCCCAAAGTACTGTTCTGTCTGAAAAGAGTAGAAACCATGCAGATATTGCCTCTTCGTCCTCTCTACAAAGCCATGTCCATCCTCCACCCTGAACTTGAGGCTGTTCTGATCACCAACTAGCCCATCTCCCCAGGCGAGATGAAACTGTAGGGCAGGGGAGGCTAGTAGAGCAGTGGGCAAGACTAAGGAGATGGGGAAGGGGTTGCTATAGGAGGACAACTGGGAAAACACACCTTTTGATCCTCCTTCCTTCTCATGTAAACAGGAGCCAAATCCCCCAGATGGTAGTGAAGGGGCTGATCAGAGAAAGGAACCTCCTAGTTCAAATCCCAGGTCTGCCACTTAAAACCAGGTGACTTTGAGGGAGTTACTCAACCTGGCTGAGCATGTTTCCACACAGCTCCAGGGATACAAATTAGAAGACAGCCTCCGCCCTCATGGAGCTGAGGAAGTATGACTTGAGTAAAAGTTCTTAAATCTGTGGATCTGTTATTTTCCGATGCGAGATGCGCTTCCAAGCAGAGACAGGCAACGCGGTGTCAGGATTGAGAGCTCAAGCTCTGACATCAAAAAGTCCTGGATTCAAATTCCCACTCTGCCACTTACCAGCTGAGTGGCCCTGGGCAAGACGCTTGATCGGTGTGTGACTCAGTTTCCCCTTCTGTGAAATGGGGCTATTACTCGGAGTGTTGTAAGGATTAAGGGAAATCATGTATGTAAAGCCGTTAGTGTGATGCCTGGCACACTGGCTACACCCAAGACTATCTACATATCTCAGTGAGCCTTGCTCTCTGGACTTCCCTTTAAAGAATTGATATTAGAGTCAATTTACAAACCACAAGGAAAAACAGTTTCATCGCCTCCGTGCCACCTTTACTGCTAACACCAAACAGCACCTTATATGGTAATCAACCCAGACATTTGTGGCTGCTTCCAACAGTCTGCCGCAGGCCCAGCCTGCGTAAAGAACATAAAGAAGGACTAAAGGTGTCAAGGACAGGGCTCAAGGAGGAGTTCTCGGTAATGTTCTCAACACTAGCATCACGTCACACGAGCAAGTACTGTCCTCTGGCCCCTTTGCAGGAGACAGTGGTCCGTGGGGTGGAGACGCTCCGCACGATTATGGAAATAGGCAGTCTCTACGCAGGCTCACGACTTCTACAGTCTCTTTTCCCAAGTCGTCCCCCCCACCCCCACCCTCCCCTAAAGCAAATGGCAGATGCCAGTTTGGTGGTAAAGGGATGTCGCAGTGTTCCAGGCCAGAGGCCGGCAGCGTCAGTGGGGGTGGGGAGGCACTGTATCATCCCTCCAGTCTGGAAACCAAACCGGGCATAGGGTGAGGAAAGCCGCAGGGGATTGTAAGGGAGCCTAGCCGGTCTAGCTTTGTGCACTCATGAAGAACGGCCCACCCCTGGCCCCCCTTCCCAGGGAGCTAAAGAGGACCCAGAACCAGAAAGACAATTAAGCACACTTGCGTCTGTGCCAGGTCTCCCAGACTCCTCTTCCCTCCAGGTCAGAGCTCAAGAACAGGGCAGTGACTCCAATCTTTTAAGAGCTTTGTTGGATGGCATCCAATGTTCAGCCTTGTCTGGCTGTAATTCTCTTTAAATCTTCTGAGGTTTCCCCATTACTGAGCACTTCCCTGACCCTCTCCTTGCCTGATGATTAAGCCTGGAGGGAGAGGTTGTGTTTTTTTTTCCCACCACCTACCTGTTATTTGGGTGATTTCTTCTTAATTCTTCAGCCCAAGAGAACAAGCTACCTACTTCCTTTTGACTCACGGTCTGAGACATACTTGGACGTGGAGTGGAGCAGACTTGCTTCAGAAAACCTTTTAAAGAGAAGGCCGAGTATAATTTAAATGCGGAATAGATTTCTATCCCATTTGCCAAGAGCCATCCTAAAAGGGCTGATACAGTCTGTTAAATGCTGCTAATTACATAGTGGAAACACATACCCTTGCAGACATGAAGTCAGAGGGCTCCTGCCATTCCGACCTCCTAGACCAGTTCCTCTGAGCAGAGTCACAGTGGAGCCATTGGAAAACACCCTGGCCAGGTAAACAGGGCCTATGGGATGGCCTCTCATCCTAGAAAGAAGTTACCTGACCCAGGAATACCAGGAACCAAGCATATTCCAGACGAGATCAGGCGCATTCAGGGTGGTATGGCCATAGACCCAAGCATATTCCAAACAGTGTACATGTGAAAAGAAACCAAGTGGCCGCCATTCAAGCCCTGTCCCTGTTCATTCCAGAAGCTCTTGGGCTTTCTCCTTTTCCCCTCCTCCCTCTTCTCTACCACCTACCCCTGCGCCCAGCTTCCTCCATGCTCACATTCCCACCGTGCCTCTGCTTGGGCTGTGTTCTTAGAGTCAAATGCTACCCCTCTCTGCCCACCTTGGCTTGACTTAATTGCTCCTGCTGGGACCCGATGGCACTTGGTGCCACAGAATCTGCTTTCGGTCTTCTGATTCCACACGGCTTTGTAACCTCAGTGGTTACATGCACGACAGCATATCAAGGTCCCCCCAAGCAGGTAGTGCCTTTCTCCCACAGTACCCAGAGTGCTAGGCACAAAATCGGTGTTTGAAAAGACTAGTTGACCCACCCATATATTTGATTTAGAAAGGTAAATAATAGGGGCGCCTGGGTGGCTCAGTCGGTTGAGCACCTGACTCTTAGTTTCAGCTCAGGTCGTGATCTCAGGGTTGTGAGATCGAGCCCCACATCAGGCTCCACAGTCAGTGCAGAGTCTGCTTGAGATTCTCTGGCTCTCCCTCTCCCTCTGCCCCTCCTCCCACTCACAAACACGTTCTCTCTCTCTCTCTGAAATAAATAAATAAATAAAATCTTAAAAGAAAAAAAAAAGAAATGGAAATCATATAACGCCATGCATCAGCAAGAGCAGCCACGGGCTAAACCTTGGGACTCTCACGCCATCATCTGTGTTCAGCATCATCGTCCTTGCACATGATTTGGGGGATGCAAATCATGGTTTTCTCAAGCCAGAACAACTTCTGTGCCTGCCTTGTTCTCTAAAGACAGTAACTATTCACTTAGGGGTTCCTCTGTCAGAATGAGCACTACCACCCCCCCAAGGATCAGAGCACCAACGGGTGTTCGTTGAGCCCCTCTGCAACGTCCCGAGCTTCAGCTGAGACCAGTCTCACCTCTAGTCCCCAGACCCAAATGTACATCAAACGAGTTGCTTTCAGGGACAGGGTGAGAACCACAGAGCTTACGGCCTCCGAGGTCGGAAGCCCACACTGCTCGGAAGGAACTCTCTCTGAACTCCACGGGAAGGCTTCTGCACCCTGAAGGGGCTACTTCCTGTCTATGCGCTGAATTGGATTGGTCCCCAATCCTGCCTCTCCCTACGGCTTCGACCCCAAATGCACATTTTAAGGCTTGCCAAAACCTGCAATCACAAAAGAGAGAATGAGAGCAGCTGATTGGGACCAGGTCCTGTGGAAGGCAGAAAGAAGGCGGTGTGGGGGGAAGCACACCAAACATTTCAAGGAAAACAACTTAAAAATTAATGGGCTCTCAGGAAAGGAAGGCATCGCAAGAAAATCAATCGGGCTAGGTTTTCTGAGCACCTGTCAGTCGATCAAAACCATTCAATGGCTGCCTGCTATGCGTAAGGCACTGCCGGAAACGCTGAAGTGGACACTCAGATGTAGCTTATGTATAAAAAAGAAATGCTTGGGAAAACTGATTTTAGCCTCTGCTAACACAAGTGGAGCAATCAAATCTAAACCACACTTCCTGAAGGCCCCTTATACTTACCCACTCGCTGTCCAGGTTCCCTTCACAGATGCTTGTGTCAGTGTCTCCCAGTGCCCCCAGTCTCCCAGTGCCCCCAGGGCTAGGTTTTCTGAGCACCTGTCAGTCGATCAAAACCATTCAATGGCTGCCTGCTATGCGTAAGGCACTGCCGGAAACGCTGAAGTGGACACTCAGATGTAGCTTATGTATAAAAAAGAAATGCTTGGGAAAACTGATTTTAGCCTCTGCTAACACAAGTGGAGCAATCAAATCTAAACCACACTTCCTGAAGGCCCCTTATACTTACCCACTCGCTGTCCAGGTTCCCTTCACAGATGCTTGTGTCAGTGTCTCCCAGTGCCCCCAGTCTCCCAGTCTCCCAGTCCCCCAGTCTCCCAGTGCCCCCAGTCCCCCAGTCTCCCAGTGCCCCATGCAAGTTGCCACGCATGCATCTTGTGAGCATCCAAGCATGCAGCCAGCGATGGGGGCAGGTCATTTTCCATAGCAGTGGGTAGGGAAGACTTCACAAAGGAGATCAAATTTAAACTGGGTCTTGAAGGATGGATAAATGTAAAAGGCCAGATAAATGTGGAAGGCCGGAGAGCTTTCTGAGGCAGAAAGGAGCTCAGGATTTCTCTGTTAGGCCAGGTCGGCCTAATTAGATTGTGATGAATGCTCTCTCACCGGGATAGACAGATTCTGAAGGGAGTGCTGGGAAAGGGCCTCAAAGTGAGGGAAAAACGGGCAAAGGTCCGTGGTGGGGGTGACATCGGAACTGGGCTTTGAGGAATGACTAGTGACACAGTAGGCTGTCAAGGGAAGGGCCTTCAAGGTACTAACGCCAGAACTGACAAACACGGAGGCCTGAAAGAGCAAGTCCAGGGCAAGAGTGTCTCCGTGGGGCCAATACTTTGATAATATCAAAGACCCCGTGTTCCTTGTTGATGTCTCTACCCACCCGCCCAGTCTGTCCCCTAAAGCTAGGCTCGAAGATTAGTAATGGCACGAAAGGGAAGGAGGTATACTAGGGTAACAACAGTCACTATTCAGCTGTCNACGAAAGGGAAGGAGGTATACTAGGGTAACAACAGTCACTATTCAGCTGTCACCCTCAGAGTCTTTTATTGTTTTATTATTCTTTGGCATCTCCAGGAAGATGATAAGGAGTCTTGAAAGTCCGGTTTTACTGAGAATGAAAAGGGAGATTTACATTTTAAAAGCCCCATTCACATACTAAAAGCAATGCTTCCACGTGAACGTGCTGTTTGTCTCTAAGCTGTACTCAGAGGGAACTTAGCCGAAGCTAAAAGCAGAGCCCCTTCATTAGGGAGAGAGTAGAATGACTCTTAAGACAGGGAGACTCAGAAAGGAAGAGTGGGTTGTAGAGAAGTTAGGACACATGTGACTGCACCCGCATTCCTGAGGCCAAACCTGGAGTATGCGGTGGGGGGCAGGGGGGCGTGCATGGGGAGGGGTGGAGAGGGAGACGGAAGTTGCACGGTGGGGTCATGGACCGCTTTCCTGGGTGCAGCCTGGGGAAGGGTGCAAGCCCCTCCAGGAGGGGCTTCCTGTGTCTCAGGGGCACACCCAGTATGGCACGGAGGCCCTAGATCAGCCCCGGTAGAGGGAATTGTCTGTTGGCTTCCCCAAGCTTGAGCAAGGGGTTCAGGATGTCCCCAAGTTCCAACCTCCTTCCCCACCTCTGCCCCCAAGGGCCACGCTGATAAATGGCCCTAACACTGGAAAATGGAGGCCATCAAAGGCGGAGACCTTGAGACCAAAGGTGAGGGCAGAGTTGTGGTCGGCGGCAGAACACGCCAACATGTGTGTGAGCAGAAGTCAAGGGGTCATCGACATCAACCAGCAGCTTCAGCAAGGGCAGAGCCCGATGACAGAGACCGCAGCAAGACTGTCCAAGGACCTGAGCCGAAGCGTTGGAGAACCCACTTCCCATAACCCCTACCCTCCCATCTGTCAGATGCCATGTCAGAGAGGAAAAGAGGAAGAGGCTCTGAGAAGCTGAGCATTTCTTCTGAAGAGGCAGTCTGACGCCCAAGACAGACTAAGAGAATGAGTTATCTTTCATCTGCAGGTTTAAGGCCATCCACCACTTCCTACCCCCTCCCAAAGCTTGAGGGGCTCATGAGGGATTTTAAATTAGTGGTATGAAATGAAGAAACTGCAACTTTGTTTGCACAGCCTGAGTCTTCCCAAGTGGGAGGTGGGAAAAGGAGCAAGGTCTGAAAAGCCACAGGGAACACGGGCTCACGCAGTGGTGTGCTGGCTGACAATCACTTGGAGCTTTCTAAAAATGCAGATCCCAGGGTTTCAATTCCAGACCTGCACAGGCAGAATCCTGCAGGGGAGGCCAGGGGGGCTGCATTTTAACAGCCCTCCTTGCCGCTCTGATGTGCAAAGCACAGTGAAGGCCCGGGGCAGGAACCAGCCTGGGACAGAGCATCCCTCCCTCTGACTCTGAGGGAAAAGAGGAGGCCAGTGCCCAAGGGCAACCGCGGCAAGAGGAGGTAAGTGCGGGGGCGGAAGGGGGTGGGGGGGGTGGAAAGGGAGCCAGCTGGGATAAACTGCTCTCAATCCACTGGACTGTACACAGAAGAGACAGGAGTAGTTATGCAGGTTGCAAAGGAACTTTGTCTTCATTTTCCTGGTGGCTTTTTGAAGTGAGAGTCACGGAGGCTGTGTAGGCTGTGGGGACAGGCAGGTGGCACGGAGAATGAAAATCTGAGAAGGAACGTCTGACCGGCAGTGTTCTAGAGAGGCCTTGTAGAGCTGGCGGGGCTCTGAGCACATGGCTCAGCCCTGACGTAAGACACCTTTGCTCTGCCACCAGGCTGAGTGGCTAGGCGAGCAGGAAATGGTGGTGAGGAGAATGGGTTTGGAGCGTCACTACGGGAATAGCAGGGGGTCACCTAGGGGATGGTGAAGACCCAGCTCACAGAGAGGCTTCTCAGAACCTGGGGACAAGTTTGGCTTCCTTGGAAAATGTTGGCTCCCATTCCACATTTAGTACTAAGACAAAAATACCACAAGGCATTCTTCAGGGAGGGTAGTAGAGATGGGCTGGAGTGGAAGGAAATTTGATTTCTTCTTTAACTGTACCTATGGATTATTTAGAAGTTTTGGGTTTTATGAAAAAAAAGTCCTTATATAACCATGTAGCTTAAAAAAAATACCCAAAGCATATCATCACATTTTCAGATTATATGTGAAATGTATAATACTTCTGGGTAATAACATTTTATAAGTTGGAAAAAAGACAGATCTTGACTTACTAAGTGCCTAACAATTTATCAAAACCTTACAAGGAAGTAATCACAAATGTTTTAATGTAATATTACTAACTGATCAACTTGGCATCTTTAATACTCCATATGTCCAATATACTTTCTATACTCATTATATCAGAAACTTAATGCTAGCTGATCAATAAATTCTTTGGTTCCATTGCACACTTTTATTTTAGGATACTTAAGACAAAGGAATGTTAGCTTCCAAATACACTGTAATCAAAGTATATACTCAATTTAGGTACATTTAAAAAAGCATGCATGTAAAGGGTGTCTAAAATTTTTATATTTAATTTCAAACCCCCAATTTTTTTTTTTCAGGGCTCCTGGGTGTCTCAGTCGGTTGGGCATCTGACTCTTGATTTTGGCTCAGGTCGTGACCTCAGGGTCATGGGATCAAGCCTGCCCTAGAGCCCTGGGTCCGGAGCCATACTCAGCGGGGAGTCTGGTTAACACTTTCTCTCGCTCTCCCTCTGCCCCTCCCCACATGCTTGCGCTCTCTCTCAAATGGATAAATAAATCTTTAAAACAAAAGCAAAACAAAAACAAAAACAAAAAAACAAGCTCTAAATTTTTTTTTAAGTTGTATTCATTTGAGAGAGAGCGTGCGTGTGCTTGTGGAGCAGGGGGAGGGGCAGAGGGAGAGAATCTTCAAGCAGCCTCCTCACTGATGGCAGAGCCCACTGCAGGGCTCTGTCTCACAACCCATGAGATCATGACCTGAGCCAAAACCAGGAGTCGGATGCTTAATCGACTGAACCACCCAGCGCCCCACAAACTCCAAATTTTAAGTGGACCAACACAGATCTTTTGTGTTCCTCAAAGCCAGTAAAAAGACATTATATTACGTGGCCATTACGGTTTGCTGAGTGGATTAGTGTGTCTTAGAGGTTTTTTTCTTATGATTTCTAATAGCTTTCTCTATCTGAATGTGCTGTTAGAGAAGCTTCAAACATTTCCTATTAAATATATATACACACCTGCAGGATGGAAAAAATATACACCAGTGTGTTTCTCTGTTATAATCTGGATTATTATTATTTTTTTTTTGGTGGTGTTTTTGTATTTCACAAAAATAGAGGGTATATTAGAAAAAAAAGGTTTCAAAAAGCCCCATTCATTGGGTTGCCAGTAAGACTACAAAATACCTTCGCGTATTGACATGAAATGTGGTCATCAAAAGGAGTCGTGTGACCATTAAAGAGCAGGGAGCGGAAGGGGCCCATTTAAACACATACTCAAGGAGAAAAATTCAGTGCTCTGAAAAATGTAAATAAATGTTGGACACACAAATGCTGAAGGCTGAGGTCAGCTCCACTTTCTAGGGCTACCAAGCACAGCCATAGCCCCCCAAAGACGCCTCACTTCCTGACTTCCTCCATAGCTGACTCTCTGGACCATTCTTCTGTCGTAATATAGAAATGTAAGCTAGAAACAGGACACAGATAATTGCGGGGTTTCCTTGTTACAACTCGGTGTCAGATCACTGCTCACGCAGGATCACCGGCATCGCTTCCCCAAGGCGCTCCACGCGTCTAAAACTGGCCACCACCGAGTCCAGCAGGGGTGGAGATCCCATCTCTGCATTTAAGCAGTCCCAGGAATGTTCTGGAAGTGGCACTAATGAATGCAAATGCTCATCATGAAAGTTTTCTCTGAAGTGAGTGCTTCCTTTCACCTCATTAATGAGGTGGACTCTCCTAGTTCTGTACAGGCGAGGCCGGGTTTAGCGGGTGTTCATTCTGGTCATGTGACAGTGGCAGGTGCAACCCCAATGACGACCCAAAAGAAGCGACAGAAAACACACTCTTTGGTCCCAACTCCCCTTCTCGGTGTGTGCTAAATACAACAGGCTTCTGCGGAACGTTCCAGGAATTAGAACACTTGAACCAAGGACACCCAGGTAGACTTGGGATCTGCGCGGCGTCTCCATACTTCCCAGTCTCCGCCGGCAAACACGTACCCGGTCGGACGACACAAAGGCGGGGGGTGCCGGAGGCAGCGCCCGGGGACCCCCCGCTCTTCCTCCTGCCGCGTCCCCGGCCCCTCACTCCGCGCCCGGCCGCCGGCCTGCGGGCAGCACGCGGACTCGCAAGGGGCCTGGGCGTGCACTCTGCCGCTGCCCCGCGCCACCGCGGCCCACGCACGACGAGGGCCGTCACCCCCAGGGCCGAGTCACCCCCGGCAAGAGCGGAAGGGCCGCCCGCAGCCGCGCAGCCCAAAGCACTGACCGGACTCCCGAGCTGCGTGAACCATGACCGCCGCCGCTGCCGGGGCCTCGTGGTCGCTCTGCGTCGCCTTCGGGGCGCCATCGGTGCTCACTGGACACCTCCGAGGGCGACGTGTGTCGCAGCTTTGCTGCGGGAGGCAGGAGCTGCTGCCGAAGGCCCCACAGGCTGTCCTCTGCTCGCCGGCCCGGCTTCGTGCCGACGGCTGCTGTTCCATCCTCGCGGCCGCCCTCCAAAGTCACTTCCTCCTCTCGGGCCATGTGAGCAAAGGAGGAACTGAGGCAGTCCGATGGCGTACGCTTTATCTAAGGTCACCATCCGTTGGCGGAATCGGGGCCCAGACCCGAGCCCTCGGATTCCGGGGCGGGGTGCATTTTCCATTACGTCAGAAGTGATAACCACGGCTTCCCACTAGCGGCATGCTATCTTGTCCAGAGTCATTAAAGACAGAAAAAGTTTGTTTAAAGAACGCAACTGAGTTTTTATTCCATCATCCAAGATAACTCAAGTATTTGACCGTGACAGGGGCAGTCTCCTTCAAGCATTCCAGCCTTACTTAGCATTCTTGGGGCTTACATGGCCCTAAGGGTACTGCGATCCCCAGCTGAGAAACACCCAGGCGACCTGAATTCCACAGATCCCCTATTTCCCAGTGTTATCTTAAAGGAGTTCATGTTCGACAGCCCTTTTCGGACAATCACTAAATCTGTAATTGTAAACTTGAAGATCAGTTGTTCCTTGGCAGTAGTACTGATTTGGAAAAAAAGCACACCCACGCCAATATGAACTAGGGAAGAGTGGACGCACAAAATATGTACCAATTTTCACAGGTGGTCTTTTAAAAAACGTAGGAACAACTCAGATTCTTAGACATCTCTCCCGTTTGTGATTTCAGTTCTTAAAAAATACAGAAACAAATCAATGAAATATTCTAAGATAAGGAAGTTTTCTAAGGGTTTATGTGCAGGGGGTTACAGGGATAGAGCAGAAAAGGGGGAAACAGGAAAACAGGATGCAGAGGAGAGAATGCCGCTGACATCTGGCCGATGAAAATCACACAAGAGGTTATACAGACATTGCTAGGAACTCCAAATTTAGTTTGCCACATCTCGCTTGGTTTTATTAACATATTTGATTTTATATTTACGTAAAATTTAAGCACCTGGATACTGAAACGATAAAAGACAAGAAAATAATGCTTCAGTTAATAAAATAGTTAAGCTTTTAGAGTTTAACAGTTCGTCACTGGTTATCATTTGAGAGTTGAAGAACCGAATCTCCTGTGCCTCATAGTTCCTTTATACAAGTAACTTGCAGTGGAAAAGTCCCCTTCGACAACTTAAGAGCATAGGAAGAAACCACAGCGGTTTGCAGGCCACTAATGCTGTTACAGATGAAAGCATTCAATTATCTCTATAAAATTCAATTCCTTAGAAAATGTGTTTGTGATTGACTAAATACGTTTTTAAAATGTGGTGCTACCACACACTATTATTCAAGATCTTGATTTAAAAGTTGGAACGATGTAGTTTGTGGTTCTTGGGTAAAACAAAGACAACAAATCTGGTTTTTTTCAAGATAGAAATATTTTCAATATAAAAAGGCAACTTAGAATACTACTCCAGATGTTAAGCTAGGCTTGTTTAAATCTTACTTCCTCCCACTGCAGCCCAAACAAAAAAAACTTCAAACATTTCGAGGTGGGTCATCATTTGCATTAAAATCTTATTTATATGGCATTTCTATGCAAAAGTGGGGTCAAGTATAGCCTAGAGATAAGGTACCTCATGACTAAAACTTGAGTAAGATTTAAAATCAGAGTAAATGCTAGCTGAAGTTCAAGATAGGTGGTCTCGATGGAGAATCACTGTCAGGCAGTGCTTAAGGCCGATGATGACTATTACTTTTCATCCCAAAATCCTGCATAAAACTCCAAAGGGTTCTCTAGATTCATGATGTCCAGCTCTAAGTGAGCAAATGTTGTTTGTTAATATACATACACACACACACACGTATGTTTCAACTCCCCATGCCAAACAAGCAGCCCCTCCTTGGCTGGGGCTATGGCCGGGACTCTCCTGAGCTTGGCTCCAGACCGCCTGCAAGGTGGCACCACCTCATTGTCCATGATGAAACTCAAGGTGCCGCGCAGCTACCTGTGGCTTTTCCCTCCTGGACACCCAGGCTCCGCTATTAGGTGTGGGCTAGCATCTACCCAGCTTGTGGCTGTCCGCTTTCCGCTCACCGCACACAGCAGTGGCTCAGTGGTGCCGTCCGGCTTTGGAGCCCATTCAGAGCCACAAACATCTTCAGCTCCAAGACCTCATTTTGAACGGCTTCTCGAGTCCTCTCCATCCGTCCACATTGAATGCACTCTTGAATACCGTGCTTCGATGGTATTTTGTCCATCCTCTTACTGCACATTATTCAGAAGCACCTTCTCCTTCCTCTATGATCATCTTTCCTAGACTACTTTATAATCTTTTTAAGCAATCTTATTTACCTTTTAGCAATAAGGCAGGTGCAGAGGCAGCTAACAATACTACTGAAGACAGAAGGTAAAAGCGGTGGTCAATCCCTATCTCAAACTCCATTTACTCCACAACCAATCATAAGGTCACGTAGCTTTGTGCTGGGGCAGAGGAACACATTCTGTCACTTGCAGCTTCCTAAACGGAGGCTTAGTCTGGCGTGGCTTATGACTGAACTTGGTACCCATATGTGATTCAGTGTTCTTGCCTTCTAGTGATGTGGTTGATTTAAAAATGCAATTGTCTTCCTATGTGCAAGCCAGCATGACATTTGCTTTTTTACAAAATAACCATCAGTTAAACCAATTCTACAAATTTCTATACCTAATTATCACTGCAGAAAATAGCTTTTATGTATGCCTTTGACTTCTTTTGGATTCCTACATTTGTGAACTTTTAATTTTCACTGTGGGCTTTGTATTTTGATGAAAAGGATGAGTCTGTTAAAAAAGAAGCTGGACAACTGCATGATGCAAACATGTTCTTGAGCAGCAAATGAACAGTCTTCACCTTGGACACACTGCGTGCTTAAAATGACTGCACCGGAATACATCTCTTTGATGGTAATAGGCTTGCTTCCAAACTAAAGGGCTTTCAATCTATTTTGAAGCAAGGCGGAAAAAAGGATTTGCCAAATGGGGATAAAAACCCAAACATATCACATATTTCTCCCCTAGTCTTCAGCCCCTTGATGAGTATGTGCAGTTATGGACACTGGTTCTAATGAGAATCCTCTGGTGCAGAAAACCAGCGTCACTAACAGCTTAATGAACAGGAATGATCCCAGGGAGAGGGGACAGTGGAAAAGGATCTCCTCTAGCCATCTGTCAAGTGCAGTGATACTGTAGTCAATGCTGGACGGTTCCTTTTAGATTGTTTAAAGAGTTCTAATGGTGTGGCAATTTAAGTAGGGTTTGTTTACATAGGTTTCTACCAATGCGCCATGGCTGATGAAGCCATGCCTGTCCCTGGGCCATACAAGGCCAAGCAGGGGAGTGGATTTCAGCTTCCGAGGCCCCTTGTGTTGCATCCTAAAGCGTGTCTGTTTTCAATGATTGAAAAAAGCAGTCTGCTAACCAGAGAAGTACTGATTCATCCGAGGAGCTGAGCTCTTGCAAGGCACAAAGGAATTGGCTGACCTAAAAAGTTATTTTAGCTTTTTCAATGGTTTCATGACAATATAACTAATTATGAGTAAGCTGTGTCAGGTTACCTAAGATTTTTCAATGGAATCTTACAGAAGTCTGTTTTGTCTTTTTTTTTTTTTCTTGCTAAGAGTGTATTTGGAGAGTAAATGTGACTTTCACCTTCTAGTCTGTTTTTGTTTGCAGCACAGATGATGCGTATCAGAGACCATTAATTTGGCACAAGCAAGCTCCGAAATAAACTAAAATGTGTAACTTACCAGCACTGTGGGGTAGGCGTTACATGTGTGTTGTGGCAGGGAATATTAAGCAGTGCTGTCAGCCTGCCAGCGGAGGGGAGTATACTTTTTATATAACACAAAACTTAAAAAAGATGAACTCTTAATATCATACTGCCAGTATGTGAAATACATACACATTTCTTTGTTTTCGTATCATTTAGGGCATGGACAGCAAAATATAACCCCCTCTAAAAATGACTGGTTTAAATTCAAATCAATTAAAACAATTAAAAATTAGTCCCATAATAACATGGTAAACAACTCAAGTGGCTTTTTCTTTTTAATGCTAGGAAAAATGTTCACCTTTCAATGGTGAAAGTACTGTTAACACAGGTAGAGAGCAAACAAGGTAAAAAGTGAAAGCACATACAGACACACACAAATATATATAAAAATTGACCAGAAATCACAGGACATTTAAGCAATATTTTCTTAAGTAGAACTATTTTTTTTTTGTACTTTAAATAGACTAAAATATTTGGTGTGGGCGGGGGGGAAGGAAATCAGTATTTCACAATTTTAACTTGAAAACCAGCTGCAATACAGCCTCAGCTCATCGTTAAAAAAAAAAGTGGAACCACGTCGTACTTTTGACAACCATAGGATTAAAGCTTACAAAGAATACATCTACCGTCTACATCACAGTGCACAGAGGATGCGGTCTCCGAGGACTACCACAGGCAAACGACGACAGACTCTGCATCCAGCATATTGCATTACAAAATTAATGCTGCATTAGACAAATCTCACCTCCCGGGGTTGGTGTTCTAGCTGGTAAGCACCTGAGGGGTAGGGGGCTACCGAAACTGAGAGCACTGCTCAGTCTGGATCAGGACACCCAGTTCCTTCACCTGCCATTGGCTGATGCATTCGGTAATCTCAATACAACATTCGTCGAGAATAAACACTCCATTCTGGCTTCCTGAGCAGGACAGTCTGGGGAATGTAGCAGGGGACAGAGCATCAAAGGCCAGATGTTCCCTCAAGCGAAAAGAAATCCGCAATACCACTCAGTTTTCTCTTATTGTTAAAAAGTTAAACTTCAGATTAGCTGTAACCCCATCAAGACGTGATTTGTACTTCCATACACACACAGGTTCTGAAGAACTTCGCTGTCTAGCTGCCTCTTCTCTGTTTCATGAAACCCCCGGTTACCTTCCCTGCATTCCTAAGTGTTTGTCTCACCACCACGCTGGGTCCATAGTTATTGGTTACGAATCTCACAGTCCACCCACAGTAATAAGGGATTGGAGGACACCTATCCAAGTATCCCAAATGTTGACAGGCGAAGACAGCTGAACGTAATTGCAACAACTACAATGTTTACAGGAGTGAGGGTCAATCACAAGAGCACTTAGGGTGACCCTTCCTCCCGGTGTGCCCGGGACTCCCCCAGGTTTGGAACGAAAAGTCCTGCAGCCAGGGAATGCCTCAGTCCCAAGCACCCCGGGGTCAGTAGGGCACCCTGAGCCCACTGCTCACTCTTCCCTTAGGATCGCTAGGGAAAAGATAAGACTTTCCAAGAGCAGAAAGCTACCTATGAGGGCATCAGCTCAAAAAAAATTTTGAGGACACTTGCTAATGGCTAGCTCCTAGGAAGTCTATACATACCTTATTTAACGGTGTCGATTTTAATAGTCAGTAGTACCCTAAGCAAATCAGTGCTCAGTATACATAAAAGCTCGTTCTTGAAACCTGTTTTCAGACATATCCTCTAAAGGTCCTTCTGGTTTTGTCCAGTTACATAGTATTTCACTGAATCTTTCTGAGATTTTTCAGAGCTAAATGAATAATTCAGTTTTATATGTCTTTTCATTTTCTTTTTTTAGGTGAAAACACTCTTTGCCAAGTATTTCGCACATTCTTGCTTCATATATTGAAAAGACTGCCAACTGGAGATATTCCCCTCAGATTACAAAGGCCTTGAATTGTTACTTTTAACAGAGTTCTGCCAGAAGGTCTGGCCTTGGGAAGAGATGGCAGAGAGTGTTCTCAGATAAGAACATTTTTATTTTGCCTACGATGCTGCGATCTAGTTCAACAACTGCAGAACTGCTTTCATCTTACCCTCCAGTTTTTCTCGTTTTGCCCTCTTGTCTAACAATGGTTAGTGTCACAGCTTCACTATCACTAAGAAAGATACAGATATTTATGCCTTAAAGGTCAGGGTCAGAAAAGCAAAAATGAAGCCTGAGGTAAAGTTGGTCTAAAAAGTGACCAATTTGGGTTCTGCATTTGGGCAAGAAACAGGATTAAAAAAAAAAAATTATATCCATGCAGGTTACCTACTTGCTACATATGTGATTATTTCCCCCAATTTTCATTAATCTGTATGTATATTAGTTACATAAACAAACAAGTGACTACATTCTTAAAGCAGGTACATACATTCACCAGAAAAGCACCCTATTCTTTCTCACCAATTTTTTTTTGTTTGAATAATCCAAGAATGTGAATAATGAGATGGACAAACATATTTCTGAAGGGACTTACTGAAAAAAGGAAAACCTCTTTGGGAGAAGAGACTTTATCCCTCCAAGACAGATGCTGAGAATCAACTTTCTGCTACGGCATTGTAAAGGGTAGAACTTAATATAGAACCAGAAATATGGCAAGTTCTCTAGTGACTAACAGTGTAAAATAGCCAAAAGCTTTAAAGCCACAGAGAGAAAGAAGAAAACTGGAGTGGGAGATGGAAAATACATAATGAAGTATTTTTAGAATTCTAAAACTTCACTTCTGTCCTTTTATCAATATATTATGGATTTCGGGCTTCAATAAATTATCATCTTTAATTAGAGATACGAAGCAAATGCCTAACCCCCCACCCAGAAGAGCAAACTGCAAATTCTGGAGAAACTAAGAGCTTTTTTTTTTTTTCCCCTCTTTTTATGGAGGGTAGGAGAACATCATTTTCCAGGAACTGTTTTGAAGAGAAATCTAGAAGTCGTTTGTCTGCTATTCATGAATCCTCACTGCCATCAGCAGCAGCATTCTTCTTCCAAGGGCCCTTACATCTCAACCAGTGGCTGAAATTTGGGGTCCATTATAGATCTCATGGCAGCACACCAATCGACGTTGAAGTTAACTTAGGCTAACACACTCTGGTCAGATCCTCTGTGAGTCGGAGATGACCCAAAGAACCTTGGGAAATCCATTTCTGCTGAGCACAGCTAAGAAAGTTAGGTCTGAACCACCTTCGGCTGCCCGGAACCACTGAAGAGCTTGACTCCGTGGTGCTACTTCCCATGGTATTCTTACGCAGCTTGGCAATCTTAAACCAAGAGGAAAAGAAGGGGAAGAGGCAATCTAACATTTAAAAAAAAAAAAAAAAAAAGTGAACCCTAAACTAGTACCTTCCAGAGACCACTGGATATATAATCATTTAATGAATGGGTGTCTATTGCAGTTTTGATGTTCATGAATTCCAGTTATGATTCTTAATTATCAGGCTGCCTAAAAATGGCATACTAACTGAACCATCAAATCACGACTCTGGCAGAATAAATAAATTACTCTGAAGATCTGAAAGGAAAACGTCTGCAAGCAAATTAGGGAACTTTTACTGAGATCTGAGATTTAAACAACAGAATCATTCAACGGTGTTAAAATGTTAAGCAGATAAATGACCCCTACTGTTCAGGTTTTTCTAGGAGTGTGTATGTACACATAAATCCATACACGTTATATAATTTATTTCCTACTAAAAAGATTTAAGGCAGTTATGCTATATATAAAGTTACGTGTAATATCCAAGATAAAACAGTTTCTACTCAAGAAATTACATGACACGCTAGACAAGTTCTTATCATAAAGGCTGTTATGAGGCTGTCTTTATCCAGTATAGCTGACATGTCCTGGTTGAGGCTCCAAACACAGCAACTCCACTCTAAGAGATCATTTGTCCCTCCATCCTCACGCATAAAAGGTAGTCTGAACAGATAAAATAGTCATGAAAACTTGAAAAGGAAGACAGAAAAGGAACTCAACGGAAGGATTCTGACTACCTCTAGAGACCACTCACTACCATCATCACTCTTGATTGCACTAAATACAACAACCCAATATGCTCCAAGGTGGAAATGGGCTAGTATTACAGGAAAATCAGTGGCTGCAACCACTGGAAAAGTTCCTAATCCTAAACATAACTTGAAATAGAATCTATAATTTATGCTATTTGCTAGTCACAAAGACATTTAACTGGAGAGAATTTCTGAGCCATTTGTAAAATTTAAATGATTGACCAAGTGGAACACCACCAACCTCCATGGTGGAGAAATTAGGACCCAGGGTATGAAAAACACCATCCTTTTTGGTCTTTAGTAAAGTTCAATGGAGAGAAACATTCTGATGTCTGCAGATAAAACACGGCTGGCAAGGAAGAGGGCAACCAGCAATACCACAAGGGATACATTCTGTTATGAGAAGGGGAGGAAGAATACAATTCAGCTGATGAATATCAAGAATTTAGCCAAGTAAAGCTCATGAACATGAGCAAAGAACCTGGGCAATAATTTGTCATGTCTGACATCGACGAGTTAGATCAGAGTAAGAGAAAAGACCATGTGTTGCTTATGTCCACAGACTACCTAGTTATCTAAAGAGATACAGGGGAAATGGTGTGGAAGGGCGCAGTCTGTGAAATCATCATGTGTAGCTATGAAAGTAACATAAAGAAAAATTTTAAGTAAGGTGAACATTTTCTGTGTTACTTTACAACTCACCATCAACCAGACCAGGAGAGTCCTGGATAAATGCTCAAGTGCTTAATTACTAAATAATTTTTAAAAAAGACAGAAAGATCTTAAAGGTATATTTGGACAGCTTTTGGAAGAGGTAGAGAAACCAACTGGGCATATATAATCTTTTACTTGATTTCAATTAGCAAGAGACCAGACTGATTGTTTTTCACCTTCAAAGTCTTAGTCTTGATTGAAACCGACCTAAAAGGCACAAATAAATTGAAATTAAAATAATTTTGACAAAGGAGAAAATCTGGTAAGTTTAAAGGCAGATGAATCAAGCAAAACTGATATGGTTTAAGGTTAAGAAAAACGCTAGACATCAAACAATTTGCAATTATGTGCGTAGAATACAGAGTAAGAGTACTGAATAAGAATACTGAGCTTTCAAGAAAAATTAGGGAGATTTCCTTCTGGCAAAGTGGCAGGTCCTGAGAGAGGAGTAACTCCACAGCTTGAGGGCCAGGACTAAATCCTGCCATCTTTTCATTACTCAGCACCTAGCACCGTGGCTGGGTAAAGGGCAGACATCAATAAATGTTTACTGAATGGATGACGCAATGTATAATTAGTATAACTGGTGTAGTTCCAACCTCATCAAGGAAGGTTCCCTGAAGTAGGAGAAAAGAACACAAGCAGGGTTGTTCCAAAATGTGGGCCGAAGTCCACTCATGTGTTTTAATCCTTAACAGTGCTTACACAGACTTACACAGACTTTACAAACTTTTTTTTAAAGCCGTAAACTCTTTTTTAAAAAGAAATCTATATAGAACTCCATTACAGGATAAAAATGAAGCTGCCACTCGTTAAACCGAAGTCGATGGGGAACGTCACTAGCCTCCGATTCCCTAGGGCGGCTCTCAATGGACTTGACTGCAAACCACCACACCTTAGAAACGTGATGGAAAACGTGTTCACTCAGTTCTCATGTGAAACCGAGCAAGTTACCAGCCCTGTGGAGGGGGAATTCTAAATAATGCTGCTCACCTGAAGCAGAGACCAAATTCGACGTTGAGAACTTATCACTCAGAAGAATGAAAACAATCCCAATAAAGGGGGGAATAATCAACAAAACTGGAGCCACAGGAGACAAAACAGAATGCAAGAAACAGCATCTCCTAAAAAGGCATGTAAGATTATTGAATACCGATGGAGTCAACTGCTCCAGACGTGGTAAGTGCTCAGTATAACAGGTATTTTCAAAGCGCTGTCCCGGTTTAATATTGCAGGGAAAAACCCCGACACAGCTGTAGAGATGTAATCACTGCTGGCCTGCTGTTGTCGGCACTGCTTCACTAGACACCTCCATCCAAGACTGACTAATTGCCAGGCCCTTCTGCCACTTTCAAAGTTGTTCTCTGCCCCAGAACTGTTTCCTGACATCATCACAAGTTCCCAAGGAAGGTAAAGCCTTCCAAAGGGCAGAGGCCGCACTGGCTCTCTCCAGCTGGTCTGACAGTGGTCATACCTGGGACCCACGAAGCCGTCTATCACGAAGTAAGGCCACCCTCAACTATTATAAATTACAGAAACCTTCTAGTCCCCAAGTTTGGATCTGTGTAGAGACTTCTGTGTCAACAGCATTAATACCTAATAATGAGTTTCCTTCACAACGAACCTTGGCATTTGATGCCCTTCTCCCTGCCAGGAATGCCAATCTCCTGGGCTTTCCCCATGGCTTGCTCCCTTCTCACGTCAAATGTCAGCTCAAGCATCACTTCCTTAGAGTGTGCTCTACCACAGTCCCGTTTATCTCCTTCACAGACAAATGAGCTAAATTAAGGGTTACAGTAACTGATGTCTCAGCCATGGCCGGGACCGGATCTGACTTGTTCACCTTTACCCAAAGCAAAGAAGGTTCCTGGCGGACATAACAGGTGAACTGTAACTATTTGTTGAAAGAATGAGAAATTACTATACCAAGTCTGCTTGAACACATACATGTACACACAAATATAGGGAAATGGGGGAATACCTAGTAGAAAACAATCAAATGCTGAGAGTACTGAAAATGGTATCAGTAGAGACAGCTGAATACGGTTTCAAAGAAAAAGTACCAAAGGTGTCTATCTCCAAAAATCTGAAAATTTACTAGAAGGGGGTCAGGAGTGGTGGCTATTTCCCTTTTCTAAAGAGACGCAAACAAGAACTGTTTCAACTGCAGAGTCGACATTAGACATAAGGATGATCTGGCACTGAATGGACTCCCAGTAGAGCTTCTGGAATCTCCTCTTGCCACAGAGCATAAAATGTCATTGGTTATGATAGTCAACCACACATTCAGGATTAGTTAACAGCTCGGACTGTAGTAATTATAAGCTAAAAAACTTGCTAAACTGCTTCTCCCCCAATGTTTAAAATTCTAAATTCATAATTATGTAAAATAACATCGATTTTATAAATTTAATACAACATACTTTAAAAACAGATGGCCCTTATCTGCTGATCATACCTCAGCATCACTTTCGTAGGTATTTTGCAGAAGCAATTACATTTACAAAAGGTCCATTTCATAATACAATCTGGTAACTAAATCAAATGAAACTCAGAGAGCACTAGGTCTGCTACTGAAATATTTTAAAATAGCTTTTAAAAAAGAGTGTTTATATCTATAGATTGGCTTTAAAAAAAGGATAAATATACTGAAGTAATTGTAGCATATCCCTGAAAATAATTATACTGCCATTTGTGTTTTGATGAGGTGTCAGGATAAATCAACAGACTGCCTGGTTACACAAGTCTATTACTATCCGTTGAAATCTGTTGTAAGACAAAGGGACCTACTCCGTATGAACTCGTACTGTGCCCCAGAATTAACTGGTGCTGGCAGTATCAGAGTCACCATTACTAGTGAAGGATGTCATGCTACACAGTTTTGGTATCAGGGCAAAAGTGGGAATGGAGAAGAGGTCTGGAAAGATTTTCTGCAAAGTTTCCATATAGTGAGATTTAGCAGTAAATAACACAAAATGAATGTGTAAGACCCACTGAACACATTAAGGTCAAGGATTTCAAAAGTTAATCCACTTTTCTTCCCCCGAGGGTTTATTTTTGGTAAAAGGCAGAAAAATTAGTTTTTCTACAAGGGAAATCTGCTTCTAAATGATAATTTGAAAATCTTGATATATATTATATATTAAAAAAGACACACAAAAATAACGGAGAAGTGGGAATAACAGATTAGGTACTGTAACTTTATAAAGGCTTGCCTAAATCAAGAAGCAGCACACACACACCTAAATTTATGCAAACTAAAAATGTATATAAACAGCACAACACTGTGATACTGGATCATGATACATTACCTGTACACATAACTACTACTGTTATTAATAAACCTTTGGGACACTCAGTTTTATGCCCAACAAGACATCAGTTAAGTCTTTAAAATCTTCTCTTTCTCCTGTATGGGAGGGTATTTCTAGACACTAATTTTCCCATCTAATATTCGAATATAGGAAACCGATTCCACAAGGTGCTTTAATTGATGAGACCTCAAGTGCTGTTTTCTCTCTTGAATTTTTGGACAGTAAACAGTCCATGGGGACCACACACAAATACTATGACAGAAGAGTTGTTACATTAAGTCTTTTGATGGGACTTGAGTGGTGACGAAGCTTTATGACATGCTCGAGCAACGCACTGAAGGGGATCCCATCTGAGTCAATACTTTGTCCAACCACTGTAGGGGTCCATTCAGATGAAGCTCAATCCAGCAAGGAGTGCTCGTTACTGTCTGCCTTCTATTTAAAAGAATACAAGAAAAGAATTATGAAATTAAAAGAACAACATGGCAATGCTTAGCAATATGCATTAAGAATTTAGATAAATTAAAAGGTTATATATACTAAACCCTACATTCTTTTGAACAGGTATTAAGTCGGGATAGCTATTACTTTGAAAACTATTTAATCCTCACAGTCTAACAAAATATTTCTAATGACTTTTTTTTTTTTTGCTTTTAAAGAGATTAACAAAAATATTCTTTTCTCCTCAAATTAAAATGAGGAGGGTGACCTGAGTACTTAACCATCCACACTGAGACACGTTTAAGAATGAACAGAGTCACTATTAATAATCAGGCAAGGGCAAGAGACTCAAACCAGGACTGTCCCAAGCACACCGGAAGACAGTCACCCTACTTAATAATCAACCACAGGGTAGAGGATACTTGAATACCAAGTAAAGTCTAAATGGAACAGGGTTCGAATTTTAAGCATACCAAAACAAAACAGAATCCTGACCGAAGCTTATCACAGAACGTTAAGAGCTAGAGTTCAGCTTTCCCTAAGTCAGTGAGCAACGTCTCCGTTAGAAACATCATGCAGGCTTTTAATAAGAAACACTTCCAGTACTTCGACATAACGGGACTGTGGGAACGACAAACTGTTCAATGACATCCTGTCACTTGCACGTACTGATCTGAGTTCTGTCTTATTTATTATATACAATAAGTCGGTGAGTCTGCTTGCTTCTTCAGTGTGACAGCCCTTTAAACATGAGAACAGGCCATTATCAACTCTTCATCTCCAAGTGACACATGCTCAACAAAATTTAAAACTGTATTTCAAAGGATGTGGTTTTCAATAGCAGATGGTGTCAGCGCCCCACTATACCCTTCGGAGTTTTCAGTGTTCTCTAGCCAACTTCCAATGGCGTGTATCTGGCTTTCTGTGCCTGAGAACTTCTCTGCTCTGGCCACGTGTGCAGCAGACTGTAAGTGCTAGGAAATTAACTTCCCCGGGAGCGGCCTTCAACCAATGACATGGGAACTGGCATTTAAATGCCCAGTTTCCTTTCCTTCTGGGTGGGAGAATTCTGTCTGTTCGTAACTGTTTCCCACCTTTTCCTAGGGGAACAGCTCTAACGACCCACCCAGTACAGCAGATGGCTTCATAATGGTTTTGGCTGCCTTCCCTCCCCTACCTCACTTCCCCACTTCCGCCTTCCTTAGCAGTGCTTCCTCCATTTCCTGAATAAACTCCTTGCACTTGAATCCTTGTCTCAGGGTCTGAGACATACACTGAGACATGCTGATATGCGATCGTTCCTAAAACATGACACGTGTTAACGTTAATACCACAGTCTCAAATCAGAGCCGTACAAACTCACTATCTTATTTTGATTTAAATAGTACACTTCGGTTTATGCAGCTTAAGATTGCACCGGCACACTTCACAAGTTAACTCACATTATCCAGGAGGCAGAGGCAAGACTGACCCTTCTCCACCTTCCCCTCTGTTCTTCCTATTGTTCCTCACAGAAAGTTCCTCCTGCCTTCTAGCTCTCCCTCAGGTCAGGCCTTCTGCGGGTTAATTTTGATTCTGTCATTTGCTGAATTCTGCGTATTTCTCAGTTTGTTTTCAATCAGATCATTTATTACTAGCTTAGCAGAACCTTCAGGAATAATTCTTAATGCAGGCCACTGAGTGGGGGAGTAGGTTTCAGAAGGCTGTGACTGTTATTTGGGCACAGAAATGCACCTGAGGCTTTATTTATCCCCTACCTATTTACTCACTTCAGTACCAATTCACTGAACTCCGACATTCTTCTCACTTAAATAAAACTCTTTGCACATCTGTATTTCCTGTTTACTACATTTCCTGATCTTTATAGTGGCAAACATGCTGGTATTACAGAAACTGAAAAACAGTTTTAGAAATCTAGCCATTAGATCTATCTCCTCAGCTCCAGTGTCATTAAGGATAAAAGGTTCCTGGCAACCACCAACAGTTCACAGATAGAAAAGTACCTGACATTATTCCTATCTGTAGATGTTAAAGGAACCTAGTTTTTATTATCCAAAGTAGATACACCTCTAACTCTACACCAATAAAAACATACTGTATATTACTGCTTCTCATAATTACAGATTTTAAATTCTCTCGGGGTTTAAGAATGGCAGAGTCCACAGTGCACGAAGGACAGCACCTCTCTCCACCAATTAAAACTGTCCTTAGCAGCAGAGCTACAAACAGATGTGGAATTCTCCCCGCCCTCTGCAGTTCATGTTTAACTGCAGTAAATTTTACTACCATGTTTTGCAGTGTTCTCATCTTGTGAAGAAAAAAGACGTGTGACCTAACATCTGGTATCAGATAGTACCATTTGAATCTCACTTTTAGTATCAATTCAGGCCAATTCAAGTCCAAGGCAAAAAGCAACTCTGCATTTTTAAAGGCATCACACCTCGAAAGGGAAATGATTAAATGAATTATTCTAATAGAACTTGGACAAAATAATAAGTCTTCATGCTAAGATAAAAATAGATAACATGATAAAGTTTTCAACCAGCAGACCTCAAGTCTCACCGTCTCAAGAGGCACACACCTCCCAAAATTTGTTGAAGATAGAGAATCAAGTCCAAATGAAATGAAATACTTTTTGAAGGGCCCAAACTGCCGGATGAAAGAGCAATACTCCTGCTACGCTCTATGACTATCTTCACATGCAGGCGTTCCGAGAGTAGCAGTGTGAACTGGAGAAGGACTAAGTATTTTACTTAGAGTTCTAGCCTTAGAGATACTAAGGAAGTCTTCCCTTTCTCTGATGTGGAATCCAATCCACCGTTTAATTTGGCAATAACCTACTCTATCTTATCCCCTGATGACAAATTAGCTTCTGTAGAACTCCGTACGTCATTGTTACTACTCTCCTTGGAGAGGGTGTTAAGAGTCAAGGAGAGCTTTCTTCAAGTCCCAACTCCACCACTTACAAAGTGTCCTTGGGCAAAGTATCAAATCTTTTCTAAGCCTATTTCCAAATAAGTATTAGTATGAACCATTTTTTCCAACCGTATAAAAAAAAGAGAGCACAGAAAGAGTAATTTTTAGCCAGGCTGAAACGTGTATGTACTGCATTGAAAACATGGCCCAGCACCTGACACGGAAGAAGTACGCCTTCCTGTCTACCTCTTAACCTTACATTTGGCTGGTCTCAACTCAGCTGTCCAGCTGTATTCTTCCTTACCTTCTGAACCCCAGTCCAACTGCACTGCATTCTAGTGTCAGGATGGTCGTTCCCCAAGCCCTCCTAATTGAAATGCTACACATCTTTCAGAACTCAGGCCATGTGCCATCTCTACCAGAAGCCTTCCCAGAGCCCCAGGGAAAATGTCTCTCTTTGCGTGGACTGACATACGCCTTCAAATATCCCCCCCCCCCGATGGTATTTAACACCCTGCATTACATTTCAGTGCGTGTCTGAACAGGTTGTAAACCTGTCTTCCACAAAGCCAGCACAGGCCTTTGAGGGAGCTGTGAATGCAGAGACCCCCAACTCCCTTTTGTTATTCTGCATCTGTTCTGCTGACTCCATAACCTTAAGGAAAAGAAACACATGCGAACTCCAGGAGATGCAAAGAACCCAAGAAAAAAGAATTACATGGAATTTAAGAACTGAATATGTATTTCATACCGGTATTCTGCTCCCCACCCTTTCACAAAACTCATTCTTATGGTGCACATTCTAGTTAGCTGATACACGGCTTCGAAACCCTGATTAACAGACTGAGCCAGAAGAGCAGCAAATTCCTGGTTGTTGAAGATCTTCAGGTTACAGCCTATGATTGAAAAAAGTAAAAACTGTGTAAAAAGAAAACCATTGTAAGACGATCATTTTAAAAGGGCTACAGATCTTAAAAAATGAGCATGCAAATCATCCCCCGATTCCTAAAATTAACAGCAACTGGAAAAGCTCAGCAAGTTGATAGGATAGGTTGATTGACATTGGTGTATCCATACCTGGTGGAATTTTACACACTGTTGCGGGGTGCCAGCCGTATCTCTGATTACAGTTGGGGCTCTGCACAAAGATTGCACTATCACTTAGGCACTCAGCAAAAACTTCCCCACCTATGTAATATAAGCGCACGCCTCTTCCTAAAACAAAATACATATGGGATTAGTTTTATAACACTTCCTGTTTCAGCATGACTTTGGAAGAGCCTCTTCTTGGACGAGTATTAAAATGATGGAAGCTATTTTGATAACCCTTCCCACAGCGATGCTTTTCTGAAGCCTAACTTTGAAGCATACCACTCTATATTTTTCCAAGTATTTTTTAACAATGACTTTATTGATTTCAAAAAATAAGACATGCTTATCAAAAGTATTTAGACAATGGAGAAAAGTACATGGCTAGTAAAATGAAGAATTTCATACAAATTATGTATTATTTTAAAATAAGTAAAAGAAATTGAGTTAAGTTTAAAGGAATTAACTCTGGATAAATATGCCTTCACTATGATAAATAGTATTTCCTTAACAATCTCACTAAGGTTAAGAAAAAAGCAAATAAAAATGAAGACATTAAAGTCATGTGTCCCTTTTAAAATTACATATTAAGGTGACAACCAAATCCCTAGATAGATAAGCAGAATTAGGTAAGGAAAAAATATGTTGGGAGATTTTAATAGACTTCTTTCAAAATCTAACAAATCAAATAAAAACAAAATATTAGTGACATAAGGATTTTAAAAAGCCAATCGTGAAAGGCAGAGATCTAAGATAGCACCTAAGGTTCTCACCCCTGGTGTGTATACATCTCTATTATTCAGTCAAGCATGAATCTAGGTGCTGCTATTAAGGAGTTTTTCAGATGTAATTAAGATCTCAAATCAGGGGCGCCTGGGTGGCACAGCGGTTGGGCGTCTGCCTTCGGCTCAGGGCGTGATCCCGGCGTTACGGGATCGAGCCCCACATCAGGTTCCTCTGTGAGCCTGCTTCTTCCTCTCCCACTCCCCCTGCTTGTGTTCCCTCTCTCACTGGCTGTCTCTATCTCTGTTGAGTAAATAAATAAAATCTTTAAAAAAAAAAAAAAAAAGATCTCAAATCAGCTGACCTCAAGAAAAGGAGATTTTCTTTCGGTGGGCCTGACTTAATCAGGTGATATCCCTTAGAAAGGACCAGGCTGTCCCTGGTGAAAGTGGATTCAAAATGAGAGGGTTCAGCGGCAGAGATTCTCTGCGGCTCACTGTGAAGACGGAGGGTCCATGCGGCAAGGAATGCCGGTGGCCTCGAGCTGCTGAGAGTACCTTCTAGCGGACAGTCTAGAGGAAATGAGGACCTCGGGGCTACAACTTCAAGGAAGTGAACTCTGCAACAATCACGTGAGCTCAGAAGAGGACCTCAAGCTCCAGACGAGAACACGGCCCAGTCAACACCATGGTCTCCCCTTCTGAGACCCGGAGGAGACTCCTAAACCATGCCTGGACTCCTGATCTGCAGCAACTGTGACATCACAAATTTGTGTTGTTTCAGGCTGATAAGAGTGTGGTAACGTGTTATGCAACACAAGAAAACTAACAGAACCACCTACAGGCCAGATTCAACACATAAACACAGAACCTGACACGCTGCTCTCACAACCACAGAATATTGTGAAACCACCAAACATGTACTTGACCATCAGGAAAAGATTAAATCCAAAAAGTAGAGATTTTCCAGGCTATAGTCTCTGATCAAAACTACCTGATAAGTTAGAAATCAAAAGTAAAAAGACAATTCAATAATTACAGCAACCTAAGATTGTGTAGGGAAATATACATGGTAGAGAAAACCTTCTGTTATCTGTTTGCAGAATCCCAATTAAAACACAGGCAGAAACAGAACTATTTTAGTTAAGGATCGGGCGGGTATTCAGAAGCCCTCCTTACCTACAAGACACCTAAGATGATACAAAATGTACACAGCAAGCAAGATGTGAGAAATTCCACACGGAGCCGAGTCACAGCACTGCGCAGTCACGCCTACTGTTTAGTGACCGGCGTTATTTCTCACAAGCAGCGACGGTTAATTCATCAGAAACAGAAGCAAACTATTCTTAAAAGAGGGTTACTTTAAGGTAATGAGAACTCTGTTCAGTTATATTAGTGGCACTCAAACTTTTTTTTTTAACCTCACTGCCAAAAAAATACTGGAGACCCCAAAGAGTCGCTGTTTATGTGGACTCCATCTATGGAAACTTACCACATTTGATAGTAAATCTGAGATTCAAAAAAATGTATTAGTTCATTGAAAAATCTAAATAATAAACCTATTTCATATTCACATGAATAACACGGTTATGAAAAATAACTACTTCCCCTCCCCCCCAAAATTAGTGAGAATAGCAACGCTTCACATTTTTGCAACTCTCTCTAATGTCTGGCTTAACAGAAGAGAGCTGGATTCTCGTCAGATCCTACATGCAGTCACTTGCAAAATCATATGTCTTGTAGTTTCTGGACTATTTCACTGTACATTCATGAGTGAACAAGAGTGAAAAAGGAAAAGAGGATCTTAGTAGCATTATGAGAACAGTTCTGACCTCAGAAACGTGCTAAAAGGATACCGGGACTACTACATTTTGAGATGCCACAGAATTATTTTTTGAATGATGTATTAAATAGCAGTTCTTATTTAAAATCTCTTGCTTCAGATCGATGGTGAGCAGATTTAACTGTTTAATATATGAACTCATGGAAGGGGGAAATACTAGATGTCAACAAACTGAAAAAAGTCATGGTCTGTTAAAATGATAATTCTGAACTCTGAACATGACAATCTCATGACTGGTCGAGACGAGACTCAGCAAAGTAATTTTAACGCCTATTTACTGACGGACTTAACAGCATCAAGGGTGCCAAACAGAGAGAAGCCAAAGGTAAGGGTGTGCAGATCTATGAGAGCAGCGAAGCCATGCGCGGACACGGATGGAGACGAGGCAGGCGACTGCACACAAGCTCTTGATGTGGTAAACCACACAGGGCTCCCGTTATGAGGAGATGGCAATGGTTCTTCACACAAGGGAAAAACACGTACCTATATGTCTTCTTGTCATTTCTACAGTCGCATTTCGGTTGACGTTGGAGAGCAACCCTAGGCAGAACCTCTCTGAATTGGATGGGTCTGTGAAACCGTCTACAGTGAGGGAGGGCTGTGATGCATGGAAGGTCTCGCCAACCCTCTGGTTTAATTCATAATATGCTATTGAACACCAAAATGCAGGTTCTGAGTAAGTAACTGGCTGCAAATCTGGGGAAAAAAACCAAACCCATAAAAGCACGAAATGTTGTGTGAACAGTTCAAGCCAAGAAGAGATTGAATATCATCAGATATCTGTACACGCTCTATGCCAGCCTCCACTGGCGACCGCTCAGGAAGCTGACTTAACATCTACACCACAAACTCCAGTTTCCAGATCATACCAGATTCTCAGTTTCAAATTTCCCCCATCTCATAAAGTCATCTAATCTTCAAACATCTTTTTTAGACTTAATGGTGGGTCATGTTCTACTGGTAGTTTTATCCAAGTTCATGTTCAAATATAAAACCATCGCAAGGCAAAGTAAATCAACTTGCATAATAAAACTAATTTGGGGGTAGGATGAAGTGGAATAAAGCTGGAGCGAGGACTGAGTCAAAAGGCACAAGAAGAAAAATTCTATCATAATAACAGGATACAAAATACGACATATTTTTGACATTGTCTATTTTAACAGGAGATTCTCCGTGAGTTACCCTAGTTACAAAAATAGAAAACCCACGCATACACAAGGAACAGAAAGTAATAAAACACAAAAAGCATGCAAGTGAAAACAGAATATGGAATCAAAAGAATTTACATATTTCATGGGAAAACCAGGACCACATAAATTTAACTTCTATAATTTTGATTAAAAGACACAAGCAGGGGCGCCTGGGTAGCTCAGTCGGTTAAGCGTCTGCCCTCTCAGCGGGGAGTCTGCTTCTCCCTCTGCCCCTCTTGTGCTCTCTCTCTCTCACATTAATAAAATCTTAAAAAAAAAAAGACGTAAGGATTATCATGGAAAAAAAATGTAAGTATTGTAGACTAAATTCCTAATGTGTAGAAACTGAAGAGACATTGTGAAATACTGAGGTAAACTGAAGGCTAAGAATTAACTCACAACGTACACACACACAAACACACCCCTCCCATACCCCATATACGTGTGTGTGTATACATACATACATATACACGTATATGGACATACACCTCATATTAATAACTGCTATTACAAAACATATCCTAAAATAAACATACCCATATAAATCTACCCATAATAGGTCATAACACTTTCCATGAAGAATACGATTTCCATGAATAGAAGATTAGGTTTTTAGCTCATATGTGTCAACAGAAAACACTTTTTAGTATTAAGGCAAATTATCATTTTTAAAAAGCACAAATTTGAACAATCATTTGATTATTCATTGGAATCCGTTTCTCATATATATGAAAATTAATTATCGGAGAAGACATATAATTTACTGGCATAGTGTAAAACGGTGAGGGGGGAAAGTATTTGCAACTTACCCAAACTATGATTAACGGGGGAAAGAGTAGTAGGAGATAGTTCTGCTGGAGATCCTGAAACAAAAGGATTCAATCTTATAATAGATGTGCAAGTATTTCCAGAACTTCTGCCCAAATAATAAATAAAATTAATTAAATAAAATGAGGATATATCTAGTTGTAATTAATGATCACAAATAATACAAATAAGTTACATTCTAAGACTTCAAAATATGCAAGCACTATATGGGAATTTAATTTTGAAGGCTTCAGTATATAAAGGTACAGAAGAAGCTCCCCAGTTCCCTTCCCAAAGACATCCAGTGTTGCCAGTTCTTTGTGTACTCTTCCAGAAATATTCTATGAACCACACAAGCAAATATATTGTTCTCTGCCCCCCACCTTGCTTTTTATATACAAATGGTAACAGTTCTGAACTTTGCTTTTATTTTACTTACTGTATCAGGGATGCTGATGTGTCCTTATTTCTCTCTCCCTCTCTCTATATATTAGCCACATACGCTTATATGATGGTGTATTATGATCCTATAGATAGATACTCAGACTATTTTCAATCTTCTGCTTTATGAACCAAGACTGCAATGACTTGATCTTGTACATTTTGCATATTTTCAATCATATCTTTTTTTTTTTTTTAAGATTTTACTTATTTATTTGACAGAGAGAGAGAAAAAGCACACAATAGGGGGAGCAGCAGAGGGAGAGGGAGAAGCAGGCTCTCTGCTGAGCAGAGCCCAATGTGGGGCTCGATCCCAGGACCTCAGGATCATGACCTGAGCCGAAGGCAGACACTTAACTGACTGAGCCACCCAGGCACCCCCATATCATTCTCTTAACAGAGAAACCGCCAGGTCCAAGGGCTGTACTACCATGATTTTGATAGATTTTGCCCAAACTGTCATCTATAGGGGTTGTACCAGTTAGAGTTCCAGTAGCAACTGGTGTTACAAGGATGAATGGTGTCAGCACTGATCAGTGAAAACATGCTTTCACAAGTATAGTTTTAATCTGTATTTCACTTGTCAACAACAGGGAACAAGCAGCTTTATACTTCTTTATATTGCAGTTCCTTTGTGTGTAGTCTCTTCTTTTGCTCACATTTCTATAGTGGTGTGGATCACTCTTCTCACTGATTTCTAGAAGGCTCTTTATGTACTGCGGCTATTGGTCCTTTTATGTTATGGGCTGTAAATATTTGGTCATCTGTCTTTGACTCTTCATAATTTTCATTAAGTAGAATTAAAATAACCTTTCGTGTGTTTTACCAATCATTTTGGGGTGTCACACTTTGATAAAACAGTCATGACAGCTGGATATTCTTGACTTACTCTTAACTTTAAGGAGATATTTCTAGTATTTTACCATTAAGTACTAGGCGGATTTGAGATAAAATTCCTTATTTAGCATTTTTGCATCAATAATCTTTTTTTTTTTTAAAGATTTTATTTATTTATTCGACAGAGAGAGAGACAGCCAGCGAGAGAGGGAACACAAGCAGGGGGAGTGGGAGAGGAAGAAGCAGGCTCATAGCGGAAGAGCCTGATGTGGGGCTCGATCCCACAACGCCGGGATCACGCCCTGAGCCGAAGGCAGACGCTCAACTGCTGTGCCACCCAGGCGCCCCTACATCAATAATCTTAAACAGGGGTGCCTGGGTGGCTCAGTGGGCTAAGCGTCTGCCTTCAGCTCAGGGCATGATCCCAGGGTCCTGGGAAAGAGTCCTGCATTGGGCTCCCTGCTCAGGAGGGAGTCTGATTCTCCCTCTGCCCCTCCCCTGCTCATGCTCTCTCTCTCAAATAAATAAAATCTTGAAAAAAAAAAAAAAGATCTCGAACAATACTGGTCTATAGATTTACACTGCAAGTGCAATGTTACACTGCCTCAAGAAGACAATCTAGGAGCTTTATGTCTTTTTTATGTTCTATAACAGTTTAAACAGCACTGTAATAAAACATTTCTTAATAGTTTGGTGGAATTCCTGTGCAAAATTGTTTGCAGTTAATAATTTTCTAGGTTTACCCTAGGACATTTCTTCTCTATTTCTTCTATGGAAGATAGCTCTATTTTTTGTAGTCAGTTTTGGTAAATTATATTTTCTTAAAAAATTAGCCATTTCTTCCAGTTTTAGGTAAAGAGGTTAAAACTAATCAAGAAAATAATGGGAGGGGGCATAAATAAATAAAATAAGAACAACCACAAACACAGAAAGAAAAAAAATGGAATTATTCAGAGACTATTTCAACTCAATTCCATGTAATTAAATTTTAAAGACACATTTGTTGCAAATGTTGTTAATTAAATTTTGTAATTACAGAATACGTTTTGTTTTCTGATCATCTTTCCTATTTCAGAAAGTTATGTAAAAAAGCATGACCTACAGCTCCCACACTTCACATATCACAGCAATGGTGCAGCTATAGACTAAGGCAGGTCGGACCCCTGCCCGCCCCCCCCCGCCCCCGCGACGCCCACAACATACAATACCAGGTGACACAGGTAGAATGGCAACCCCCAGATAAAGAGATGAATCAAAACTAGAGATCAGGTGAAAATCACAATAATCTTCCATAAGAAAATTAAGTTCTTAAGTTCTTTTTTTTTGTTCCTCAGTCTGAAAAATCTGTTGGCAATCACAACAGTTTCCACCAAGAAAGGTCAAAATATATTTAGAACAATGAACTAAAACTCACCATTTCCTGAAGCTGATATAAAATAAACAAAGCTACTATGAGAAATGGAGGAAACTGACCAATTATTCGTATCTCTTAACTATTGATTCCTCTATGAAATACTTATCACTTAATAGAAGTCACCAGTTAGAATTACAGATTTAGAAGAATGGTTCATTATTATCACACATAAAATTTTAAAAAGTTAAATTAAGCTAACAATTTATTAGAAAGAGGCAAATTTTTGTAAAGAGGCAAATTGATAATTAACCTATTAGTTACTTATATATTCATGCTGCTGCTACTGAAGTCTGCAACTTCTGGTTATGAGAAATAATAACTACCTCAGTATTTAGGCAGTGGTTACTAGTAGTACTGGCAGCTAAAACATCTAGAGGAATCCTTGTGTATCTTTGTATACAAGTTTGCATATAGCTGTAGGATACAATTTTCAATGAGGAAACTTTAGACCAAAAGGAATGTGTATTAAATTTTTGTAACTGCCGAAGTACTTCCCCAAAATGTTTATTTAGTGCGCTGAACAATTTATGAGCTAGTGTTTCTTCACACCATGTCACTACCTTTTGACAGTTGCCTACTTGACTGACAGGGTGAAAAAGACTACTCTATTTTTTTAATTTTTATTTTTGTTGTAAATAGTACATTCATATACTTTTTGTCCTTTTTTTCTATTACTTATTATTTTTTTCTTCTTGATTTGTAAGTCGTTTTAAATATTGAAATCAATTAGACCAGTCACTCATTTGCAAATATTTCCCCAAGTTTTTGGTTTCTTTTGATATAGCTTTCAAGGTGACGTTAATTTTTTTAAATTAGACATGACTTTTTATTTTTTTGAAGATTTTATGTATGTATGTATTTATTTATTTATTTATTTATGAGAGCGAGTGTGAGAGAGCCCACGAGTGGGGGAAGGAGGAGAGGGAGAAGCAGGCTCCCTGATGAGCAGGGAGCCCAATGCAGGACTCGATCCCAGGACTCTGGGATCACGACCTGAGCTGAAGGCAGACACTTAACTGACTGAACCACCCAGGCACCCAAATCAGACATCATTTTTTAGAGCAGTTTTAGGTTCACAGCAAAAGTGAGCAGAAAGTACCAAGAACTCCCATATAGCCATGTACACATACATGTATGATCTCCCTGCAATGGTACCCAGAATCACAATGGTTCATTTGTTGCTATCGGGGAACTGACATGACACATCATTATCACCCAAAGCCCATGTTTACATGAGGGTTCATTCTCAATGTTGTACATTCTGTGGGTTTCGACAAACATGTAATAATACATATTCACCATGTAGTATCATACAAAATAGCTTTACTACCTAAAAATCCCCTGTCCTCCATTTATCTCTTCCTCCCCTCTGACTCCTGGATATCACAGATCTTTTTATTGCATCTATAGTTTTTCCTTTTCCAGAATCTCATATAGTTGGAGTCAGAAAGTGTGAAGCCTTTCCAGATTGGCTTCTTTCACTCGAAATATGTATTTAAGGTTCCTCCATGTCTTTTTCATGACTTGGTAGCTCATTTCTTTTTAGTGTTGAATAATACTGCATTCTCTGGAAGTACCACTGTTTATATCCACTCACCTACTGAGTGCTTCCAACTTTTGGCAATTATGAACAAAGCTGCTCTACACATCCGTCTGCACGCTTCTGTGTGTCCATACATTTTCAGCTCCCCTGGGTAAACACTATGGAGCGTGACTGCTGGATCATACGGTAAGAGTATGTTTAGTTTTGTAAGAAGCTGCCCATGTGTCTTCCAGAGGAGATGTACCATTTCGCATCCCCACCAGCAATGAATGAGAGTTCCTCTTGGCCCACATCCTCACCAGCATCTGGCACTGCCAGTGTTTGGACTTTGGCCATTCTAATAGGTGTGTGGTCGTAACATTTTAAATTTTATGCATTCAAATTTGTTGACATTTTCTCTGATGGTTTTATACTTTACATGTTTCTTACTTAGGTTATTTTAGAAATTCCTCATTGTCATGTACTAAAAATTATAGGGCTTCATTTTTTACAGGTAAGTGTTTGCTCTAAAAGGAATTCATTTAGTATGAGAGAAATTACATGTTTAGTATTTAATTTTATAATTTTTTGAATGAATATTAAAATTAGTTTGAATTTTTTTGAGCAAAACTAATGGCTAAAAATATATTAATGACTTTGAGTAAATTAGCCAACCATAAATAGCACACAAGTGAAACAATAAAACGAGAATTATTCTTTCAAAAGGCATATACAAAGGGACTCACAGGTCTTAAATGCACTCCTTTGCTTTCATATTACAGAGAAAATCCTGAAGAACTAAAATTATCTATTTTGTTTTTAGACCAAAAAGGCTTTTTAAAAGCAAGATTTAACAAACCTAATTTACTGAGAACAGACCAATTGCCTTCACAGACCTTCCAGAAAACCGGGAATCATGCTGGGCTACTCCTTCAACCTTGGCCCTATCTACCTAATCACCAAGCAAGACCTACACCTCAGCAATGTACCTCAAAAGCATGCATTTCTCCCCACATCTAGAAACCAGCTGGAGGAAGACTACTGCGGTAGCCAAGAATAGGGTGTCCAGAATCTCACATCCTAGGTGCAAATTCCTGGCACTTTTTAGCTCTTTTCCTATGATGTCCACTGCAGTGTTGTGTTTTTAGTTTTTGTAAAACAATGAACCTTTTAAAATTAAGGGTGTAATTATTGCTAGATGATGGAAATTACATGGAATGCTTGTATTTTCTTGTTTTACCTAAATTTAATTTTTTATAATGAACATTCAGTTGGTATCGAATTCAAAATGGTATAGCATTATAATTTCATCTGTAAAATACTTTTATTTGACATAGAACGGTAGAAACATTAGCTAAACCAAAAAAAGAAAAGAAAAAGAAAAAAGACATGTCATATGTAGTATGTCAATTCCAGCTCAAAAAATACACATTTTCCTCATGTTTATTACGTGCTATGCATTTTCAAATCTTCAATGAGCACGAATTCTGTTTTTAAGAATAAAGGTGCTCTTCTTTTGTTTTTATTAGCAACTTCTACAGGGTTCCCCTTATAATTAGAACATAGAAGACTGAGAAAAACCCTGGCTCCCAAAATAACTGTAAGGAAATACTGGAAACACTAAAACAATTTTATTTTTCTTTACAGTTACCAAAAAGCTGTAGATCTCTTTAAGTCTAAATGAACTAGTCTGCAGAGGGGGTGAAGTCTTCCTATGGAAGGAAGAGTGGGGACCATCATCACTGAGAGTGCCGCCAAGTCAAGACACAGACACACACAGGACTGGGCTTGTCCAAGTTAAAACCAACCAACATTTTAATGGCCAGGCGCAGGCAAAATGGAATCGAGAAGCCTAAGCATGGACGTAGTCCTCCTGTCTGTCAGCCAATTCTAACCCACACATCTTTAGCGGAGTACAGTGTACCACAGAAGTTTTGGGAAAGGCTGGAAAGCAGTGAGAGAGCCTGCAGTCTTGCCACACTCGCATCTGAAAGCCTGCTGAGGTAGGAGGCTAGCCCTACCTTCAAGCCTGTGGTGATCTGACATTAATTAAAACATCGAATCATCACCCATCCAACTCAAGTCCTGATCATGTGGGAGAGATCAGCCCCTCAACTTAGCAACCAGAAAGAGAAAAGGAGAAGGCTTTCCAGGGGAGAATATTACCTATATTACTCTCTAGTATTATTTTAGACACAATACCTAGCGTGTAATTAAAAAACAAACGTGAGACATGCAAAGTAGTAGGAAAAACTGACCCTTAATGAAAAGATAAAAGTCAACAGAAGTAGACTACATATGAAGCAGGTACTGGAATTACCAGAAAAGGACTTTAAAATGGAAACTGTAAAACTAAAAAATAGATAACATGAAATAAATTCACTGAATTGGCCTAACAGCAGACCAGAAGTTAGACCCACTTATACACAAAGGAGCCAGGGTAAATCAATGGAGAAAGAAACGTCTCTTCAACAAATAGTGCCAAAGCAACTGGACACACGTCTAGAGGAAGGGAAGAAAGGGCAGAAATGGTAAATATGCAGGCCAATACAAAAAGTTACTTCTTAATTCCTTAAAAATTAAAAAAAAAAAAACCCTCAAAGTCTAAAGCAAAAATAAGATACTTTGGGATTTATACACATATGTAAGTAAGACAAATGATAAGGGCAGCACAAAGAGAGGCAGGTGGATGGAATTAGCGTTACAAAATTCTTACACTGTGCATGATGAGGTTGTAAAATACTACAACTTAACAACCTAAGCAGAAGGTGATAAAATTGGGATATACGTTGTAATCATGAGAACATTACTAAGTGGTACTGTTAAAAAGTCAAGAGTGTAAATAGAATGGATATAAACATAAATACATTTGATTAATCTGAGAGAATTCAGGAAAAGTAACAACAGAGGGACAAAAACCAGATGGGACAAATAAAAAACAGTATAATGGTAACCCAAACCCAATGATATCAATAATGATACTACATAAAAATAGTCCAAATCTTCTAATTAAAAGACAGAGATCGATAAAGACATGCAACGCTGTCCATGAGGACAGCTGAAAGTAAAAGGATGAAAGCTATACCACACAACCCCTGGAAAAATAAGACATGGTGATGTGAACAGGAGACACATTTTATAACACGGGTCAATTCATCAGAGGACATAATCATTCTAAATGTGCTCCAGTTAAAGATGGAGATTCAAAATACACGAAGCAAAAACTGACAGGACCAAAATCAGAGCTGGAGACGTTAATGCTGCTCTCCATTACTGAGAGTACAAGTAGAAAAAAACGAGAGGATTAGGAAGATCTAACCACGACCATCAAACGTGCCCTAAATGACGCAGAGAACTCTGTAAGTGCAGAACAGACATTCTTTTCAATTACACATGGAATTCTTCTCAACGCAAATAAGATATGTTGTGGCATAAAATAATTTTTAGTAAATTTCCAAAGACTGATATCATGCATGGTATATTTTGGACCATAACAGAATTTAGTTAGAGATCAATGAAGTATCTAGAAAATCCCCACAATTCTAAAAAACCAGAGTTTAAAGAGAGTTCAATTTTGTTCTAAATTGGGGTTGTGCATCAGTTAGAACTTTCTTGCCACGGCACCAAGAAAGGAATGGACAGCATGTAGAAGACTGGTAGTTAAACTGACTTTTAGCATCTTATGAATCAGATGTGTGCATTATCATTATAAGAAATTATTTACATGTATCATTTTGAAAAAGTAACATTTCCCCACAGAAACAGAATTAGGAATATTAGGTTAGGTTTAAAGCAAGCCCCTAAACACTGAATCCATTTTAGTTGAGTCCACTTATTTTCCCCTTCTCAAATTTGACCCTTTATCATAACCACTTATTATCTCCACCTTAATGGTCCTACCCTGTGTTAGCAATATGATCAACTAGGGATTTGTGCACTGTGCCTTCTGTGTCCGGCTTCTTTCACTTAATATATGCTTTCGAGGTTCATCTATGTGGTACCATGTATCAGTACATCATTTTTTTATATGGCTGAATAATATTCTGACATACACATATACCTCCTTTAATTTGTCCACTCATCATCTGATGGACAAATGTGCTACTTCCACTTTGGACTAGTACACGTAATACTTCAGTGAACATGTGTGTGCAAGTTTAGTATGGACGTGTTTTCAATTTTCTTGGGTATATATCTAGGAGTGAAACTGCTGGGTCATACTGTTATTCTATATTTAACTTTTTAAGGAACAACAAACTTTTCCAAAGCAACTCAACCATTCTGCATTCCCAACGGCAACATATGAAGACTCCGATTGTCCACATCCTCACCCACGCTTGCCACTGTCCTTTTCTGATCATAGCCATGTAGTGGGTGTGAAGTGCCCAAGTGGCCAAGGGAGGTGGGCACTGTGGTTTTGATTTGCATTTCCCTGATGGCTAATGACGTTGAGCATCTTTTCTTGGCATTCACTTTAAATGTCACAGTGGCAGTGGTCCATCAAAAAGGAACATGGTTGGTTCAGGAATACCGATCTTTGGCATATACAGGTGTATTAGGAAGATAAATTTGGAAAGCCAAATACCGTTTGCAATAAGACAACCACATTAAGATGTACACGTTATTTCCAGTGATCATTAGATTATCTACACTTCTTGGTTATCTACTACTCTGAACAGTTAACGAGTATGATTAGTGGTAGCAGAAGCTTCTTTATCTGGGAGTCTAATAACGGAAAGATTTAAACAACAGAATTAATGCAAAAGCTGGTTCCCAGTCCCCCCTCCCCCCGGCCAATGTTAATTCATTTTAAAATAACTTAGATGATCATAACTACAGAATGCTTTAGTATAAACTGTGTAGAAAAGCTGATGGTGTAATGTGACAGGCTGTGATATTAAAGTATCCAATCCTTAAGACTACAGACAGGATTACAGAACAGAACAAACCAGACAATTACAGTGACACCACAGCTACCTCACTGGTAACCTAATTAGTTCTGGTGGATTATACATTTTATTACATAATAACTGTTTTAAAGCTCTGACACATGTAATGTTTATTACATGCTAAAACTTTTTCACCACTGTGTCTGGAGTGGATAGCTAAAAATTAGAAATTAATTGAATTAGGTCAGGTACAAGGTATTTTGTGTAAACAATCTACTATCATTCAGAACTAACTATTAAGTTAAAGGAGCACTGAAAATCTGATTCTCATCCCCCACCTCCAAATTTCTCAGAAAATCTGTTACTGGGCTCATTACAGTTTTTCATCACAAAGCCATTTATTCATCGAGTAACTAAAACTTTGAACAGAAGTACAGAATACTTAAAGAGAAAACTACTGGATGCTCTCAGATTTTCACTTAATCTAATGAGAGAAAATTATAACAATTATTCTGCAAAACAGCGTAACTTTTTCATTGACAAAAGGGCCCTCCTTTGGATGGTTCAAATATAATTACCTCAATATAGAAGGTTCTTTTTGTGATGTATGTCTCAACTTCTCCACATGGAAGAGTCACAAATAATTCTCATGGGTTTTACACAGGGCAAAAATGTGTATCTCATTACCGAGGAATTTTCAAAAATAAGTTTTACCTGTATCCATACTTTGGTTCATCTGTTGATCACTTGTTTCTCCATCCTCACTGATATATCCAGGAGGCGGTGTTTCTACAAAAGTTTAGAACAAATCAAGCACAGTTGCAACTGAATCTCACCACCTTTCTCCTAGCTACTAAAGATAACCAAAAAATCACTCTGAATAATAAATAGGAATATTATATAACATTACTATTAAACACAATATTTGGTACTGAGGGCTTATGATTCAGGTTCTGATCCAAATCTTACAGGTGAATCCTTAAAGCCTACTTGTAATATAATCAAGCTCTCTAGGCATATTTTCTTAGCTATTATTTACATATCTGGCTCATTCCCATATGTATATTTTCTGGGGCAAGAGCCAAAAATAGAACTTCCAAGATGCCTCAGTTCTGAATCAGTATGCTTCAAAGACATCAGTACCTACATTTTTTTCTTTCTTTTTTTTTTTTTTTTAACTAATGGCCAGCACAGACTGGTACATCTAGGAGATGATTAAAGGACAACACAACACACATGAGATTTCTGATTACAAAGTAATACGTGCTTGCATTAGGTTCTACCGGGCAAAATATGGTGATATGTTTCAGGACAGGTCTAGCTTGAATTCCACCTAAAAAGTACATTTCTCTAGGGATTTCTAACCAGTAAATCCTGAGTGTTTGAAGCAGAAATTTAAATTCAAACACAGACTACTGCACAAACCTGAGGCAAAATACTCCTTGAAAACAAGATTCTAATGTGCCATTTCCAACATGCTTAATGAACAAAACGTTTATATTCAAGAGGCATCGGAATAGCTGAATAAGCTTCATGTAAAATAAATACATGTATATAATTTTACCAGTTATAATTTCTAGGAAGAAAAATAAGTTTAAGTGATTTCAACATTTTCATGGCTGGGCAGTTTGAAGCAATTCAAGATAATGTAATTATCAAAAGGGAGAGGGAGAAATGTGGGTGAAAGGGCTCATTCACTGAACCCCTCACACGCTCCCTTCAATAAGCTAAGGGCAAATCTGCACTTAAGTAGAGAACGCTTCATTGAGTGTCGGTACCCCAAAATTGTTACTGATGAAATTCTAAGAATAAAATAAAATACTTTCATATACTCAAACAATAACACAAAAAACAAGATTAATATGTATCAATATGTACTATCGTAAAGGTGAAAGCTAACAAAATTAAACAGGGCTACGTTTTGTCAGTTTAACCACCCATGTCTCAAAGGTCTAAACAGGAAGAAATACTAAACTTTTAAATACTTTATCCTGTTTTACTTTTCTCCATTATTATCTATAAAATAATAAATAATAAAGCTATTAAACATTTTGGAGAAAACACTAAAATTTCTTTTGAAGTGGAACAAAAAGGGAACCGTTAGCTTTCACTGTCTGTTGGCCCTGGGTAAAGCCCCATTGTCCAGAAAAGCAAATAGGTGTGACTGACTTTTGATTTTCTACTTTGTAAAACAAACCAAATCTAAACAAATAAAGAAAGGAAAATAAACCCAAACATCTCCACAAGTAAAAGCCACTAGCCATTTTGATTAACATCCTTCCAAATAATTATTGGGGAGGTGTCTTACAAGACTGTATGCTTACACCTCGGTTTCCAGGTATTGTTGAATTATACGAATTCCCACATCAAAGACTTAAAATGCACCCCCCACCCCCACATAACCACCTCCAGCTAAGTCTTCTCCTGAACAAGGGCCTGTTTCAGTCCTGCCTCCCCCACCCCCCCACTCCTGCTAGTCCTCATACTCTACCCGTTCTAATCCCTCTCTCCTAACTTCTCAAAAAGTTTGTTCCCTCTCAACCTAAAAAGAAGTCTTAAACCCCCTTTTGGAATAAAATAATAGTTAAAAAAATGCACATTAAAACAATCAAGAAACATTTTCTACCTTTAAAATTAGCTACTTTAAAATATCCTTCTTTTGGGGCGCCTGGGTGGCACAGCGGTTAAGCGTCTGCCTTCGGCTCAGGGCGTCATCCCGGCGTTATGGGATCGAGCCCCACATCAGGCTCTTCCGCTATGAGCCTGCTTCTTCCTCTCCCGCTCCCCCTGCTTGTGTTCCCTCTCTCGCTGGCTGTCTCTATCTCTATCGAATAAATAAATAAAATCTTTAAAAAAAAAAATCCTTCTTTTGCTTATGTTTTTAAAATTGTCTTCAATGAACAAGCATTATTTCCATGAGACATATTAAAGAAATCTTTTTTAAATGTACTTGAAACTAAGTTCCTTACATATTTTCTGTTGTATTAAAAAAAAAAAAGTCAAGAGTGGAGTGCAGAAATACTACAAAAGGAGAAAAAAACTGAGACACTAAAATATCCAATGTATAGCTCAATCTGCATCCTAGTACTGTATCTTTAGTTTCTGCTAGGAAAAAAACCCAAAAAAACAAAAAAGGGAAACAAATAAAGAAAGTAAGAAAATATTACTTGTTTTTCTAAAAAAAAAAAATAGTGCAAACTAAAACTGCATCATGGAATATTACTAGACCACATAATAGAGTAATTAGAGCCATAGTAATAGTATAGTACAGTAATTTGAGAACCATGTGGTTAAATTCATTTATTTTTCAACACAGGTTACTGAAAAACCTANTAGTAATAGTATAGTACAGTAATTTGAGAACCATGTGGTTAAATTCATTTATTTTTCAACACAGGTTACTGAGGCCCAGATGAAAAACCTNAATTAGAGCCATAGTAATAGTATAGTACAGTAATTTGAGAACCATGTGGTTAAATTCATTTATTTTTCAACACAGGTTACTGAAAAACCTAAAATTAGAGGATTTATGATTATCAGTACAGCAGTGTTGCTGTATCTTAGAAATCAAATATTATATCTCCTACAGAGATTATTTGGTCGATTTTCAGTGACACTTGTTTCAGGAATACTCTTTTCCTGTACCACTGATTTTGCTTACATTCTGCATCTCTCTTAGCTTCAATAACTAAGACAAACTTACTAAGATCTTTTCTTTTCTGCTTCTCACAGTACTTTGATTAAAGCCACTGCAAAAGAAAATGAAATATAAAGTAAAACTTTTCTCCAGACAAAAGCGTTTAAAGTACACGGCTTACACATTCCATAAATGCATCAACCCACAAAGTAGATTTTCCTGTTCAAAATCCAGAAGCCCTTTTTTAAAAAAAAAAAGTCAAACCACAATCTACAAATACTTGAATGTTTAGGAACAGAATTTGTACCTATCCCAATTTTTAGGAGATTCAGAGGGCAAAAATACCTGGGATGTAATTACTCTGTGGCTCAATTCCCGCTGGGAAATTAGTGTTTTCTGGAATGGAGTGGGTATAATCATCCAGAGGAGGCAGTTCTGTCAGGATCTCAGTATGCCGCGGCACCAGTACCGGAGGCAGAACTGAAAGAGTCAAGGGGACCCAGGTTAGCAGCACAGAAGCATGGGATGGGCACTGGGGGAGGGGGACAGACCAGGCCTTTGCTGAAAAACTTCACACACATACAAAAAGAAGAGAGCAGCCTGCTTCATTTTTTAAAATTTAGGGTTCACCCATTTGGCATGATACTAGCTACTGAGAAATTGACAAATCTGATTGGTTTTAACTTGCCAAGTAGTCTAGAATCTAAATTTCCAAGTTTCAATTTATCCTGTACTTTGAGGAACAAGGTCATTCTGGTAATATTATATCACCATAAGAGTTCATAAATCCCCATTGGAAAAGGTGCAGAAAGATCTGGTAAAGTCAGATTTAGGCCATTTCTAAAAATATAGCTATATTCTAAGAGTTTCAAGTACACAGCTAAGTAAACTCAAAGTCTTTGCCATGAACTTCACGAATCTGCTTAGACGCAAACAATGCCATTAAAGTACTTCAGAAAGATGCTCAAAGAACAAAACGACTGAACACAGCTCAGGCAGCACACAGGTAAAGAGGTCTATCAGTTTAGTTCACACAGACTGTGAATCTGGGGATTAATATTTCCTAGATATGTAACTCTGAGGTCAAATAGTATGCTCTCCCAAGAAACTGACATATCTGACCCTCTAAGGTTTATTTTTCCATATTGAAAACATTAAAAAAGTACTTTTAATTACTAACACACTGTATTTTTATGTAATTTATTAGAATTTTACAACAAAGTTTCCCAGGGGCAATTACTTATGAGCACCTAATATATTTAAGTACAAGCATTTAATTTAAAACAAGGAAAAGAAGCCCCAATTTTTCTACCTGGTGTCTCAACTCTCTGGTAGTGGTAAGGGTTTACACATACTTCATCCTTTTTAAGGTTAAAAGCATATTCGCAGTTTTCGATTGCTTTGAGCTCATGGTGACTGTGAAGGTCAGGCCAGCGCCACAATCGGCAATATATCACGTGTGGCAGTCCTTTCCGATGAGACACTTGTAGACGGCCATCCAGAGACCTGTTGAGAAGCAAGGGGAAAGAAAGGTGGGAGCTTTAAAAACAAAATAGGCGCAGTCGATTGGGTTCAATTAATACAATTAAGAGCATAAAGAAAGGAATGACAGACATTTAGTTAGTTTAGTGAGTACAAGGAAGAAAACTGTACTATTTCATGGGTCTGCTGTAAAAGCAAGCAGCAGCACTAGCAGATGTTTCTTGTAAATATGCGACATAAATGCCTCGGATGTCAATGAGTGGCTAACCACTTGGGAAGAGACTGATTTTTAAAAAAGGATCATAGCGTATACTTGAAAAACTTCTTGCCAACTTCTATCTTGAGTAAATCAAACTCTTATTTAGGGACGCTTTGGAGGGCACTGATACTGTAGGTGACTGAGCTATCAAAAAAAGGAACTCGTGTGAAGAATGGTAAGTACCAACAATGATGTAAAGTAACTTACTCAAACTAATGTAGCTCACTAGACCCAGCTGTGACCGTTTTGAGTACCAAGGTGCAGTTCTACAGCTCACACAGTAATGCGGATGGTGATGAAATACAATGAAATGAAATGGACAAGTACCAATATGCTCCAAAAGAGAATAAGGTGATTTAAAAAGAAAAAAAAAAAAAAAGAACATGAAATGAGTTAGCCTAGCGTTAACTGTGATATAAGGGGTTTGGTATATAACTTTGTATTTATTAGTATAAAGAAGATGAGATTTAGATGATAGCAAGAAATTTAGCAAAAACTGGTTATAGGTCTACTTGAAAATTAGGCCAACAACAAATTATAATCTAATCTCAAACTCAAATGAGAATATAGTTATCAAAGTTCCTATTCTTTAGGGGATGCGGTAATTTAACGAAGATTCAAAACTAAAATTTCATTGATCAAAACATCAGCTGACACATTTAATGTATCATTAATACCGGCAAGCAGGTATTTTAAATGCCATGCCTTATTTACATTAAGGAAACATCCTAGGCAAAATGAAACTGAGCAACCCGTAACAGGTCTAAAACAGCCCCCCGCCCCAAGATTGCTAGGATTCCATAGAGGGCAGAATATTCACCTGGTTTGTTCAGAGAAGCTGTAAAGGCCTGTTGTATCCCACTGATCTATCGTATTTGGTGTACTCAGTCCCCAAATTTCAGAGCAAGTGCTGTGCATAAATTGAAAAACAAAAAATTGATGTGAACATGGAAGCATGGTTATTCAAAATACCATGATGTAAAACATGGAAAATGTACAGAATACTTCCTTCACCCAGAAAATATATATATCGCTTCACTTTTTCACAGGCTTTAGTGCTGGTTTCTATATTTTCCATATGAAGGAAGCCAATAAAATGGAACATGTGACTCCAGATAAGTTATGATTATGTTTTAAAAATGAGAACACCAATGCTCTCTAGCTTCATGAAATCATACCTATAATGCCCTTTCCAATTTCCTCTACTCAGGACAAAAGACTAAAACCTATGCCATTAGCCTTACTCAGAGTGCTTCATTTTATAATCTAGTTTAAAAAAAAAAACTTATCTAAAAATGGATGTCAACTGGTCTTTTCAATACAGGAAAAATTTCGCTTAAGTTAGATACATATCTGCAGTTAAGATTTTCAAATTATTTATTTGAGAAACTTACATATTCAGTTTTACTAATACTACACAGGAGAAGGAAGTGCATTCTGAAGTCATTCAAACATAGCATACCACCTTAAAAGCTTTAAGAAATAGCTGTGAGGACTAAAGATGTGTGAAAGCATCAAATTCTTAAAAGACGATATGAATATGAAAAATCGGCTAGATCTAGTTCTCAAAAATCAATACACCTGAAGGACACAGACCAGGAAGACCTCAAGCTTTTTCTTCCGCATCTCATTCCAGAACATGGGCAGCCCAGAGAAAATTCTATTTCCCTGCCATGGCTTTATTTCAGTCACTTCTCATTGTAGGAGAAGGGAAGAAGGGCTTCAAAGGCAGTCTGGAATGGAACTTTTGCCTGTCGACAGGTCTCAGGTCATAAGCTGTGCTTTTTAACAATTAGAGTCAAAAGGTAATTTCTGAAACAAACTCAAACTCCATTTCTCACATATTACAAAATCATCAAAATTTCAAAGAGGAAGAAGAACCATTTCAAAACAATTTTTGGAAATAAAATCAAACAACGGATTAAACTCCAGATGTACACACATTGCTAATGAGCTAACTGAGTCAACATTTCAAAGGACACTGGTGACAAGCGTTGTCTTCTTGTGGCCTGGCAACACACCTCGCAGGGGCTGCTGGGCCTCTCGAAGAGCCACCGCAGAGCCACCAGAGCCACCGGGCTACAGACGCTTTTCATCCCATGCCCTGGGGGCTACAGCAACCACACTGGACCGTTTTTACAAATGCATTTTCAGACACTACCCAGCACCCTTTTAAGGTATTTTACAGATGCTCTTGCTTTTTAGTCTGTAGAAATCTTTCATTTCCCAAACCAAAGTCAGAAAAAGTCAAGAAACTGGGGGATAATGTAAATCTTTTCTTTTTTCCCCCAAAGATGTACTGACTAAAAAACCCATGACATACATGGTTCTTTTATTTAAGATATTTACCAAATATCTTCTGAAAACATAGAGCACCAAGTTGTTTAAATCACAATAAAATCAACTACATTCTAGAGTATTATGAATCTGAATTTAAACCTCAGAAGGGAAAGTATACAGCTTACTCTTCATCCTTTGAAAATAATTCGAGGAAAATGACTAACGAAAGATTAGATCAAGAGGCTATTCTGCTCTTATGAGAGTTTAATGAAGATTTCACTCAAATAATTCTGACACGGACCCAGAACCAGAATCTAAGAGAGCACAAAGAGCTTAAATTGGGCTTGAATCAAGCCTTGAAATAAATCTGAAAATAATAAACAGTTATTGTTCAGAACATGCAATCAATCTAAAGGCAAGCCAACCTAGTTCCCCCTCCCCAACTCAGTCACTTTCCAATTTCCATCACGGGGTATGGATAAGCCTCAGTCCTACTGCTGACTGTAATATCTCTCTCCAAAACTAGGTTTACTTAAAAACAATCAATGTGCTTTTAGCTAGTAAAATTTTTGCTTGTTTATATAAGAAATTTTTTAAAAGAATCAGTTTATAACAAAATACACAAAGCACTAGAAAAAAATGTAAGTATAAATGTGTCAAAACTCCACAAAGAAACATTTTAATTATTACTTAAGAACACAAAGACAAAGTAAGCAAAGAGAAAAGTACCTATCTTCCTATTCAGGAAGACATCACAGTAACATCAACTCTGCCAGTTATGCATTTGATGGAATCTCAGTAAAAATCTCTGACAAAATTACTCCAAATATAACACAGCAAAATAAGAATGACCAGGAAAACTAACAAAGAAGAGCAGAGAATGGCCCTACCAAATTCTGAAACACATTACAGATTCTCAATAGAAAACAGTATGCAATTACCAAGAGTACACAAACAAAACAGAGGTCCTGCCTGCAGAGCAGCCTCAATTAGGCATTTCAATATTTTATCTGAGTTCCTTCAGATAAAAATGACAGCCATGGAACAAGATATAATAAAATCAACTACTGGAAAACAGTGGAGAGAGACCAAAAGGACAAAAATCAAAAGGAAGTCAACCTTTGTACGGGGCGGGGTGGGGGGGAGAACTATACTGGATGAGGTGCTTTTAGGTAGCTTTGTATCTAAGGACAGCCCACAGACTGAGCTCGGCAGGACATCTAGATCTGAAGCAGAAAACTGCAGTTTTACTGACTGGCACAATCAGAGAATGGATGTGGGGCTCCCAGAGAGGCTGGAAAAAGACCGGGGAAAATCTTGCAAAAAGAAGGAGCCACAGGGGAAAACTTATCAAAATATGAGTGTGAACTCTGACCAAATCCTTGACTGACCTCTCAAGTACATATGTGGGAGAGACTATACAGCCTGCTGAAAGCTAGTACTTGCAAATCTAAAAGAACAAAGTCCTGAAATCTCAGCTGTTGCTTACATCAGAGGCAAAGAGTTTGGACTTTGAGGCTGACCAATACTACCTGCTAGAACAAAAAATCAACTCTTCCAAGGAAGGTAACAGAGTTTAGAGTCTCTACAGTATTTCATCCCAAATATCCCGTACAAAAAAACAAATTATTAAACATATTAAGAAATAGGAAAATGTTACCCCTAGTCAATGGAAAGAATAGCCAATAGAAACAGATCCCCAGAATGGACTAACAGACAAGGATTTTAAAGTAACAACAGTGAATATGTTCATGGACTTAATGAACAGATAGGAATCTCAGGGGATTAATGGAAACTCTAAAAATGAATCAAATGGAAATTCTAGAACTGAAATTTATAAAATCAGAAATTAAAAAATTAACCTGATGATTGGGGCAGACAGAAGAGTCAATCTGAAGATGAGTCAACAGAAATTACCTAAACAGAAGAAGCAAAATGGAAAAAACCGAATAACAAAATAAATAAGTCTCAATAACAAGTGCAGTTCAAGAGGAAGCAAGAACCAAACAAAAGAAATATTTGAAACAGTAATAGCTGAAACATTTTCAACTTCAGTTGAAACTAAACTCATACTTCAAAGAAACTCAGTTAATACCAAGCAGTTTAAATACAAAGAAAATCAAACTTGGGCACATCATTGTCAAAATACTAAAAACAAAATATGAAAAGAAAATCTTCAAGGTGGTGAGAACTACAAAAACTCTTGGCACAAAGGACTCCATCAAAAACCCTGCACTAAGAGACTTGATTAAGCTCTAAGATGGCTTCTAGGAGCCTAAGGCCAAGTCCCTGGTAGGATCCAGACCCTTTTGAGTTCCCATAGGGAAAAGGTCAAGGTGGCCAAAAGAACTTGCCATTTGTTCCTGCCAACACTTGTCCATAGACCCCTGACCTCCTTTTCTTAAGAGTATTTATTTAAAAAACTTGCACTTGTAAATCCTTCCCCTTTGAGATGTACTGTGTGTCTCCTACAGCTCAGGAGTCTTTCTGAAGGACCTGAAATCTGTTCCTTTGAAATGTAATCAGTCATCAGAAAGGACAGATCTGTCTACCAGATTACCCTAGAGGGAGGGTAGAAGCCTAACTTCCTCAAGAAATGCCATTTAGCAGGCAAAGATGACCCAATTACACCGATACTGACCAACCCTCTTACCCACCTTTTTGCTTATTTTTCACTTCCCTGACTCTGCTCAAGCCTCTACTCATTCCCCCAGCTCCACTCCCACATTCTCCCAGTTACCTCTACGCAAATCGAAATTGAGCTCAGCTCTTCTACCACCATGATTATTGAATAAAGTCTGCTTTTACCACCTTTAATCAATGTCTGGCTTTAACTTTGACAATAGCCAGGGTAGAACAATCCACATATGTAGAAGAATGAACACATGAGTAACAATTTCTCATCAGAAACAGTAGAAGCCAGAAGACAATGGAACACCTTTATTTTAATTTTTTTAAAGATTTTATTTATTTATTTGACAGAGAAAGACAGCGAGAGAGGGAACACAAGCAGGGGGAGTGGGAGACGAAGAAGCAGGCTCCCAGCAGAGAAGCCTTCTGGGATCACGCCCTGAGCTGAAGGCAGACGCTTAACAACTGAGCTATTCAGGTGCTGCAATGGAACACCTTTAAAGAGCTGAAAGGGAAAAAACCAAACTCAACCTAAAATCTATATCCAACAAAAATATCCTTCACATAAGAAGTCAAAACAAAAACATGACCAGGTGAACAAAAACTGAGAATTCATTTGTAGCAGACTTTGTCCAAAGAAATGCTAAAGGAAAGTTCTTCAGAGTAAAAACACACACACACACACACACAAACAAAAATACAGTAACAGATGAAAACTCTTAAGTCACAGAAAAATTAAGAGAACTAGAAAGCATTAAGTATGCAGGTAAATGTAAAATACAGTCTTTTTCTCTTAATTTCTACAAAAAGGAGATGGCCAGTTACAGCAAAAATTATAACTCTAAAGTATGTGGATGCAATTTGTATGACAACAGCCAACAGAAACAAAAGGATGTGTTAAAAACAGCTACACTGTTGCAAAGCTAAGGATTCATATAATCATTGGGAAAGCAACCCCTGTACAAAAAAAAGAGGAGGGATATAGCAAAAAAAGCATATAGAAAATTAAAATGAGACACTAAAAAATAATTAACCCCAAAGGAAGGAAAGAAAAGGAAGAAGAAAAATCAGATGATAACAGAAAACAGAGAATGAAGTGTAAAGAGTAAAACAAGAGTAAATCCAACCACATCAATAATAATATTATACATAAATACACCACACATTCCAATAAGTGGCAGAGACCTGTCAGAATGAATACAAGATGTAAAATAGCTACAAAAAAGATGTACATCAAGTATAATACACTGATTAGCTGAAAATATAAGAATGGAAATATACAGTTCATGCAAGCAATAAGCTTAATAAAACATAATATCAGAAATAATAAAGTTTTAAGACTATTACCAGAGATAAACAGAGACACTTCCTAAGAAGGTCAATTCATCAGAAAATATTAACCATCCTGTATGCATCTAAAAATACAGTTTCAAAAGACATTAAACAAAAACTAACAGATCAAAAGGAAGAAATGAACACATCAATAATTAGAAACTTCAGTAACTCTGGATAGACTGCAAAAAAAAAATCCATATATCATAGAAGAGCTGCACATTACTATCAACCACTTGATTTAACTGACATAAACAGAATCCTTTTCAAGTATACAGGGAACATTAAGAAAAAGAGACCATATACTGGGGCCATAAAAAAGGTCAATAAATTTTAAAACTTTGAACTCTTAGATGTATGTTCTTTGGCCACAAAAGAATTAAATTAGAAACTAATGACTGAAAGATTCTTAGAAAAATCCCAAATATTTGGAAATTAACAACACTTTTCTAAATAACCTATGGGTCAAAGAAGAAATCACAAAATGAATTAGGAAATACTTTACATGTTAATGAATCTACAGTGTAAGAAATTGGGGAGGAGGTGCTAAATCTAAACTAGTGCTTAAAGGGAAATTTATTGCTTAACAACTATGTTAGAAGGAAGAAATACTTTAACGACTTAATCAACCATGATATAATTCTAATTAACATTGTACTGGAGGTCCTAGCCAGTGCAATATGGCAAGAAAAAGTAAAAAAATATTAGAAAGGGAAGAAATGAAACTTTTTTTTGAAAAAAGCCAAATTCAAAGAAATATAGAGTAGAATGTTGTTTACGAGGGGCTGGAGGGTGGCAAAAATGGGTATATGCTGGTCAAAGGATACAAACTTTCAGCTATAAGATGAATAAATTCTGGGGATCTAATGTACAACATGGTGACTATAATTAACAATTATAAAGTTGTTAAGAGACTAGATCTTAAGAAGTTATCTCTCCCCACTCAAAAAAGGTGATATGAGGGGATGGATATGTTAACTAACTTTATTGTGGTAATCATTTTGCAGCATATGTATATCAAATCACCACACCATACATGTTAAACTTACATGTTATACTGGCAATAATCTTAAGAAAGCTGGAACAAAGGCCCTGCTTTTTTGAACAATAATATCATTGTTTATACAGAAAATCTCTGAAGCAACTTCTAGAACGCATTAGTAAATTTAGCAATGCTGCAGGATGTAAGGACAACTTATAAAAATCCATTATATTTCTATATACTAGCAATAAGCAATTTGAAAATTAAAATTTAAAATTCCATTTACAATAATGTCAAAAAACCAAAATATTTAGACAAAAGGTTTAAAGCAAGATACACTAACTCTAAAAACTGTGCTGAAAGATATAAAATAAGCCTAAGTATACAAAGGGATACAATGTATCTAAAGATTAAATGACTTAAGATTTCTATCTTCTCTAATTTCCTAATAATATTTGGTCTATTTTTTTTTCCAAATCCATTGCAATCATGATTTCAGCAAGGTATTTTTATAACAACTGACAAGCTGATTAGAAATGCAAAGGATCTTGAATAGCAAAACAATCCTGAAAAAGAAGAATTACAACACGGATAAGATGTATTTACCTCAGAAATACTTAGTTGGCTAAAAGAAGCTGAACATAAAAGACTACATAATGAATGATTCCATTCACATGAAGTTCTAGAAGGGGAAAAAAACAAATTGAAAGCAAAAAAAAAAAAAATTCAAACAGTGGTTGCCTCAAAAATCATTGGGAAAGAGTAGGAAACAGTGTTCTGGATGATGAAAATGTTCTATTATCTTGATACACTGTAAACGTATTTGTCAAATATCATCTTATGATTTATGTACTTTGCCATCTGAAAACTGTATCTAAAAAAACTAATAAAAAAAAACAAGAAAAAAAAACCAAAAGAACTCAAATAAAACTCAGAAAGGAAATCAGCAACAAAAAAAATATTCATATAGTAATTTAGTGTATGATAAAGCTCCCTATGAACTGATAGGGGAAAATCTCTAAAAATTATACTAAGTGAAAAAAGCAAGCACGGTATGTACAGTAAGCTACTCTCTTAAAAAAAAAAGAATAGAAATATCTATGTATATGTGTATGCATCAGGAAATACACACCATGAACAGAGGTTATCTGAGGAAAGGAGGAGGAGGGGAGGAAGACTTTCAGTCTGTTTGTTCTGTCTCTATGAATGCATGCATGCCTGTATGTGTATACATATAGATACAGATTTTTAAACCATGTGAATATATTGCCCTTTCCCAAATTAAATAAATGAAACAAAAGAAAATATTGCCAGAGAATTAAATCCAAGTCAAGTCATCTTGACATTTCTATAAAAAGATATGCTTCTAACCTTAGATAACTAAGCATAAGAAGTACAGTCTGTTACTTCCTATTCTGCGTCATTTCAGCTCACTTTGGGCATTTACTGTAGGAGATAATAAAGTGCCAGCCAGAGTCCTGTTCATTCTCTTCTGGCACAATGTCTTCTCTAACATCGACCTTTGGAACCCATTTTCTTCCACATGCATTTATGTCAACAGCTCCTTCCTAACCACCTTTTGACTTAACTACTCAATTCTTTAGGTATGCTTACCAAACGAGGTCAATTTTTAAGACCTAACAATCTAGGGGATTTAAATCAAGCAGTTTTAATCACCCCCTCTCTTCCTTAAACATTGATTTTCTATAACCACATTTTATTTTGCCCATAAGACCCTGAGGTCCCAAAGATATCTGTATACCTATCAACTAGCAACAAGGTACTGGTGACTAATTAGAATTTCTAGAGCATAAAAACTGGATCACAATACTCCTAGTCACACTAAAACATATATTTTAAACAACAGTGCAGAAAAATGGATCTCTCAGGTTTTCAGTTTGTTAATAAGGAGCGGCAATTTACAATTTCAAGTATGGACCATTCCTAAAACATATTAAAAGGAACGAATGCAGGAAAGATGTTAAAGAAATAGCACTGGTTGTAACAACTATATAAAAGATATTTTATACATTCCCTATTCCAATAAATCTAGAATGTCATCTATTTAAAATACGTTATTTTGTGTTAATGTAAGAGAAAGCTTCTAATTTTATTTACAAGATGCATCCCAAAGTGAAAATATGTTCATCTTAAAATCGATGAATTATGTAGTAACAATTACCTTTGTGTGTTAGCTATTACATGTCAGGTACTGTATACGACTATTTTTACATCATGGACCTTTATAATAACCTGCCAGCTATATTTCATTTTAAATTTGGGAAAACTCAGCCTCAGAGGGAAAATAAAATAATCTCACCAAGGTCATTCACCTAACAAGTGGCAGGCCAGGAATCTAATCCACATCTTACCAAGCAATGCTTTCCACTCTACCAAGAGCTTTCTCAGCTTTCATTTTAATAACCAACTACACCAGCATTTCTATGACTAAAGCTAGGGATCTGTGGGCACCTCAAATACAGTACTTTCAAGGGTCTGTCTGGTTTCTACAATAACTTTTTTTTTCTTTTTAAGATTTTATTTATTTATTTGACAGAGAGAGAGACAGCCAGTGAGAGAGGGAACACAAGCAGGGGGAGTGGGAAGAAGCAGGCTCGCAGCAGAGCAGGGAGCCTGATGCGGGGCTCAATCCCAGGACACTCGGATCACGCCCTGAGCCAAAGGCAGACGCTTAACGACTGAGCCACCCAGGCGCCCCTCTACAATAACTTTTTAAGTTACATTTTTATTGTGAGAAAAGAGTAACCTACAAATCCACGTATTCTGGTCACTGGATAAGCACCAGTCTTTACTGCTTCATAACGCAGTGTCTGGGGTTGGGTCTGTTACAAACACCTCAGCGTCAAGGGTAAATAGAGAGATTGACTTAACATGGGAATGATAACATCACACCAGGAAGGCCAAATGATATCAGGGTGTGTGATATTTTTTTTTTAAAAAGATTTTACTTATTTATTTGTCAGAGAGAGAGAAAGTGAGAGCGCACATACACAAACGGGGAGCAGCAGGCAGAGGGAGAAGCAGGTTCCCCTCTGAGCAAGGAGCCTGACGGGGGACTCAATCCCAGAACCCTGGGATCATGACCTGAGCCCAAGGCAGACGCTTAACTGACTAAGCCACCCAGGCGCCCCCAGAGTGTGTGCTACTTAAATTATGTTTCATAGTAGCTGCAGAGAAAAGAAGTAGGAGAATTTAGTTAGCAACACCGGGCACAGGGTAGTACGCTGACCTCAAAAGAACCCCAGTCATGGGTAGCACGCAGTACCACAATCACAATGGAAACAGAAAATCAGTATTAAAAAAAAAAAGCATCATTTGTTAAATTGACGTTAGAATCTTCTTGGTTACAGAGCTCAGTATAAATTAGCCTTTTTTGATAAGCTTAAAGTTTACACTAAATTAGGTTTTTTTTTTTTTTTTTTTTTAGAATTTATTTATCTGAGAGACAGCGCACACAAGAGAGCACAAGCAGGGGGAGTGGCAAAGGGTGAGGGAGAAGCAGGCTCCCCACTGAGCAGGGACCCTAATGCAGACAAGGGGCTCCATCCCAGGACCCTGAGATCAAGACCTGAGCCAAAGATAGACACTTAACAGACTGAACCACCCAGACGCCTCACTAAATTATGTTTCTGTATATTTAAACACTATTAAGGGAAGCCATAAGGAATGTCTGCACGTTACTTAAATGTGAAATCTGCACAACATCAAACTGTTTACAAGTAATAATAATAGAGGATAGGTCTGGGAAAGCTAAACTAATAAATACACTTGGTGAAATCAACAATGTATCCCAAAGAAAGTACTGATTTTATGATGACGATGATGATGATGATGACAGCATTATCCCAAGCACATTAGCTCAACACTTCCTAAATTTATTTGACCATCTGACTTTAGGACATTCTAAAAACTCCTGAGTACTAAAAAATATCATGTTAATGGTTAAAAACATGAACTTGTCTCAGATAAATTCTGCCTGATCAAAGCTTGATATTGTTCACTAATGCAATTAACAGAGAATACTGCAAACGTATGTTGAAATAGGGTGTAACAGACCATAAAGCATCTACAATGCGGTCTCTGCATCGGTACACGGACAGATGAACGAGCATGCCCATGTGAGAATCTCATGCAAAGTCCTGCAGGTCTTTGTATGGAACACAGTTTCTTACACGCTGATTATCCCCTATCAACTATGTAACCTTCTTGCTTATACTGATTGAATTAAAATAAAATCGGGGGAAAAGACGTTAAAACAGCTATTAAATCATCAGGACACTAAAGTGCCAAGAAGTTTGTGTGGCATACAATGTATTACTGATCACTGGACTAACCAGATGATTAGCTAGGTTTACTTGCTAGTAAACCTGGCAGAAATTCTTACAGCATTGCCCTAGTAATCACTTTTATAATAAGTATTAGTAAAATTAACTCATTAAAGCTTTTCTTCATCTAAGAATAAACTGACCTTTGAAAACTGAAGTTACAATTTTAAGTCTAGTGTACAATTTACCAACTATATACACACAGAGGTATTCTTTGCATGCTTAACACTTTGTACATTTTTCAGACAGACATGATGCTTGTTAATTAATATACTGTCTGTATTAAGGACACGTATATTTATTCATATGCTTGTTATCAGGAGACAAAAGAGAAATGATGAAAACTAAGTTCAAGACTTTGAAGGATCATACCACAGAATCCTATAAACTATTAAATGAGTTTTACTGTTCTTTCCATATTTGCATGATTTACTGCAGTTCAACTACCAGTGTCAAGTAATAAACTGTACAGTGTTTTACCAATTTATTATTTTTCAATACCTTCTTGCCTAAAGAGTTTCTTTCTTCTACAAATCAAAAGGAATAAGAATCCAGCTTGTCACGGTGGAAAGATTATAAAGTATGCTGAACACTGAGTAAAATGAAAGAGGTTAACAAATTAGCAGAATGGTACCAACAAAAGAAACTTCACTCGAGGCTCCAGCTCTTGATTACAGATGTACTCAAGAAATATGGACTTCCATGGAACAATCTATAACTACCATCTGTAATTATTTCTCCTTACAACAGAACACCCCTTTCATTTCATATATGACTACCAAGGACTAACGTTTATGTTTTAAATAGCTCAGGAATCAAGAACTGATCACTGTAATAAAAAAAAAAAAAAAAGACCAAGTGTCTCTATAATTATATATACTATATCTGTCTGTGTACTTCATCACCACTATATAGCTAAAGGGTGGGAAACAGGAAAAAAAAAAAAAAAGAAAATGCCCACCTCCAGGCTGGGTGTTTTTGTTTTTTGTTTTTTTTTGCCTTCCTTCTATCAGAAGCTTTAGGAACAACCTTGTCCTTAACAAATTAGCAACGGGGTCAAGTGAACAGTTAAGAAATTTTCATTGGCTATAGAAAACTTTAAAAATTGCCAACACTTAGGGGAGCCTTAATTAAGTGTCCAGCTCTTGATTTCAGCTCAGGTCATGATCTCAGGGGTCAAGAGACTGAGTCCCGCATCTGAGTCTGCACTCATCACAGAGTCCGCTTGAAGATTCTCTCTCCCTCTCTGCTCTTCTCTACCGCGCACATACACACGCTCTCTCAAATAAATAAATCTTAAAAAAAAAGAAAAGAAAGGGAAAATTGCCCACACTTAGTTTAAGCATTTGCTATGTACCTGGCATATTCAAAGTGCTTTACATATACTGTCTGATTTATATCAACCTTATAAAGTGAATTAACATTATCATTATTTTCAAATAAAGAAATAAATGTGAGCAGTTAAATAACTCAAAAGGTCACAGAGCTACTGAAGTAAGAGCCAGGACTTATATCTATTCCTGCCTGGCTTAAGAGCCTAAATTTTTCAAGGTACACACTTTTGCAGAATGATGGTATAAATGAATGGTTTCAAACTTTTATAGGAGTATGTACTGACTATATTCTTCTTTTCTGTATTCTTAATACTCTGGCACTTAGGGCCTTGATGGGGAGGTTGTCCTTCCCAGGGCTAATTCCTAGAGACAGCAAGAGACTTCCTGGGGAGTGCATCTTTCTCACATTAAAACCAATCACTCCAGAGTCCATACCCCTAACTATAAACTCTCACACATCATGCCAATATTCCTCCTGCCATAAATCACCCTAGAGCTAGGTACTAGACAACTAGGAACGATCCCTAGTCCAGAGCCTGCTGAAATTATTCAAACTACCCAATCCTAATCTCTCAGCATATCTACCTGGCATTGCCCATTCCTTCCCTGGAAAATTCCAACAAAGGTTCTGGGCTGTGCTTGGTCCTTGCCCCCCTATTCATCAACCCATCTTATTTTTTGATACATTAAAATTTAAGTTGCAGATTCTTCAAATCTAGACACTAAAACATGCATATATTAACTAGAATTCATTGCTTACTTGTGGGTTAAGTTTACATAACATGAAACAAATCTTAATGGTGCCACCTTGTTTTTACCCTTTGCATAAATGTGTTAACCCCCTCAACCCTGTCAAGAATATCCACCCAGAAAGCCCCTCATGCCCTTGTATCAGTCAGTCCCTGCCATCCCCTCTCCCATCCTCAGAGGCAATCATGGATCAGTTTTTTTTCACCATATGTTTAATCTCTTTTAGAGCTTCTATATAAATAGAATCATACAGTATATCCTCCTTTGGATCTGGCTTTTTTGACTCAGCATAACGATTCTGAGAGTCACCCATGTGACAGTAGTCCATTCTTTTTGGTGCTGAATTTGCCATTACATAAACCACCACAATCTGTTTAGTCGTTTTTTTTTTTTTTTTTACCAACGGACACCTGACCTGCTGCCAGATCTGGGGTATTAGGAATAAAGCTGCTATGAGCATTCAAGGAAGTGCATGCCTTTTTGTGGACACATGTTCTGTCTTGGGTAAATACCTAGAAGTGAAATTCTTAGAGGTTATTGGGTAGATGCATGTTTAATTTTAGAAGAAACTGCAGACCTTTTCTCCCAAGCGAAAGTACCATTTTATATTCCCTCCTTCAATGTATGAAAGTTTTTGGTTGTTCCACAGTCTTCCCCACATTTGGTGTGGTTTACTTAATTATAGACATTCTGGTGGCTCTGCAGTGGTATTTCATAGTGGTTTCAATTTGCATTTTCATGATGACTAACAATATTGCACACTTCCCATGTGTTTACTGGCCCCCTTGGTGTATCTTCTTTTGTGAAGTATCTAAATCTTCTCCCCATTTTAAAAATTAGATTCTTTTTACTACTGAGTTCCAGAAATTCTTTATAAATTCTGGATACAATCCTTTTGTCAGAAATGTTTTGCAAATAGTTTCTTCTATTTTGTGATTTGCTTATTCATTTCTTAATAATGTTGAGGAGATCCTTTTAGTATTAATGAAGTCTAACTTATCAAATTCCTCTTACTGCTTTCTATATAAAAACCACAATAACCTTTGCCTATCCACCAACTCAAAAATAAATTCTCCTACACAGGGTTTTAGATGAGAACTATGATCCCTCTGCAACTGATTTTTTTTGAATGGTGTGTAAGGTGGCATCAAAGTTCATTCTTCCACATGGATATCCAGTTCTTCTAGCATTCTACATTGAAAACACTTTCTTGTCCCTATTGGATTACTTTGGCATCTCTGTCAAAAATCAAATAACTGTATCTCTTTGGGGTTATCTGTTCTATCCCATTTATGTGTTTGTTTTTAGGCCAGAATCACACTGTACTGATTACTGTGGCTTCATGGGAAGTCTTGAAGTCAGATAATTTAAGTCCTCTAACTTTGTTTTTCCTTCTCAAGATTGCTTTAGATATTCTAAGTCCTGTGGATCGCCATGTAAATTTTGGGGTAAGTCTGTACATTTACACACACACAAGCTTTTTAAGGAGACTGATTTGGATCAGACTAAATTACAAGAAACGGACTTAATATTACTGAGTGTTCCAACTCATAAATATGTCTGTCAATTTACTGCACCATAGTTCCAACATGTAGGTCATCTCAGGGTTGGTCTCTGTTGGTCTCCTACTGAGACAGGGACTGTATGCTGGACACTGTGATTGGTATGTGACGGAGATGCTAGGTTTTGTTCTATTTCTCCAGTAACAGTTAACTGTTTTTGTTTCGGCTGGCAACCGATTTGTTTGCACTTAAACTGCAAATTCTTTCTACAATTCAAATCCATTTTTACCTTTAGCTAGGCTGCACTAAGTCTACCCTCCATATGTGTGGGTAGTCAGCCTAGTGGTTTTGGTGAAGTTCTTAAGCAGAATCTGGGACTCGCATTCTGTTCTGTAGTTCTTTCCTTGCTAGGATTTTCCCTTCACTCTTCAGCCAGTATGGTTGTCCCAAACTCCAACCTCTGGTTTTTCAGGGCAGAAACAGTGGGTTTGGGAATGAAATTTTAGCTACCCTGCATATTCTGCATGGATAAAAAAAGCTTATTAAAAACAGAAAATTCAAAAAATAAAAATATAAACAGAAAATTAACCTTTTCTTTCTGAGAGTCAAATCTCCTCCAAAAGGGGGCTACTTTTGTTTACTCTCTCCTGCCCTATGTTTTTCTTATCTTGTGCAGTTTATACTTGTTATCTGAGGGAGTGTCATTCTGGTAAAAGCATATCTATCTATGTAAGCATTCTCTCTCCATTCATCTTTAATTTCCCTCATCAGGGTTTTGAAATTTCAGTGTAGAGATCTTGTATGTCTTTTTAAAAAAAGTATTTTAATTTTATTGACACTATTTTTAAGTTTCATACTATTCACAGCATCGTTTTCTTAAATATCACTTCCCTATTTACACACACACCAAAAAAAAAGGACTTTTAGACACTGGACCTTTAAAGTGCAACCCTGCTAATAAATTTAATCATTTGCTTTAGATGTTTTTGCAGATTGCTTTTAAAAGGTTTCTTACATCATGTCATCTACAAAAAGAGTTTTGACCCAATCTTTCAGATCTTTATGCCTTTTACACTTCCTATTCCACTGGCTTGGTCCTCCACTAAAATAACGAATTGAAGACACAAGAGTGGACATCCTTGTCCTGTTTCTGACCTTGGGAAAAACCACTATTTTATGATTAAGTGTCTTAGGTGTCAGTTTTTCTTAAATGTCCTTTACCACCAGACTGAGGAAATCGCTTTATTTTCTAGTTTGCTGGGGGTGGATGAATTTTATCAATTGCTTTTGACCAAGTGAGGTGATCTTATGGTTTTTCTCCATTGTTAGTGCTGTGAATTACACTAATTTTTTAAATTTATAAATTAACCTTGCATTTTTGGGATAAATCTCACCTATGATGTATTCTTTTATATATTGCTGGTGTTCATTAACAATTTTTTTCATCTATGTTCATGACAAATATTAACCTATCAATTTTCTTCTTTGAGTGCCACCTTTGTCAGGTTTTGGCATTGGGGTTATGTTGGCCTCATAAAAGAAATTTTTTTTCTGAGTTTCTGTAAGATTGATATTATTTCTTGCTCAAGTGTTTGAAATTACCAGGAAAGCCACCTGGACCAGTAGTTTTCTTTGTGGTAAATGTTTTAATTATGAACTCAGTTTTCTTTTTTTTTTTAAAGATTTTATTTATTCTTCTGAGAGTGAGCATCAGTTGGGGGGGAGACGACTTCCTGCTGAGCAGGGAGCTGGACATGCGGCTTGATCCCAGGACCGCAGGATCATGACCAGAGCCAAAGGAGACACTCAACCAACTGAGCCACCCAGGCACCCCATGAATTCAGTTTAACTGATACAGAGCTACCCAAATTTTCCATTTCTTCCTCCATCAGCTAAGATAACGTATTTTATAAAGAAAGTTGACCATTTCAAATTTAATGGCATAAGTTATTTAAAATATATGCATATTATGCTTTTAATGTCTGTAGGGCCTAGAATATTTCATTTCTAACGGAGGTAATTTATGCTTATGGTCTCTACAATGTTCTTTCTCACCATTAGTCTACAAGGGGTTTACCAACTTTCTGATCTTTCTACAGAACCAGTTTTTGGCATTGATAATTATTTCTATGGTCTCTCTCCTAGTCATTGATTTCTTATTTTTATTATTTCTCCCTTCTACTTATTTTCCATTTTCTTTGACTTTTGTTTCTACTTTCTTACATGAAGTCTTAGATAAGTTTTCTAATATGGTCATTTAAAGCTATAAATTTCCCTTTAAGTACTGTTTCAGCTACATCCTACATATCTGATATGCTGTAATTTCATTATCACTTAGTTTGAATTATATTCTAATTTCTCTCATGGTTTTCTTCTAAATAACCCATGGGTCAAAAAACTGTTGTTTAATCTCCATTTTTTAATAGATGTTTTGTTGGTATTGATTTCTAATTTCGTTCTGTTGTTGGCAGAGAATATACTCTGTTGATTTCAATCTTTTAAAATTCAGTAAGACTTGTGCCCTACAAATGGTCTTTCCTGGTGTAGTTACCATGAGCACTTGAAAAGAATACTGTATTAGATTTAGTAGTCTATAAATATCAAGTCAGTGGTTAACAGTGTAATCTAGATCTTCTATGTCTTTACTGATTTTTTTGGCCTAACTGAACTCTGTAACTGTGGATTTGTGATTTTTGATCCATTAATTCTTCCAAGTTTTACTACACATATTTTGAAGCTTTTTTATAAAGCAGGTACACATTTATGTTTATGGCTTCTTGATGCCAGCACTTCAGAGATGTCATTTTACAATGTACATATCAGCACTAAGCCCTTACAGATATTAAATCACTCAACTTTCCAACAACCCACGAATCAGGCACTGTTATCCCCACTGGACAAATGAGGGAGTGAAAGCACAGAGGTTAAGTAACGTGTCATCATGCAGCCAGCAAGTGGCCAGGAGAGGTTGCATTCTTAATTACCAACGCTGTTCTGCCTCTTACATAGTTATTAAAAAGAAAAAAAAAAAACATAGCAACACAAAACTAAAATAATAACTTTGGTATAGTATCCCAGATAAGTAAAAACTTCAGAGAATGTGCCTAATTATAAAAATTAGAGATTTTGCGATGAGTTATTTTCTCACAAAAAAAAATTTTTTTTGAAGATTTTATTTATTTATTTGTCAGAGAGAGAGAGAGAACAAGCAGGGAGAGCAGCAAGCAGAGGGAGAAGCAGGTTCCCCGCTGCGCAAGGAGCCCAACACTGGATTCGATCCCAGGACTCTGGGATCATGAGCTGAGCTGAAGGCAGATGCTTAACCAACTGAGCCACCAGGCATCCTGGTGGAAACAATTCTTTAGACAAGTAAATTGGCACAGCCACTCCCAAATCAAAATAGGAGGAGACAATAGAACCCTTATGGTCAGAGTCCTACAAGAATAAAACTGATATTCTTATTTCTTTGGTATGGTATAGCTCTTCTTAGAAGCGTAAGGACCAAGTAAGGACTGAAAAAAATGTTTCACCTTTACCTCGAAATGTTATATTGAAGACACTACTTTAAGACTTTGCTAGACGTTCCAACTGCCTTTGAAAAACATCTCCCACACAAATAAAACAGTCCCTACCATTTAAGTCCCTACAGTTGATTTTAAATATCAATTCTAGGGGTGCCTGGGTGGCTCAGTCAGTTAAGGGTCGGACTCTTGATTTTGGCTCAGGTCATGATTTCGAGGTTGTGAGATCGAGCCCTGCATCTCGGTCTGCAATCAGTGGGGAGTCCGCTTGAGATTCTCCCTCTCCTTCTGCTCCCCCACCCCCTCACACTCACTCTTGCTCTCAAATATATAAATAAATCTTTTAAAAAAATAAATATCAATTCTAAAATTAGTTGTTCAAAATATTTCAAGTCTATCCAAGAACAAACTTCTCAACCAAAAAAAAAAAGCTAGTAATAAAATGGGCTCAGAATATTTATTTTAATAATGTAGCTAATGGATTTTCTAAGTTTATTTCTAAATTTTGTTTTTAACAATTAAAAATGTATCCTAAATGACAAAAATCATAATGGAAAATGTAAGTACGTATCATTCCAATCTTTTAAATTAAATAGATAGAATAAGAATTGCAATACAGAATAGGATTCTGTAAAAACTCAACTTAAGTCATACATTTTTGTGGTGCTTATAAATGGTTGTAAAGAAAGGTTTTTTAATCTGACATTTTAAAAATTAGCATCCTACAAAATAAAAATCAACTCACATTTGTATAACACTTTGAAGTTGACAATGTTTTTACATGAAGAAGTTATAATGTATAGGTAATATACATAGACAAATGTATTATTTATAGCTGTTAATGCAAATTATACAGCCATCACATAAAAACAAGGAAAAAATTCTCTCAAGTTCTTATTTTTTATTATAAATTTTTGTTCAGTATCGAACTCTGAACTTTCAACTGTCCTTGACACAAAGACAGCCTCCCTTCACCTGCTCTCCTGAACTGGCCTAGCAAACTTGGAAGTAAATCAAGTCAGGGAGAAATTATATCCTTTTACAAACATATAAAGGCATACAAATAAAGTTCCTAAAAGAAAAAAGTATGGGAGGATGGAGTTAATAAAAAACCTTATAGTTCTAATGCAACATTATTCATGATCACAGTTTTCTAAGGGCCTGAAGACCACCATTCCTCAGTGCTTCCCATAATTACTCAAGAGCAGAGCTACACCTGGATTCTGAAAGACTAATATAACTGTTCAAAGGCAGGGAAAAGAAGAAAACTCCCAATTATAAAAAAATTGTCTCTTTGGAAATAAAGCCTCATTGGATAATCTGACAGGTATCATGGTCAATTACATTGTGTTTAGAAAAGAAGTTTTATGTGTTCTGAAATTGGTATGCCATCCCTCCATTCTCATATATTCTATCCATCGCCAGCACCACTAACCTTGGACTCCCAAGTTTTCAAGACAAGAACATAGACCCTTCTTCAACAAGCGGACTCAGTGAGCTCCGCCCACTCTCACGGCCTTTCACCTTCCAACAAGCTCTGGTCCAATTGCTCTCCTTCCTGCAGTCACATTTTGGAATGATCCCAGGGCTGCTCGAGTCCCAGACGATAGGTCTCTTTTCAGAAATTAACATGGTACCCTGCCCTAAATGAAAACTTTATTCTCTCCATCTTCCTAACTCCACCTCCTCCAGGACTCTGCAGCTCTTATTTTTAAGGGCCCCATCGGTTCTGGAGCATCAGAGAGGGGGGGTGGGTTTAGAGGAAAAGGGAATAGCCTTACAGGGCCGACCAGACCCAGATCTGATGTGATAGTAATGTGGTGCTGAGGTCCTGTGAGGCTCAGGCGGCCTGTGTCGCCTCTTCACCTGCTCCTGGGGCAGGTACTTCCTGGCTGGTCGGCCTGGGTCACTGCACCACTCCAGGTTGGGCCTCTTGACCATTTCAAGACAACTTCAACTACCTTAGTAGTAGTCTGGACCGTGCATCTCTGATTCGGACCAAGCTCTGAACATGCAGGCCGTTCTCACTGGGCCTGCTCTTCGTTCTAGTGATGCAGGGGCAGCTCTATCTAGCCTCTCACTTGTCAGCCATTTTCAGGTGGAAGGCAGGGACCAGTCTATTTCCCAAACCTCAGCAAGTCAAATAGGTACGTTCCCCTGAAGCCCCTCAGTATGGACGAAGGAAAGGGGAAATGCCACAGCATATACCATTTTCTGCGAAGAAGTTCTCCTATGGGATCCCCCTTACAAGCTCCCGCATTTCTTCTGTATAGCCTAGAAGCGAGTGAAGGGTCAACCACAGCCGTAACTGTCTCAGGGAATCCCAGCTGCAAGGCCGATATCAGAAGGTCTCCTGCACCTCAGTTCTGAATGTAGGCTACTTGCAATCTGCTGATCTCAGATTTGAGGGTCTCTGAATCAATATCAGAAGAGTTCCCATTTGAACATTCTGTTACAATTCTACTTCCAGGTAAGATACAAGAAGGTCACAGCAGACTAATGTTACTGTTGCAACAACTAGAGGAAAAAAGATAACAACAAAAAAATTGTGCAAAAAGACAAGGAGAGCTGCTGCAGGAGAGCTGCTGAAGTAACCAGACCAGGATGAATCGAAGTTCTAAGGAGAGGGGTGCCTGGGTGGCTCAGTCAGTTAAGTGTCTGCCTTGACCTCAAGTCATGACCCCAGGGTTCCTGGACCGAGCCCCACATCTGCCCCTCCCCCAGCTTGTGTTCTCTCCCAAATAAATAAAATCTCTCTCTCTCACACACACCCCCCCACACACACACATCCACACACACGAAGGAGGAAGAACATATTCTAGGTGAACTGAGGACTGCCTGTCACTCCCTTCCCAGGGCTCATATGTAGATTCTAGGAATAGGATGAGGGTCAGGCTTGGTCTGGGAAGAGAAACTCTACTGAAGAATTTAACAGAACTTTGAACAGGATTCTCCTCCCTCAAAGATGTTTGCCAGATTGTAAAGCTGCAATCCATAGGAGGCTCAAGAGCCAAACTTAAACCATGGAAAGAACAGAAGTGAATCTCCCACAGTGTCTGTGGCAGTAGGTGACAGAGGCCTGCCAGGCCTTCAGTCACAATCCCAGGGGAGCCCTATTCAAGGCAAACGTATGAGCCAGTGGTAGACTGACTCACAATAAATGGCAACTGAGCCCCAATCCTGCTCCAGCCCCACTTAGATTAAGGGATCAGCCCCTCTATCCACCTGACAGAGGAAAGGTCAATACTTTTTGGGGAAAGCATCTTTTGCAGCACCTGTCATTCCCTCATATGCAATATATGGCATACCATCAAAATGACACAGCACATGAAGAGGCAGGGAAATATGATCATCAAAAGAACAAACAGACCATGATGGAAGTGGGCTGACAGATGATCCAGATATTAGTTGGCAGATGGACTTTAAAATAACTATTAAAATATATTAAAGAAAATTTAGGAAACAGAAATGAAGAATTTCAAGGGAGACCTGGAACCCACAATATCAAAGGAACATACTAAAACAGAAAAATACAGTATTTTAAATTAAGAACTCACTGAATGTGTAACAGAAGACTAACCACAGCATAAAACAGGATCAGTAAATGCAAAGTTAGGTCAAGAGAAAATATCCAAATTGAAAAAGGAAGGAAAAATAAAAGAACGAAAAGAACAGAACATAAGAAACATGTGGTATCCAGTCATTTTAGCCCAAGTACCAGAGAGGATTTAAAACCAGATTGCAGGACATCCTAAACTGGTGTTTTACTATTACTTTCCATCTCCACAGTCCACTTGTGGTGCTTTCTATTTCAGGTCCCTCAGGTGATGGTGCATTTACTTGTGAATCACTAGTGGGGACCACAAAAGGCCTGGAAACACTCTACCGCAAACAGGAAAGAGAAGGAGTAAACAGTATGGTTAAATGTTGTCCCCAATAATTACAATCTTCCCAGAATGTGGTTAGTAACACAGAAATGGTCTGGGCAAGCTGGAATAGCTCCAGATACAACTGGAAACAGACCAAGGATGCTGGCAAAACAATAGATGGTTGTAATTTCTTTAATGCCTATTATTTTAGCTAGGTTGATGAATGTATTCTTTAAAGCCAAGACAATACATTAATGAGGCAAGAAAAGTGGAGAGGATGCTTAGTGCATCACGTGTTAAATGCTACATTTACAGAGATTAATTAATCTGGGTACAGTTCAGTAATTTATGAAGAGACAAAAGTCCTAAGGCAGGAGGATGTTTTCCCTGATTAGGTAAATGGTAAAGATGTCCTATGTGAGAATACATCCTCTACACAAAAGAGCTCTCAATACCAGTGTCCTGCAGCAGGAGCATTCTCAAAACACCCAAGTGTAAATGTAGGTACCAGACAAAAGTTAAGGGTCTGGCAAAGCATCTTTCAAACTTGTTTCACAGGGCCCTACACCGCATCAGAAGTGCTTTCACAACTTAGACACACAACACATCGAAAATGACAAACGAAGCTGAGGCTGACAGAAGGGAACTCTGACCCACAGTTTCAAAGTTCTCATTTGCAGCTATAAAAAGGTTCACTGTTCTGATTTTATGAATTAATGTTACACATTTGAATAAACTAAATTCTATATAATGCAATATTGCCTGGCAGAAACTTCTTCTAAGCCAAGACAATACAATTTAATGTCTACAATAAAGCCCTCTTAGAGAAACTGGAAGGAGAATGAAGACACGGATCTGTGAATATTTCAAATAAATCACATTCATGATTATAGTGCTTCACAATTCACAAACCAAATTTACATTATCTCAAAGGACCCAAAAGTAGTACTGAGGAAATACTCAGGTAGTACCTACCACCCCTTCTTCACAGATGAAGAAAGAGTTAAGAAGCAGTCACATGCCTCACGATCCACCTTCGTCCTGGACTGTAGCAGACTCAAAAACAGGTTACCGAACTTCAAATTCGGAGTTCTCTCACGTGTATTCTCTCTCTCTCTCTCTCTTTCTCTCTCTCTCTCTCTCTCTCTCTCTCTCTCTCTCGTGCGCGCGCGCACACACACACACACACACGCAGAGATACTGATTAGTTGTATGTATCTACCTATGAATGAGGGAGAGAGGATTATTCTTATCCTCTTTTGAAAAATTAAAAGGAACTAGTTTAAGAAGAATTGAAGGATACCACTGCTTGGGTTTAAAAAGACTTCTCTTTAATTCTTCCTGGGTTGTACAGAAAAGCAGAAGGGTAGGGATATGAAGTTAGAAATAAAAGTTGACAATTCACATTTAAGTACTCTGATGTTTAAAACTTTAGAAGATGGAAAACAAAACCAAAAATCAGTAACAGCATCAAAAAGAAACATATTATCCTGAAAGGATACATAAGTAGCTGACAGTACAATGATTTCTGAAGAGAGGAAGTGGGCAAGGAGATGGGGGACAGTAGGGTGGGGGAGACATTTCCCACTCTATCACATGTGGGTGAATTCTGATTCAGGTATATGTACTACTTTTTGTTTTTAAGGAACATACTTTTTGAAAAATACAGATATGAACGTATATATTTCTAAAAGAATGTTAACAAAATGAAAATATAATTGCCCTTTAACAGAAAAACTGACTTCAAAGGGTAAAAAAAGACAAGAACAATTTAAGTATGGGGGGGGGGAGAATAATTTAATTATTGCCCAAAAGTTCTATTTAAACATTTAATTGTGCTAGCTATGAAAGTAAAAAACACTTTTTTTATATATACATATTAAGAAAAAACTATAGGACATTCCTTTTTTTTAGATTATCCATAAATAACTACTACTAACAATTTGGTGTATTCTCTCTAAAGATTCGTGGTTAAGTGTATGCTTTATCAAGTTAAGAAAATTCCTATTTCTAATTTGTTAACATGAATAAATATGGAATTTTATAAAAATCTCTTTCTAAAGGGCATGTGGGTGGCTCAGTTAGTTAAGCGTCAGACTCTTGGTTTCAGCTCAGGTCAAGATCTCAGGGTCCTGAAATCAAGCCCCGCATTGAGCTCCGCGCTCAGTGCAAAGTCTACTGGAGATTCTCTCTCCCTCTTCCTCTATCCCTCCCCCACCCCGCCCATGTGCAAGCTCTCTCTCTCTCTCTCAAATAAATAAATACAACCTCAAAAACAAAAAAAAACAAACAAAAACCCCCCCACAAAAACCTCTTTCTAGATCCATCAAGATGATCGGCGTTGTTCTTAAACAGGACTATGGAGTATCTCATATTAATAGATTTCCTGTAATTGAATCATACTTGCATTCCTGCAATAAACCTTTCCTAGTCATGATTCTGTCACTTCATTTTTAATAACTCTAGTTTCTGATATTTTTTTATAATTCTTCCATCTATTTTTATAAGTAACACTAGTATAAACTTTTCTTTTACTGTTCATGTTCAATTCTGGTATAAAATGAGTTGGTAAGTTTCCTTTATTACTAGAGTTAAGAAAACTAAGGGTCAGGATTGGGATTTTTTAAATTCTTTGCTATTACAAACAAAACTGAAATGAACACCAGCAATCTCTGACCATATCCCTGACAGTTTCCTTAGGATGAAACATCAAAAATGTGACTTCATGGTCAAAGCACCACCCCAAGGAAAGCCCTTATAATTTATGTTTATGGAAATGAATTCCTCATTCCTACACATTTACTTATAATGGATATTATAAAATTGCCAGGCCCTTTTAACTTTAGTCTCCAACCCTACAGCAGTTTGGATTTTGCTTTATTGTAGATAATATGCACTAAAAGCCTTTTCTTCTTCATCTGATTGATTCATTACCCAAATATCAATGCCATTCTCATTTTACAACTGAGTTGTCTTCCATTCCTTGGTCTCAAAAATGTTTGAGATATAAAAGCCTCATGAAGCTTTATTTATACTATTCAGCTCATTGCGGCTTGATAGGTGAAGTTCTACCAATGAATCACTTTGTGTCACCACATTCAACAACGGGGAAGCAGCAGCAGTGACGTGTGTGTAACTGCAGCCTCCATCCCTTCAGAGACAAAGCTATGAAGGCTGAGCAATTGTATGAAAGGTGGGAGGGACATGAAGCCAGGACTGTTTCTGCCCTAAATTTAGTCCCACTTTAAGATGAAAAGAGAGGGGGTCAAGGGGGAAGAAACAGCTAACAGTCAATACACCAGATATTTTAACAGAAAATATTAGCCATTTTTAAAAATTAAGTAATCTATGCTTCATGTTCTTCATCGGATGAACTTATTTGTATTTTTAGGTTTGTAAAACCTTAAGAATTTTTATTAACAACTTTCTTGAGGTTTTAAGTACATAAACTTATACAGCAAATCCATTCTTTATCATATGTTAAATAGTTGTGCCTAAACTATGGTTTGGATTTATCCATAATGGACCTTTCCTGTCCCCACCCCCATCCCCCAACCACTACAGTCGACATATATATTTAAAGAGCTGACTGAATGTTTAAGAACATTTAGTAGTTAAGAAATAACTAATAATCTAACACAATATTAACTGTTCTACTACTAAAAACAAAGCAAACTCTATAAAATGTATGGGACCAAACTGTAATATCAGAAGCTTAAACTTCTTGATAGACAACAACCAGTATTAACAAATCTACATTTTTTACCAAAAAAACCCCCCAAAACACAAAAAATACCCACCAAATCAGGTAAGTCAAGTTTCTAAGCTTCAAAGAACTTCTGACTATAAAAAGCACAACAGTCAACCACCACTTCACTTCCACTGTTCAGGAAGAAGAGTGAAAAAAGGTTTTTTTAATGATTGAAAGTCCTAGAATATGGAAAAATCTTTAAAATAGGTTACAAGAAGAAGAATGGAAAATAGGAAAAGAATGTTCACCAAGGTGACCTGCACACATCTTGATCATCAGTTGCTACCTACTGTATGACCGGCCCCTTACAGGAAGGGACCGCACGGCTCTCTCTCAGCTCCGCTGTCCAGAACCGCTCCGCAATGCAATTTCAGCCCCAGGTGTGCTGCGCAGAGCCGCGGCCCCGTCTCTTGGCACATGCAGCTTCCTGGGAGGAGGAAGAGGACCTACTAACCGGTCTCCCTGCGTCCACTCTCGACAGTCTCACGGCCATTCTCCTCACTGCGGCCAGATGCCGTGCTGAGACTCTGCGGTGACTCCACCTTCACCCACGCTCAGGTTCAGGTTCACCCTGTGGTTCCTTACCACCCACACAGCCTCAGCCGGCCACTCCCCACCTCCGCCTTACAGCCTCCCAGGACACCAGAAGCTCAGCACCCTTCCCTCAACACCACAGGGCCACTCTGGGAGAATCCGGCCTCTCCTGACTAAAAGACTCAGCTCTTTTCCGGGAGGAAACTCTCCACAAGCTGCAGGGTAGGCAAAATTCTTCTCTTCTGGACATAACTCCCTGAGCACACATCTTTCTTAACACCTACACTACTTATGAAATGATCTTTATTTTGTAAAGTTCATCTCCCTTACTAGAAAGCAACTCAAGAACAAAGACTGTATTTTAACTCCAGTGAGGAAGAGGATATCACACATGTAGTGGGTAGTTTAATAAATGTGTACCAAGCTGAAATTCCAGGCACCACACAATGAAAAATTAGCAAACGTAGCGTGACTTATTCTTAGCCAATTCATTACCAAGTCCTTTCAGTTCTAATTCCATCCAATTCTGTCCACCTCGTGTGCTAACACAGCCACCATTCCAGTCTAACCTCCAGCATCTTTCAGACTACTTTACTAGCCTCCAGATCTCCCTCCTTCCAGACCCACTAGCCAGTCTACTGCACGCACACGCACACACAACACACACCACTACTTAAATTTAAAAAAAATTGTTTAAAAATCCTTATTTGCTTTCTATTATATTTAAACTAAAATTCAAACTCCCACTGTGCCTTACAATGCCTTATTATCTGACTCCTTCCAAGTTTTACACTCATTTTGTATTCCTCCATCTCTACTGGGCTCCTTTTAAAATCCTCCAATACAATAAGCTATTTCTCACCCGAGTGTCTTTATACTGGCTCCTTCCTCTCCTAGAAGACTCTCCCTTCAGCTAGCTGCTACTTCTCAAAGCTCAGTTTAAGTGTCACAATCCAATCCGAAGCAGCTTTTTTATCCCTCAGTCAAGGTCTTCTTTGCACTCATTACCATTTCAAATTATATCAATTTGTCCACTTGATTACTGTGTATCTTTATGCCTCAGAAGAGGAGGAACTCTTGTTTTGGTCAGACTGTATCCCCAAGGGCCTAGAAATTGTGCCCTGCATTCAGCAGGCCCTCATAAGCATTTGTAAAACAAAAGCAAAAACCAAAAAAGTGACTCTTATTTAAGATATACATGAAGCAAGTAAAATAAAAGAAATGGATAATTAACCTACCAAATAAGGCAGGAAACATTCTACTGTTAGTATCCGCGAGTACACAGGCTGGTGTTACTGGGATCTATTATCAACAAGCATCTAGACTGTATTTCCCAAAGCTCACTGGAAACCTGTCAATCAGGTAGCATGGCTTCATGTGCTACACATGTCTGACGCTGCTGGAAGTCATTTTAAAAAATGCTGTATGCTGCCACTCCCCCAAACCCTGTAACGTCTACCAAGAGTAGAGAAACACTTAAAAACCACTTGCTACTATTAAAGAAGCAGCATCTCTGACAGTGGTACTTATCTACAAATAATTAAATTTACACTAATAAAACTCCAACCTCTTAAGTAACAGGCCCTTCCAAGACAAGAGGTAGGTAGATCTTTGCACCAGGTTCTGACTCCCTGGACATCTAAGACGCTGCCCCCTAGACTTTCTTTCTAATAAGTAATGCTGCAACTCAAAACAAAAATTATATAAATAATATTCATCACAGTGCTAGCTGCCTCTGTTAACTCTTTTACCGATCGGACTTTTGACCAAGGCGGGAGAAAACTGTCAGTCAGCACTGCACTATGAGAGGAAAAGCTTTGACTCTTTATTCAAATGTTGTTCAATCAATCACAGAAATGAGGGTAAGCTACAATGACGCATTTAGGCAATGAAGGTAAATGAACGCAGTGAAGATAAAACAATACAACTAAGTATTTTATTTTGCTTGATTAAACTTCATTGTTGAAGAAAATGACTTGTAAAACAAACAAGTCTTAACTAGTCAAACAAAACTGAAATGCCAGGTTAAAAAGAGTGGTCATATGTTTTAATAATCACTATTTACAGGTGACTTGACAGTAACAAAATTTCAGTAACTTTCTTCTGGCTTCCTTTAAGCAATTTTCAACAGTATGACCACAGAAGTTCTGCTCTAGCGACACTTACCTTGGTATGGTGACACATTTAGTATTACAATTTTGAGTGGTGATGGCTTTCTCAAGCTCATCTAATCGTCCTGTTTTCTTTAGCTTCTTCACCAAACTTTTAACTGCTTTCTCACACCACTTTTCTTCTTGTCCGTTCTGCTCTCCTCCGCCTGCTCCTCCAGACCCACCGGCTGATTTCTTCCATCCCAGCAGCCTTTTCACAACCGGTGGAGTGAATGGCAAGATGGACGACATGTTCTTACCAAGGCTGCGACCCGCACTGAGAGAAGACGCTCCGCTACCTAACCTAGAAAAGATGCGGAAGGGATCGTTCAGAGGCTACCTTTAAAATCCAGGCATAACTTCAACACTGTCTCTATAAGACAGAAATTCACATCTTCATAGCAGACTTTCAGAGTTATCTTTTTCTCCCACGACAATGTCTTTACTACTTTAAAGCAACTGTGGAAACAAACTCTAAAAAACAAAACCATGTTATAAGTGGACAAATACAGTAATTTTGCAAGCAAAATCTTTACCAACACTGGGCAAATTTATCACTACCAATGCTACTTCATTTTTAACTCTTAATAGTGTCAATAATTAAAATATTTTCACCAAATAATGAAAACCAACGCACCAAATACTCAAACTTTCACCAGAAAGTTTTTCTCACTTTTTAGGATACTTAACAAAAATATTTTTTAAATGTATTAAGTCTACTCTCCCTGAAGTTTTAAAATTTCATAACTAAGTATCATAAAGTAAAATTTAAAGTTGTAAGAAGGGAAAAGGCATCAAGTGTGAAGTAAACAACAAAAATTTTTTAAAAAATAAAGGTAAATACAGTCTGTGAAGAAAAGGTTTGGCTCACTTTTACGATCCCTTGTGAAGACTTTAAGTTAGGCCTCTTTTCAAAAATATTTTTCATTTTTATCTAAGTAATAAACAATATGCGTCATAACTAAAGTCAAATATATTTCCTCTTCTCACACCAAGGTACAATTCCTTAAAATCTTTTAACTTTGATTCTTGCTATTATACTTCAAGTAAGAGGCTCATGATGGTATCCCCTGAAACATCAAATTTAGGTATTATCTGTTGTTTTTGGAAAATGAGGATTTACACCACAACCGCTCACTTTCCTCCAACCTTAATAATTATCTCCCAAAGGTAGTTTTGTGTCTGATGAGATCAGTAGTAAACTACTATATAATCATGTTTCCCTTTTTGTACAACTCTTTCTTTTCCCCAGTTAATGATCTCAGTTTGTCATGTGCTTAGTTCCTCTACGCGCCTACCATAAATTCTCCCCACACTTTTCACAAGCCCCGTAATTAAATTTTAATGTGGATGACTTTAATCTCAAAATAAGAGACAAGATCATTTACCACTTGAGGACAGAACTGGAGAGCTGAGACTTGAGAAGAATGAAGATTTAGAAATGTAGCTCTAAGAAATATCTACAGGGACGCCTAGGTGGCTCAGTTGGTTAAAGGTCTGCCTTCAGCTCAGTCATGATCCCGGGGTCCTGGGATAAAACCCTGGTTGGGCTCCCTGCTCAGCAGGGAGTCTGCTTCTCCCTCTGCCCCCCCTCCGCCTCTGCTCCTGCTCTCTTCCAAATAAATAAATAAAATCTTAAAAAAAAAAAAAAACTACAAAAAATCAGCTAGAATGAAGCAGGTATATCCAGGCTACAAAGTAAAAGGTTCTTAGAGGAGCCCCACCTCTAATCAGGGTGTAGAAATGACAACCAACCATCATTTCACCCTAACAATCAGAATAAGCCAGATAAGGCTACAAAATCATGTTTTTTTCTGAACCCATCAGACTTTAGGATGCAAAGTAATCTAAGTGGAACTAAATTCCAAAAAGTGCTGAGCCATGAAAGAAGAGAGTGCCATGAATGGTTTCTCTCCTGGTGTAGCAGCTACAGAAGAAGAATCCTACCCTAGAGGAGGGTAAGGAAAAACCAACCTACTCTTTAATAAATTTTAACAGTTTACAAGACATACTAAAATTCTGAGGATTTCACAGAGCAAACCTGTACCACCCAACCACTCATTTCTACAGGGCTCCACTGCATGCTTTCAAAGTATGCCAAAGGTGCAGAGACAGGCCTGGAAACAGATGCCCTAAGAAGCTTATGGTCTCCCTCAAATCCAAGTTATCTGTCCTCTGACAAGGAGGGGAGAGAATGGGAAGGACAAGTGAGAGAAATCAACCCAAGAGATCTCAGACATCCAGCTGCCAAGGGCTGAGGTGGGAGAGCAGAGCTAAGAGAAAAACTTTCACCTCGATACTCTGGACACTGAACTACCAAGGCTGGATTAGGGAAGGGCTGCTGCAAGGAACCCCTGGAAGGTGTTACTAGCAGAGAGATACCTCACTCTGCACAGAAGTCAGGGGTAGGACTAGAGCAAAAAGAAATCCAGAATGACCAAGGGACTGACAACTGGGCTCTAAAACAGAGAAATCACCCCAGGTCAAGGAAGCTGAAGGCTCAGATATACAGCACAAAGAGGCAGCTGGAATTACACTCAGACAACAAATCTTCCAAAGGCAAAGTCTCAATCCTGCTCTCAAAACACTTGAACTAAATCAATCTACAGTTGCAAAAAAACCCTGAACTAGCCCCAACAACACAGCTTATTGATTTAACCCCACCATCTATTAAACTAACACAAGAAATGATGGGCAGTTTTCTGTAAGTAAATACCATTTTCTTCAATCTGTATGGTTTTTATACAAATATTCAGCATTCAATCAAAAATTACAAGATACAGGGAATAGCAAGCCACAGGCAAAGGTGAAAATTATGAATATAATTGTATTAGAGAGGGTCCAGATGTCAGAATTACTAAACTGACTAAAATGAGACAAAACCATTAAAGGACCCAATGGAAGACACAGACAACATGCATAAAGAAATGGGAGAATTTCATTACAGACACTGAAGCTAGAAAAAAACAATCACAGGGAAATGTTAGAAATGAAAAACACAGTATCAGAATTAAAGATTTCTTTAGATGGATTTAATAACTAATGAACAGTGAACTTGAAAACAGGTCAAATTAAAGTACCCAAATTGAAACACAAAGAGGCGGGAAAAAAAAAACATTAAAAAACAACAACAACAACAACAAACAAACCCTGAATGTTTGAACAAATGTCTACTGGGTTTAAGTGGAGTTAAACTGGAGTCCCAGAAGAAGAAGAAAGAGAAACCAGGGCAGAAAAAAATACATGAAGAGATACTGGCCAAGAACTTATCAGAAATGATGACAGATAACAACCCACAGATACAAAGGAAACACAGTCATATCAATGGGCTCAAAGTTGAAGACAGAAGTGAAGATAACGGCTGAGTGTCAGCTAGGATGACAGTTAAGAATTTGTGGAAGATCCAGGCAGAAGAAATCTGCACTCATTCACAAGCTCTTCTCCAAGGGCTTCAACTGAGATCTCTTGAAAGACTGGCATGGAGCAAGAGATGGGAGACAGCTCTTCCCCCTTAGTGGCATCTCCTATGAAACAAAAGCCTAGGAGGGGAGAATCAGGAAAGCCTCCCACACCCAGAGCCCAAGGGAAAGAGTAGAGCGAAAGCTATGGTACTATTGGAGGAGAGAGAAGAGGGTCGGGGGCAGAACCTACTTGCCCACCTACCACACGCAAATAAGCCTTTCACCACGTAACAATAACCATAGTCCACTCCGCTACAGGAAGGCAGGAGACATTGCTACCACCAGCCAGACAAAGATACACCCATGCTGAGGAATGAGTAGGAGAAAAAGCTATCCGATCCTGGCACGGGAGCAAGAAACTGGCTTGGACCCAAGATTCTGCACTAACACCATGCAAAGGTCTACTACTTCTATATGGAAAAAATCCATAACAAATATTAGCAAGTCACATTCAGTAATATATACAGAAAAGTTAATGTATCATCACCAAGTGGTGTTTATCCCAGGGAACAAAACTGACTTGACATTAAAAAAAAAAAAAAAGTAAGCACCTCATTTATAGTATAAAGGAAAAAATCCTTATGATTCTCTTAACCAATGCAGAAAAAAAAGCATTTGACAATGTTAATTTAATATCCATCTATGATTTAAAAGTCTCAGCAAACTGGAAATAGAAAAATAGAAAAGAGGAAGAAGTTCTTTATTCTGCAAAAGGATATCTACGAAAAACCTAGAGCCAGCAACGTATGTAATGGGTGAAACATTAAATCCACTTCCTTACAACTGGAAATAAGACAAGGATGTCCACTGTTGCCTCTTCTATTTAATAATGCACTGGATGTTCTAGCCAGCCCAGTAAGGCAAGAAAGAGAAAAAAAAAAAAAAGGCACAAAGACTAGAAAGAAATGAGGCATATTCTCTGGTGATATGACGGTCTCCATGGAAAACTGCACGGAATGTGCACGGTAGTAAGGCTGTTGTAATAAAGCTATACATTTACTAAAAAAAAGAAACAAGTATAATTCTCAAAAGACCATTCTCAAAGTGGTCTCCCAACTGAAGATACTCAGGCCACGGTATAGTTTGCTAGAAAAAAAAAAAAAATGGTCACAACCTAATAAATAATCCTATTCATTCCTCATAAGAGAGGAACAAGTAATGAGGTTAAGGTCCCCAGCCTCAATCCAGGAGACTGTTCCAAGGATCTCCCAGAAGGGGCAATACAGTATGCCAAATTTCATAAATTTATTTGGCCATGGGTACACTTTTTAAGGGACGACTCCTGGAACTCCACATCACAATGCCACCCTGGCACTCTTGATAGCCCAGCTGTGGTTCAGACACTAAAAATGTGAAAGGAGCCAATAAGCAGGATTATGTGACTTTCTTTAGCAATACAGCAGAACTGGTGGGAGAGTGAGGTTCGCTCAGAGCTAGAGATCTGTAGGGTAAGTAAAGAACAGAGAGAACTTGAGAGTAGCACTGTTAAGCTGTTTACAGTGGTAGACTGTCATAATACACATAAACAAGCACTCTAGTACATAAAACTACAACTTGACAAATACAGCAAATACACAAAATTCCATCAAACACCACGTAATAATCCACCGAAGTCGACGTTTGGGACTACCCGGCAGCAAAAGGTACAGCTGGCTACCTCGGGCTTCTGTTGAATTCCTACTCTGCCACAAAGCATGCTAAGGGGAGCCAGCTGTATAAACCTCAGTACCACGTGACATAGTCTTATCCGAGCACGGAGAACATGCTTATTAATTCAACCTTTAGAAGGGAGAGATATCACAACAGGGACACCACAGCAGAAGCCTGAAAAGAAAGAGAGAGGAGGAACATCAGGCAGAAAGTTCAGCATGTTTTCTAGAGGCGGATAACATTTTAGGAGTTACCAAAAAATCCAGGTATTGCTACAATATGGGATACAGGGAAGCCATGTGGTAGGCCACTGGGGAGAGGAAGGCTGGCTCGGATGACAGAGCCGAAGACAGAAGCTAGAGCTAAGGACAGGAGTATTCCTTCAGTTATTTTTGAGACGATTCACCCGTTACTGACCAAGTGGATGCAGATATTTTAGGGAAAAGGAGGATTCAAAGACAACTACCACTAAGGAACATAACTAAAGAGCATGCAGTGGTAGACAAATCCCTATCTGAACAGAGAAAGAGAAGCAAATCTGAAGGCTGTTACAGGGTCAGCATTATACAGGCCTTTATGTAAGTCACCATGTTCATGACATGACCAGAAGACCACAGAGGCTCGGGAAAGGGTAGTCAGCACACAAGCAAGAGTGTGCCCAGGTAAAGCAGAGACAGTGAGTCCTGAAGAAAAGCAGAGGCAGCTGGTCTTCAGGCTTGGTTTCTAAGGCCTCTCCAGGTCCAGTTCCGGCCCCACACCTATTTTAGCCTTAGAACAAAACTCTCTGTGAGTTCCAAGAGGGATCCCTGTTTCTTGTGAAAAACTGACAGAACAAGCAAAATAGAAGAAGAATTTATCTCAAAGTGTCTAGACCTTTGGTTCAATTAATCCATGTATGAGAACTCAACCTAAAAAAATGAATAAAAATTAAACTTCCGCATAATCAGCAGCAGGAAGAATCTAAGTAACAGGTCCTCTGGACACTTCTGTCAGGAGAAATGTTTCTTAGGAGTTCAGATGCATTCTTGGGGATCTGAAAGTTTTCTATGAAACCTTAATTTTTTTTCTTCATGGAACAAACACATGAAAAGTTTAAGCCTACTCTGGGTCATCTGAATGACCTCATGGCCTAGTACAACCACATGATCTCAGTGTCCCATGTCTTAAAACAGCACTTATGACCACCTTGGAACGATGTAATCACTGAAAGTTACCAGCCTCAACTTGTCATGTCTCTGTAACCATGGCTGGCTGACACCTGGCTAATTATCTCTGTAGAACTTTTAAATTATTCAGTAAAATATTTTTCAGTAATGCTGATAATACATTTCAACCAGTTGAGCGTTTTAAATAGCTAAGATATATTTAGCCAACAGTCTTGAAATGTTAATAGACTGAATTTAGGTTTTTACGAGGAATCCATGTCAATATGCTCTAAGCTGAAGACAAAAGGGAGTAAGAAAACTAGATTTATGATCAAGTTATTGAAATATGAATGAGTCATTTGCAGAATATACAGATTTCCTCCCGTAGTGTGGCAGCAAGCGCTATACTGAAGCTAGAATTTTTTTTCCAACATCTGCAAGAACTGAAAAACAAGTTCAGATACTAATTCTGTTCCTAATTTCAACAATAAGTGAGACATACAAGCAGGATCCATTAGAATAGGAAGACTTTATCTGTACAGCTCAGTAAGAAAGCTTATCAAGTGACAGATCAGTAAAATTAGGATTCAAAGATTACTCACTGGAAAATTTCAGTTAAGTAAGAGGTCTGATTATCCCGAACTCACAAATAAAGCCTGCAAGTTATTAATCGCGGTATAACACAGTTTTACAAACAGGATTCTCTAGATATTTCCTTAAACTACAGTACATGTTCTTTGTAGTCTTCAACCCTGCTGTTCTTTGCTTCTTGTTTTTATTCTGATATAAATCCTATCATGCGTTATGTATTACAAAAATCTCCAAAGCCTTAGAACGTTTTCTCATTTTCTTTTAGAGTACACAAATTTATACGTTAGAATCCTTTAGAATGCACTTTGCTTCTTTCTGAAGAAATCCCTTTCTGCCCGCAAACACAGAAGACTGACTGAGTGCTTACTCTACGACACAACAACAGATTAGTCTCAGGGTCCGGGTAAGCATTAACTCAACTCTCACAAGCAGCCAGTAGGGTAGATACCCTTATTTCCAAATGAGGAATCTGAGGTTACAAAGATGTTAAAGACACTCCTCCCTAGATATTCTTGCAGACATTTTAGTTTTGCTTTTCACATTTAGGATTCTAATATACGAGGAATTTGTTTTTGGTTAGGGGCTGAGATAGTGACCTGAACTCGTCCTGGAAGGATAGCCCACTTTGTCAGCACCATGTACGAAACAGTTTATCTTTTCTCTGGTAATTCATGCAGCTCCTGTACCTAATCCCTACAAACCAACATCTGATTGTGGGCTTTGTATTCTGTTCACTGTACTTGTTCAAACCTACACCAGTATCACAGGATTCTACTGACTCCTGCTTTCCAGTAAGCGGATTACCTGCAGGGTGAGCCCCTCTCTCTATTTTTCAAATTGATGTTAGTGATCTTAAGTTTAGTTTACTAAGTTCCACCAAAACTCACAGAATTTTGATTACAAGTGCAATGAATTCACATTAATTTGTGAAGAACCAACATATTTATAATACTGAGTATCCCTATTTATGAAAATGAGATGTTTCCATTTATTTTGGACTTACTATCCAGCAATAAGTTGTATAATTTTCTCTGAAAAGGTCTCATACAACTTGTTGAATTTATTTATTCTTCCAAATATCTTGGGTTTTACTATGGCGTTTATCTTAAAAAGTTAAATATTTCAGTCATACCAAAAAAAAATATGGAAACACCCTTGGGCCTCCCACCCAGCTCTGTCAATTCTTAACATTCTGTGGTATTTGATCAGATATGAGAAATGAGACACGATAGATGGATACAGCTCAAGTCCCCTACATATACCTTTCCATTCCCATTCCCGTCCTCCTTGCTTCTCAGGGATCACATCCCTGATTTTCCCCCATTGTCACTTAATGGTTTTGCTACATATAGTATTCATAAAACAAACTTGCACATTTTATAAATTTCTATGAAACTTTAACACTGTTCATGTCACGTTTTTTCTTCCACTATTATTACTATCCATGCCGACACGATATATAATCTTGCACTCTAGCTCATTCACTTCAGCTCATCCAGCACTGCACCGTGTGACTATTACAGCTAACTGTCCATTCTCCTTTTGATTCCTGTTTAGACTGTTTCCAATTCTCCACTTTTATAAGCTGCCATTAGTCAGATGTTTATCTTCTTACAGGTATGTGACAACTATTCAAGGGCAGAAACTTTCAGACTTCTTGATCAAAAAGAAGAGCCACAGTGAGAAATACATTGTACACTACAACCTAATTCTTGGTCTCTTTCAATTAAAACAGACATTTTACTGTATCTTCTCCTCTGCTATTTCTCTAAATTCAGGGTCGTGAACCATTGGTGAACATGAAATCCCTTTAGCTAATTCTGAAAAATATCTTTCAAAAAGCAAAAGAAAAAAAACAGACAAAAATTAAGAATAAAACTCAGAGAAAATAAGCCAGAATACAGTAGAAAACAGAGTACACTTTTTTTTTAAATTTTTAATTCAGTTTTTGTCATGTGTAAAATATTACTTTCCACCAGGGTTTGTAAAAAACATGAAAAGCCACTGCCTTAGAACATATGCCCAGGAGCAGAAAGGCTGCAGAGAAGGACTCACACATATCCTTTACCAAATACGGTCAACCTGGTGACAGCAATTGTCATTCCCACCAGGGAAGTAGGAGTTCCTACTCTGCCCAACATTTGACATTATTTGGTCCCTCGAACTTTTGCCAAAAGGATGGGTGTTGACACAGAGGGTTGCTGAAGTTTTGCACTTCCCTGACCACTAAGAAGTTTGAGAATATTTTCATGTTTATTGACTTTTCAGGATTCTATTCCTTTGAATCACCTGCTCATATTCACCATGTTTTCCTTAATTCACAAGGTTTATTTACAAATTCTGGATGATAATCTTTTGTTAATCACACAAGCCACATATCCTCATCCAGCAAGTGACTTCCAATGGCTTTTTATATACTTAAGATTTTACTTTAATGTGCTCATATTTAATCAATATTTTAAATACTGTATTATGTATACACTGGGATCTTCTTTAAAATCCTTCCATTTGTTGTCATCTTTTAAAAGTCATTAAGTCTAAAGTTTTGCTTTTCATCCTTGTAACTTATTTTTGTATATGTTGTGAGGCAGGGCTCTTCCCCTCCCCAACAAAGATAACCAAGTATACCAGTACCATATATTGAAACTTCCCTAGCAATTACAATGCTACTTATTTTTCTAGGCTCTTTTCTTTTCTTCCATTAATCTCTATCTTCCATTAATCTAAATACCATCACATCGTAACTACTAAAGCGAAAGAATTATCTTGGTATCTGACAAAGTGAATCCTCTTTCACCTCTTGGGATTTTAATTGGAATGACACCAAATATATAAATAAGTGGAGGGAAACTGACATATTAATAATAGGGTCTTCCATTCATAAACACAAGTACATCTGCTTATAATTTGAATTATATGAGTATTAAAATTTTCTCCATTAAGGTCTCACACATTTATTTTGTCCTAGATATGTTGTGGCTTGTGTTGTCATTTTAAATAGTGACTTTTTAAATTTAAATTTTGTGTCTTGCCGGTATACAGAAATGCATGGTTTTTACATACTGTTTAAAAATCAATTTTATTGAGACATAGTTTACATACAATGAAATGCACAAATGCTAAATGTATAGTTTGATGAGTTCTGACAAATGTATACACCAACATAACCATCATCCCAGAAAGTTTCCTTTTGTCCCTTTTCAGTCAATCTACCTTCCTCACCCCAGGCTGTTACGGATCTGACTTCTATCAAAGTAATTATACCTGTTCTAGAAACTCATATAATTGGAATCATGCCTTATGTACACTTCTGTCTGTTCTTTTTTTTAACCAACAATAGTTTATTCAAATTAAGTTCTCTTATACTCCTAAGTTTTCTAAGAATGAGTACAGAATTTAATCATATACTTTTTTCCCCCTTCAACATGAAGATTATCATATGGCTTTTCTCCTTTGATGTGTTCATTTCATTTATGAGTTTTCTAATGTTTAATCATCTTTACATTCCTGAGACACACCCTTATTAGTCATGGTATTTTTTAAGCAAATACTAACATTTTACCTAAAATTTCTATTCCAACGTCCATTAGTGAGATGTGGCCTACTCACCTCCCTTTGCATACTACACTTGTCTCACCCAGAGTATCAAGATTACAGTAGCCTAACAAAATAACTTTTTCTGTTATTTTCTATTAACATTTTGTATAAAACTGGAATTACTGATTCTTCATATGGCTTTGGATTTTATTTATTAGAGAGAGAGCACGCATGCGCACACAAGCAGGTAGAGGGACAGAGGAAGAGGGAGAAACAGACTCCCCACTGAGCAGGGAGCCCAAAGTGGAACTTGATCCCAGGACCCTGGAATCATGACCTGAGCTAAAGACAGACACTTAACTGACTGAGCCACCCAGGTGTCCCCCTTCATATGTTTTATACAACTTTCCCATCTGGGGTTTTCACTTGGGATTTGGGTTTTTGGTTTGGGATTTTTACTTAATCTTATTTTGCTATATGGAGATGTCTAACTTAAGTCTTTAAATTATAATCTTGTTAGTAACCCTGGGTGGCTCAGTTGGTTAAGCATCTGCCTTCTGCTCAGGTCATGATCCCAGCGTCCTGGGATCAAGTCCCACATCCGGCTCCTTGCTCAGCAGTGAGCCTGCTTCTCCCTCTTCCTGCTGTTCCCACTGCTTGTGCTCTCTCTCTCTCTCTCTCTGACAAATACATAAAATCTTAAAATAAATAAATAAATAAATAAATAATCTTGTCAAGTTTCTTATTCTTAAGCCAATTTTGATCGTTTATTTTGCAAGAAACTGTGCATTCTATTTGTTTTCAAATTTAAAGGCAGAAAGCTCTTCAGTGTTTTTTTTTTTTAATCTCAATTTGTCTGTAGTTAGTTATATCCCATTTTGATTTCTAATACATTTGTGCCCGTTTTTCCTCCTCTATCAATCTTGGCAAATATAGTCTTTTCAACTTAGCACCTTTCATTTAGTTGATCTGATTGTAACTTTTTTTCATTAATGTTTCTTAACTTTATTTCCTTCCTTTTTCTAACTCATTACATTGTATAGTTAGCTCATTAATTTTTAGTTCTTTACTAACATGTCCTAACATCTCCCCATAAGTGGGATTAGTGTCCTTATAAAAGAGACCCTAGGGAATTCTCCTGCCTCCTTCCACTGTACGAGGTGACAGCAAAGTGACAGCTATCTATGAAGGAGGAAGCAGGTCCTCACCAGACACCACATCTGCTGGCGCCTTGAACTTGGACTTCCCAGTCTCCAGAACTGTGAGAAGTAAATTTCTGTTGTTCTAAGTGCCCCCAAGTCTATGGAATACTGTTACGGCAGCCCAAGATGGATTAAGACATAGTTTATGCCTAGTGTATATATATTTTTTTATTCCTTTATTTGAAACTATGTCGTCATACTTTTAAGTATGTCTACTAATAAAAAGCATTTAGTTGAGGGTTTTGTTTTTTTTTTTTTAACATTTCATTCTCTTTTAATCAGCAAGCTCTACCTGAAATTATGTATTGGGTTTATGAAAATACTTTGGCTAATTTTCTATCATCTTATTTTGTGTTTTCTAATACCTAACCATCTTCTTTGCTTTTTCCCTCCTCTTCTGCCTTCTGTTGGAATGATCAAATTTATTTCCACTTCCTCATCCTGATTTGAAGTTATACATTCTATTCTAATTCTTTCAGAGGGTTATGCTTAAAAATTTTTTTAAAGGAAAACTTTAATCAGTACGTTGCAGGTGAAAACAGCCTATTAAAAACCATAATAAAATTAGAAAAAGAAAAAAGACAATCTCATGAGGACAGAGAGAAGAGTAAAAAAGAAAACAAGCAAAATTTGGTAACTGGAAAATGAACGGATAAGTAGTCATTGTTGAACAGATCAGAGAACTACTAACTCTATGCAAGGTGTAGGGAGACATCCTGATTTTCACAGCAGAATCCTCAAAGGGTTAAGTAAAAGACAGTACCAGTCACAGCAAACACTGAGGGTTGAGAGAAACAGGCAGGACTGGGTGAGAGAGATTTGAGAAGCAATGACATCCTCAGACCTGCTCCCCCACTCTATGTCACTGGGTACTTGTTCCTCTCCCCCTCCGGAAGATCAAATGTTTATTCTCAGCAGAGAGTAAAACAGTCTCACTGGACCAGGAGATGGTCTGGGGACCACTACGAAAAGAGAGGGAGTAAAAGAACAGGAGGAGGACATCATATGCTAAATGCGGACTCTGAACCCCTTCCTCCAATGGGTTCTGGCTTCCAAAATACTAGCAGCCAGACCTTTACCCATTTAGTCAGATCAAGAGTCTTCTCTGGGGTACCTGACCAAAGCCAGGAGGGAAGACGTACAGATACTAATACTGAGAGTTTACCAACAAACAGCCCACACAGATCACTCTACAATGAAACTGAAAGGAGACGAGACTCACCCACATGCTCAGTTTCTAAGCAGCTTTTTGGACCCCTACCTTTGTAATCAAGGATGACTCTCTCATTACCTAAGGGAAAAATGGCTAAAAACAGTAAAATGCAACTCAAGAAATCTGAGACCATACAGAGAAAAGAAAACATTGTAAAAATCATCAACACAGCTAGAGAAACAAGGGGAGAGGGCAACCCCGAAGCAAGAGCAGCTTGCTTTACAAAAGACACATTCAAAGAATAAAAGAAGAGTTCTTGGATAGCTTGATAGTTTTTGATAACAGAAGGGGGGGCATCAATAGAAGGGTTGGAAAGTAAGGTAGAGGAAATCTTTCAGAAGGTAAAAAACAGTAGGATGGAAAATAGCAGAAAAAGCGAAGAAAACTGGAGGACCCATTCAGGAGGTCCAATATCCAAACAGGACTTCAAAAAGACATCAGAGATTGGGGGGGGGGGTTCAAAGAAATCTAGAAATAACCCCTGAACTGAAAGATGGGAGTTTCCAGATCTAAAGGGCTGATCAAGGACCAAGACCTCAGGACAACAGCAGAAAACATACCCACATCCAGGCTGGTGGGGGTGAAACCTCAGAATGCTGAAGACAAAGGAAAAGCCTAAAGTCTCCTAGGAGAAACGAGTAGGTTATTCAGAGAAGAAATCAGAAGCTCTGTTTTCTCAAGAGTAACACTGTAAGTGAAGTCAACAGACCAACACCTTCATTAATTCTGGCGAAAAAAAATTACTTCCGACCTAGAATTCTATTACCCAACCAGGGCAGAATAAAGGTATTTTCAGGCATGTAACATCTCCAGATATTTACCCAACACATTCTCTCCCAAGGAAAGCCTTTGAAGGATACATTTCATCAAAAGGAGGGAGAAGCAAAAGAATAAGAGATCTAATAAAGGAGAAAGTGAAGAACCCCTAAGAGGACCATGAAGGGGAATCCCAGGATGATGGCCATGTCCTAGGTGCAGAGGCGACCAGTGCAAATTAGAACAGGTTCAAAAACAGAGAGCCAAGAATAACATCAGGCTTCTCTCCAAAGTGCACAAATACCATAAAAGTCAATGAAAGCATGACTTTCATTGGTGAGACCCACAATGATCATGGTAAATGGTTAAGAGTAAACGAGACAGTGAAGAACTGCCTGATGTCTCTTTTAACCATCATCTTAGCAAGACATTTCTGCTCCCACGGACTACAATACAAAAGAAAAAAAAAAAAACCTACCTGAGAAGAGAAATTCTCATATATTCCTACATGTTTGTATCCACGAGGAATTTAGGCCAGTGCTGCCCAACAGAAACAGGATGCCATCCACACACGCAACTGAAAATTTTCTACTAGCCACATTAAAAAACTAAAGTAAAAATGTTAAATTAATCATTTAAATAATTAATTTACCCCACTATATCCAAAATATTATTTCAATGTGCAATCAGCATAAAGAATTAAAATACATTCTATTTTTTGTACTGTTATAAATCTCTGTATTTTACACTTGGCAGGCCACTTCAGTTCTGACTAGCTACATTTCAAGTATCCAACAGCCACATGTGGCGAGTGGCCACGGTAGAGCAGCTCTAGGATACACAAGAAAGGAGCTCATTAACAGTGGTTCCATTTCTGGAAAGTGGACCTGGGTCTAAGGGACTTTTCATTATTTACTATTTTGTTCTTTTGAATTCTGCACCATGTGCATTGTACTACCCACTAAAAAAGGGGGGGGATAAAGTACATTCCCTAAAATAAATATACAAATGTAGATATCCTTTAATCTACTTCTAGAAATCTACCTCATGCATGCATAGAATGATGAATAAACAAAGTTTACTTGTTGCAACACTGTTTTTAATACCACAAGACTGGAAATAACCTAAATGTCCACCAATGGACGACCAGTTAAATACATTATAGGCACCCATATAAAGAATACTGTAAAACCAAAGTGAAAAGGTACTTATTATGTACTGATGTGGAATAATCTACAAGATGCACTGTTATGTAAAATACATGACCATTTGTACTAAAAGGTTACAGATGCACAAAGCTGCTCATATATGCACAGAGCTTCTGAAGCATTGCACAAAAACCTAGTAATGCTACCATCCTTTGGAAAGACAACTGGGTGGGGCAAGGAACAGGCTGGCACAGACTTTTCACCACATATCCTTTTGTACCTTTTGAATTCTGAATGACAATAATGTATGACCTATTTTAAAAGCCCATCATTCTACATCTAGCTGGTATCTGCTTTTTATTTATCATGCTTGGCCTTCATGTGATATTTAAGTCCATCTATAAAGCCTAGTGTTTTTCTAGTTCCTTCATAGAGAGGTCTGAGTCTTGTTTTTCCCAGAGGCCACAGATGTTTCAATGATATTGGAACAGTTTCTACACACACGCGCGTGCACACACACATTTAGCATATAGTTCCCTGAGTCTTGGCATTACAACTCCATCCCTAGCTACTGGATTCTTACCTCGTAAATTCCCCCAGAGTCTGTTTTTCCTTAACACTGACTGATTTCCAAGTTTCTGGTACCTGGGAACATTTCTCTTCCTCTCCTTCTCCTTTCCTCTCCCCCTCCCTCTCTAGATCAACTATATACACCAGAGAAATAAAGCCCTTCATTTTATTCAATATTTGTAACAGGTCGAATGGGCCTAATCTGGGTCTGTTTCAGCAGGTCTGTGAGATTTTAAGAAACCAAGATAAAGAAGAGTATAGTCAATAATGTCGAATACTGAAATCAGTAGTATGATAACTGAAAAAGACTGCTAAACTTGGCTGTTCAGAATTCACTGGTGACTTCTGAAAGGGATGTAGGAAACGGAATATGAAAGATGGCAAAAAACCATTTCACAAGGTTCAAGTCTAGAACAAAGGAAGTGATTAAATATAGAAAGCAAATGTAGGTTTCAAATATCTTCAAATTGCAAATACAAAATATTCCCCAAATACCTATATGAATTTTTATTTCAAATGAAAATCAAGTTAGATATTTCAACATAAAACACTTGAAATATGATGGTACTATCTCAAAGAACACCTAAGGTCCTTCTGGAAATAGTATAAAATCACTGTTAGGTTTTTGACCATCCACGTTCAAACATATACCACACAGGAAGAGAAAAAAGCAAATTGGTAATGACGTGGATTTTTACAATGGTTTTAGTCAAAGAAATAAGGAGCACAGAAAGCATTAAAAAAATAAAAATACATAAAAACTATTTGAAAAAAAAAAAAACAGATTTCTCAATTCTCACTGTTACTATGCTTTTTTTCAAAGTTGTAAGCTAGTAAGGAAAGACACTGCCACCGGAAACCCAACGTGGCCCCGTGAGATGGAGAACGATGGGCACCTTTTAAACTAAAGCAAATAGAAAACATTTGTGTATTCAGTTTTATGAACTGTCAAAACCTAATGTGAGAGCTTGAATTTAACCCTGAAACTAGGTCATTTGTTCAGTGAAAGTCCACATTACATAGGGATTGCTGTGTGAAGAGACTGCCTGTTCTTGGAGTTCTATTCCTTTCACCCTGAATGAGTTGTATGGAATCTATAGGTCTATAGTCAGCCTGTAAACATAAAATTACATGCTGGTTTATCATTCCCAGATTATTTAAAAAAAAAAAAAAAAGGCATCCAATTATTAGGAGACCAGACAAGCTCAGGCCCAGACTCAACTCAGCATGAATACTCAGTACTCCAACTGCCCTTCAAACTCCCAGAGCCTGTCCTGACCTTCTGCTGAAGCAGCACATACAGCCACATCAAGTGGGTACAGTCCTCAGGCTGTGAAAGTGCAATCAACGCCAAGTCTAGAGTAGGGCTGTTCCACAGAACTTTCTATTAAATTAAATTAAACATTTATTTCCTCAGTTACTGTAGTCACAGTTTGAGTGCTAAATAGCCACATGTGGCTAGTGTCTACCCTGTTAGTTTGGGTCGACAGCCAAGGTTTTTCTCCACGATCTATTATTCTTCAGTGGAGCTCCAAAGGCCTCCCGGGGAAGAGGAAAACCAAGCAGGCAGGGCTTCAGCAACTGCCCATTCGCCTTACATTTTGAGATTCGCAGAATGTTTTTTTATTTACTTATTTTTTGCAAAAGCCTTCTGGTTGTTGTTGTGTGCATAGGTGTGTGTGTGTGTGTGTGTGTGTGTGTGTGCGCGCACACGCGCACATGCATGCTTTCAGTCTGAAAACTATGGGTTTAGAGCAGAAATGACCAACGTACAAACCTCAGGCCAAAGCTGGACCCTCCTTATACTTAAAACATTTTATAAATAAAAGTTGAATTGGCCAGTTTACATGAACTACACCCTAACCACCTGTCTAGGAAGTAAAAGGTTGGTCTAAACATGGAAAATTTGCATTCACTGCCACAGATAGAACAGCTCTAGTCAACAAAAAAGTTTCCAGAGTTCATTCAAATCAAGGGAGAAAGCTCATAGGCCCAGCTCCCATTGTAGCATTTATCAGGAGTTTATTCTGTGAACTTTGCAAATCGGAGTCACCGCCCCACATTTTGTAATGAAGGATGGAATTAAGATAGAGCATTTCCTTCATATTTACAAAAGCTGAACCTTTATCTCTTTATAGAATTGTTGAAGAGCTGAAGCAGCATATGAAAATGTACTTCACTTTAAACACAGGCAAATTACAAGATCACAGATTTTCAATGTCACTTCCTCAGATCCAGTCTGTTTTGAATTCCAAGCCTCAAGGTACTGAACTTGATGGACTTCCAGTGGCACCCCCCATGATTATTCTTCCTTACTAACTGAATACATTAAGCCTGAAGCTATGCCCTCCCCCTAAAAAGTTAGGAGTAGGGCACTAGGTTTAAGGAAATGAAGGTTTTCAGATGCAAACTGAACGCATGGACTGAACAGACAGCAACTAAGGTCTACACTCACTTTCCACTGCTTTTGTCTTCAGGCCAAAGTAATTCCAGATTTTGAAAAAGAAGAGAACTACCCACAGGAGAATTAGTGACCATTTCATAGTAAACTCACAAATTTTAGGGGGATTAAATCACTGACTTTAGGATTTCTGTTTTCTTACGAGCACAAACTGAAGACAGATCTTAATTACCAGGCACGGTTCCACCGCTGCGGCTCACAAGCATGAAGAGGAACGCGTCCACTCTAGAATGTTAGGCAAGTATGTAAATCACAGAATTACCCTAATGTTTTTGGCTATCTGGCCAAATCAGAGGCAGTGTCTAAATTCAACTAGCTTGGCAAACTTACATTCTCCCCACATGAAATTACTGAAATTGAAGCTGAGAGCTATTCTTGATATGTCTATCTAGAATCAGCACTGAAACATGTCCTAATTGAATGTATTACAATTATAACAATCTGGAGTAATGATCAAAATTGATCAAAGACAAGCAATAAGCCTCAAACTGCATTTTTAAATGAGTAAAACTGAATTACTTTTGTACTACTGATGGAAAAAAAAAAACTTTAAAAAATAGCTAAGGCCATGTATTACAAGGTCACCAATTACCATTTAATAGAGTAGATGATTTAGAAAGTAACTCGGGGGCGCCTGGGTGGCACAGCAGTTAAGCATCTGCCTTAGGCTCAGGGTGTGATCCCGGCGTTATGGGATAAAGCCCCACATCAGGTTCCTCCGCTATGAGCCTGCTTCTTCCTCTCCCACTACCCCTGCTTGTGTTCCCTCTCTCGCTGGCTGTCTCTATCTCTGTCAAATAAATAATAAATAAAATCTTAAAAAAAAAAAAAGAAAGAAAGAAAGAAAGTAACTCAGAGGTGGAAGGCAAATAACCCCCCAAAAAATTATTAAGGCTAACACCGGGTCAAAGTCACACATAAGAGGTAAGAAGCCCTCAAGAAACTAGCAAATTGTCCACACTTGTTCCGTCCTTGAAACCTCTAGCACACTGTTTTAAAGCTGGAGTGAACCGTTTTACATGACACCCCTGCAGACTGACAAAGAATGACTTACTCTGAAGAAAAGGGGTGGCATGGGGTGCTACACTACTTAGATCACCTTTCTTTACTACTGGCCTAACATAAAAGGCTTCTCAGTCTGGAATCATGGTGCTGCTCTAAATGGCAAAACAGATGAAAACCATGTTGGTCATAGTAGGTACTGTGGATCTCTCATGAAATAAGTCATTTGATATAGCACAACATTCTACCCCTTTAGGAACATTGTTAATCATCCTGAATGACAATCTATAGTATACTATGTAGATTACTGCACTCTTAGAAAGATTTTCCCAAACACAGTTTAAGTTAATTGATGAACATTCATTACTATGCTTTTAGGTCTGGTCCCGCACTGAATAGTCCCAGATATGTTAGTTAGGCTCTGAATATTTGTCTTGTGTCCTGTAGATTATCTCTGTTATCCTCACCAGGCTGTTATCTGTTTTTTCTTCCATCAGACAGTAGGCTAACAGTTCCCCATCCTCCTACCCCACCCCCCGCTACACTCCCCTTAACCTCCACATTACCCACATTACCTACTTCTTTCTAATCTACTGTGGGCTTAGAAGCTAGATAACTTTGTTAGAAACATCTGAAATATACGCCAACAGGTTCTGATGAAGGGTCTCAATGGCTCTCCTGTGACTAGAACTTTAGGTGTGGACTTCAGACAGTTTACGGCTATCCCAGGCCTTTTTTGCTTACTGTCTGGTTCTCAAACACATTTTATAATAGGTCAAGAATAAGAGGGTACGCAAATCATCTGGATTAGAAAGAAAACAACTGAAAGGTAGGAGAAGAGAGCAAGAGATAATCTGGGAAGACCCTATGTCTGAGGCAATGTCCTAGGTATTTGAATCACAATCATTTAATCCTTATAATAATGGGAAGAGGCAGATGTCATTACCTCTGTTTTCGATCAGAAAACCAAGGCTCACGAGTTAAGCAATTTGACCAACATAGTGACTGAGAAACCAACCATTAGCCTAGGTCCTTCTGACTCCACAACCCATGGCCGTTCCACTGCAGGAGATTGTAGCCCATTCCTTACTCTTGATGTAGCTCAGTGTCTTTGCACTTTATTTCCAATTCTTTCACTGGAACCTGTCTGATGCAGATATGCTTTCTTTCTCCAGCCAGTTTCTAGAACTAAAAGGCAACGGATAATCAAACTGAGGTCTAATTAAGCTTAGTGCTACATGTGTTCATCTGTTCAGCAACAAGTATGTTTCTGAAACACTGGCCATATCCTCAGTTTGTATAGATTGTGCAACAATGGTGACAAGTCCCCCCCCACCAAATACAGACTGTTGCCAGTGACACTATGCCTTAACACTTGACATCTTCCCATCTGCATTTGACAGAAAGCAATGCAAGCATACTTTAGGAACTGACTCAGTAACGCGTAACAAGCTCCCTCAATTTGTCCAATAACGTGATTTTCTTACTCTAAAGACTGGAGGACAGGCAGGAGATGGGAGGAGTTTCTACTTTTCAAATTCCATCAAGGAACAGGGATATACTTGTTCCTTGTTAGATCCTTTATTGCTGAGTCCAGGGCCTGACACACAGCACAGGCTATTTTATTTGTTGAATAAATGAATAAATGCTACTTGTTCAATAAATACAAATCATTTTGTTGAATAAATGTATAACCTCTCCTGAACTGCTTGTGAAATCTTTGGATTTCTCTTTTCTGACATATCCTTGCAACATTTGGTGGAAAACAGCTTTCATCTGATAAAGACTAAAAGCTTAAAAACGGATCCTCTCCTCTTATCAGAAGACAAGGTATCTAAAAGACATGCCCCTCTCCACCCTCTAAAAATGACTCTTGTCCCAAGAAAATGAATAAGCCCCCATCTGCCAGACTACACTAAATACAGCTTTTATATGCATTACAAAAACACCTGTATAAAAAGCTGCTACAAAACCAGGCCTTTGGAGTCCTAAAGCACAAAGCCAACAGAATAAAAACCAAACAAGAATAAAGAGAGCTTTCAGACATTTATAAAAGCCAAAACTGAAAATATTTGCTAAATGTAAAATTTTAATGGGTCTTTGATCAGCAGGTGATGCAGCTCAACTGTTTTTCACTCACATTATCTCCCCTCAACGTGAAGTAACAGGATTATAGCAATAGGATTCTAATATTTACAATATGAAAATGAAAAGGGTACCTTTTGCCATCCTGAAGTAGAAACCACCTTTGTTCCCATTAAAGAGAATGACTGCTGAAATGCACAAAACCATCCCCAAATTCCTACTTAGTTAAAACACATACCAGGCCTCACAAGCCACAAACAACAGGAAATTACCCTGCATGGTTTCTTACAAGACTATTATTACATGAACTTTACAGACTGTGTAGAGATTTGATCACTTACAACTAGGCACAGGTAAGTTACAACCATGAAACACCAAACTTTTGCTGAACACCTACAATGTGAAATCACTTTAGAAGGCATAGCTACAAAGTACAAAAGCGAAGCTCTAAGAGCCATTTTTTCCCAAACAAGCCCAGAACTGGATGTTTCCTATCCCAGTAATAAAAATTTGCCAATAAACTACTTTAAATTCAATTTCAACATTAAGAAAACTAAGTGGGCACTTCGACTCAAAATATTCTTATTTACTACTACAACTAACTTTATGGCAAAAATCAAGGAACTTTAAAAATAAAATCAGTGTTACTTTCTGAATTTAATATAAATGCTAAATGATCTTCTGATTCAGAAAAATTCCACCAATATGGTTTTTTAAGGCAAATGAAAAAATCCTCAAACTAAGATACATTTATGAAATCCATTTTACATTATTTCTCCCATCTGTGTTACATTTGCTTCACTTATCTCTTTATTTACATTAAAACTCCTCAAATTTCATTTAACTATTTAACTTACACTTCTATCTAAGCAAAACTTTTTAAAGGAGATCTAAACTAGAATAACAAATGTATTTTCACAGTAACACAAATTTATTATCTTACTCGGCTCATTAAATTTATTATCTTACTTACATCAGAAGTACAGTACGGTTCAATTCATATAAAATCAGAAGACAGCAAATGAAAAGAAACTAAGATTACAGTATTATTAAGAATTCTATAAATTAATTCAAATTTCTGAGAGCGCTTCTGAAAGATGGAATTACTCCAAGTAGGTATGCGTGACCATTTATTTATTCATTAACAGTTACTTTACGTGTGTCACTTTAGAAGTCTAAAAATTTAGGACACTCCAAACTGTAACAAACAAGACACGACTTTGATGGAAAATGCTACGTCCGAACTCGTTTTACCTGGAAATGCTTTTTTAAATAAAGGTAATAAAGGTTTAATTGATAACAAACCGGTAGTATTTAGCTTTTAAGGGGTCAAGAGGAAGGAACAAAACCAACCTAGGTATTGTTTTTCTTTTGTTTAGGATCAAAAGGAAACCATAACCACGGAAAGGTTAAGTAAGTAAAAAGCCAAAGTACCCAACCCCAAGGACGGTATCCCTCAAGAGAGAACAAAACAATTAAAAAGTTGCAAATCTGTAAACCAAGTTTGAAATACGTGAAATCAATTAGCGTGCTTTCTAAAGGCGTGTGATAAAAACTAATAGGCTCCACTCACAGAGCAACTTTCACAAGTGAGTGCAGAAGGATCTCCACAGAGTATCAGCCGTGTGCGTGCTTGTGTGAGAGTACACACAAGCAATTCAGACCCCGGGACTAGAATGGTTAACAAAGGTTACAGGACAAAAAAAAAAAAAGTGGAAGCAAAGTATCGCACGCTCCTAACACGGCTTGCCAACAACTCCCGAAACAAGAGCTCAGTCCCTCCGGCTTTGAAAATCAGAACCACAAACTACTAAGCGTGTTCGCGGCGGAGGGGACGGGCCACGGCCGGCCCCC